>NC_134281.1:44708261-45070596 GCF_949628215.1 Phalacrocorax aristotelis | reverse complement strand
GGAACAAGCCAAGCATACGCATAAATCGTTGTTGCTGCTATGGACACTGGAAATGAGACAAAAGATTTCACATTCTCCATAGAATACCAGCCATAATCAAATGCATAGAGGCATTTAGCCTGAAAACTAGAAAGCTACCTTTGAAGTTACTTTCAAAATATAAGTCTGAAGTATTAATAAACTGAGAACTTTGCATTTACATGCAGTTTACACCCACTACTTTGCTAGTACTTCAAGTTAGTTCAAAAATAAAGACTTCAAAAAGTATTCTTTTGATATTTTCAATTAATTACACCTGTGCACCTGTGCTCTTTCCGTGTGAAAGAGCGAGCCACAGAGGAAAGAAAAACTTAGAAAATCAGCTACTCACAGCTACTGGAAAATGAAACTAGAATGCAGACATGCTAAAAAATTTGAAAGAGAACACAGACAGAAGCATCAAATCTGAAATTATTTGAGGGACTGGATTCCCAAATGGCAGCATTTTTCCAAGTAAGCTGTGAATTTTGGAAACAAACAGAAGCCATGTTCCTCTGCAGGGACAGCAGTCCCCTTCAAACTACAAGGACAGGTAAGACAATTGGCTCCTCACTCTGAGTTCTCTGGGGAACGTATAAGTTAAGCATCTTTTCCTTATTTTGGAGTTGGCCAGAAGGCAACAAATGCCAGCCGTTGGTAGGCAATATGAGTAATACTCTAAGGCAGTCATTTTCTGCCAGAGGCCTGCAGGCTCCCCGGAGGCTATGGATCCAGAACGGCACCTACAAAAGCACTGCAGTGGCAATGCTGGGCTTTCACCCTCTCTACAAGGAGGCATTCACTAAGGCTAGAAGAATAACTGCTCTAATTACTCCTGCCTGCTCTACTAAAACCCTGTAACTATGTTATGCTCTGGAGCAGTAGGGTTCTGCCAGCTACAGCCCACTTTAAGGATTTGTTTCACATCTCTAAAAATTTAAATAAAGCAATTTATCAAAAGACTCTGCTAAATCAAACCTGTGACCTTTTTTTACTTTTTTTTTTTTCAATGCAGTAGTGAAGTAAGCAAACAAAATCCCCCCAAAAAACGCCACAAAACTCAGGACTGTATCAACTACTTACAAACCTTTTCTGAACTCGGGCACATAGTGGTATGTTGGCTTGCCCAGATGGATGAAGAAATTAGAGAGATTGCCACTAACAGCAATGGTAAAGACAAGCGTGGCACATATCCAAAAGGGACCTTAAAAGCAAGCAAACAAGCTCAGTAACAGCTCCTCTACCCTCCTGTTTTTTAATGTTAGCACGTAAAAGAGAATACAAACCGAAAACCTTTAGCATGGTAGAGAACTTCTCACATCTCGTACCTACCGTAAAGGTCAGGATTGCTGCGGATATACAGCCTTACAAAGTTCTTCCCTGGTACTGGGAAAACTGAACCTTTGATTCTGTCCAGGACCTATGAAAACATACAGATTTGTCCGACTGAAGATGCAAAATGGAAAAAACCTCAATATCTGGATAAAGCATAGCTCAGACAACAGTTCTCCTCTGGAGCAGAGTATTAACCTGGTAAGTGTCCACATCAAAGAACGTCTGGTAGTATTCAAATGTCCAGAAAGGGGCACTTTTCTTCTGTCCTGCAAGCAGCTGTATGGGGGTAAAGTCAACATTAAAAACATTACAAGCATGCAATTTAGGTATTACTAGTTCATTTACACAATAAATTATTTCTGTACCCAGACAGAAAACAAACTTAACAGGGTAGTGCTTACTATTTAACGGTTTCCCTTTCCCCCGCTAATATTTGTTAGCAGCGGCTAGTCTTATCTCCCTGCGAGCAGAATAGTGGCCTGGGGTTCTAAAGAGCAGCCAGATGCTACCTTCCACCATGTCATTTATAACACATGCCTTCATCGGCATCACCAGTCCCCTTGTCGTCGTTGATGGCTGCATCAGCTGAACCCTTCAGACAAGCCCTGGCCATTTCGCAGTTTCCTGCTCTCCTGTCAGAGTCACCAACCCCACAACAGAACTGACAGAAACAAACATAGTGCTGGGCTTTCAGCTGCTGCTGTGCTTATCTCCTCGCCTATTTGCTTAGCTTAAATCACCACCATTTCAGTTCAGTGTCCTAGGCTGCAAACCGCAACAGCTGAAGAGCCAATGCATGTTTGCTTCTGCCAATTCTGCTATCAAGAAAGTAACCTGCGACAGAGAAGAAGCAGAGTTTTAAGTCACCCAGCGTGAATCACTGGTATTCTTGTGAAATCTCTCAGTGTTGTCAGCGCTGTTTGTATATGCGCCAATGGAGGCACCGTATGTATAAAAGCATTACCTCTGTTTTATCAGAGTCATCGGTCCCCAGTAGTTCATCATCCTCTTCTCTCCCTGGTTCTTGCAGACGGCCGTGCTGGTTCTTGGGGATTTCAACTGGCTCATCAATGCTTATTGTCGTAGCATCAGGATTTGCTGCAAGCAAATTAGCTGCATCATCAAATTCTGCAAATAAGTATATCACAAAAGAGACAACGGTCAAGCTACCAAATTTCTGTGGCATAAAAACCTCCATTAAGACCCCTCCACAGCCCCAGCAAGGCTAATCACTAGTACAGGCATATCAAATATGATCGGTTTCTTAAAGCCCAAACTGACATGATCAACTCTTAGACCTTAGAGAGCAGAGTGCGAGGCTTTTGTTCCTGCTAACCGGCCTTGTGTGACCAGCTAGTACCCCCGAAGCCTGCCTTTCCTCCTGTGACCGGCCCCACCCTGACAGCCCATTCCAAATGGCAGAGCGCCCTGCCTGCTTTCAGCTTTAACAAAGGATTTCAGTCAACACAGATAACGCTTTTTAGCTCGCCAACAGCACCACCTCTCTCAGAGAAGCGGAGCTGTTCCTGACACCACTGTCAAAACTCCACGGAAGCTTTTATTCAGAGGGGCCCAAAGCACAGCTCAGAAACGCCTCCAACCCCTCAGGGTTCGGCCGCCCCGTCCGCTGGGCCCCAAACCTCACGCTTACCTTGAAACTTGAGGTCATCCACAGCCGCCATCCACCCGCTTGGCTGAGGAGCGGCTCCCCCAGGCCTCCACCCTGCAGAAACCAGGCGGCGGCGCTCACCCCACGCACCCCGCCTCCGGTACGGTACGGTCCCCGCCGCCCCTCAGGCCGCCCGTGCCACGCCGCCTCCACCCCGCTGCGGGACCGGGGACACCCCCGCACCTCCGAGTCCCGCAGTCCAACCGCTGCCGGCGGCGGCCGCTCCGCTCCCTTAAAGGGCCAGCAGGCGCTGCGCGGCGGCAGCCAATCAGCAGCTCTGCTCCGCTCCTCTCCTCCCCCCGCCTCGTGGGCTGGAGAGAAACACGCCGGCAGCGCTCGTTGCGCCGGCCAATCAGAGACCAAGCAGCGCTTCCTCTTCCGCCACCGCCCGCCTCCTTAAAGAGCCCGCGGCCCCCGGGGAGGCCGCAGAGCTCCGCTGCCCCGGCGACCTGAGGCAGCTGCTGCAGGCACGGGGCACCGGCTGCTGTATTTATGCATGTTATTTACAGATATACGCACACATGTCGATTATACATGTAGTTATATGTTTATATATTCTATTATAGATGTACATTATATATTTTGATAATTTATATCTCATCTATATTGGGGTATATATATTTTTTGGATATCCTTCCAGCCCCAAAGTGACAAATACCGGTGTGTGGCAGAGCACCGAAGGAGGCAGAGCTGTAGGAACAGGACACTGTTTGCACAGCACATACAAAATGCAAATGGCTGCATCAATCCAAGGCTGCAAGTGTCGGCATCAATGGTCTGGTATGCAAATTGTAGAGCTCCAGGCCCTGCACGTGCAGGGTCTAAACTCATAACTGCTGGCAGGATCAGACCCTCGGGCACTGCGAACGTTATTCTTGTAGTCTGTGGTTCTGGGAAAACACCTTGATTCAGCTCCTCTCATTAGTAAAATACATGATGTATCTGTGACTAAGCCTTACAACTGTGCAGTTAGGACCAAAAATCTACCTGTCACTGTAATTAATGCCTTTGGTGGAGATGGAGATAGCGGAGCTGACAGGCTCTGTGCTCACGCGGACGCTGAAGTCCACAGAGAGGTGACAGCGTGCAAGGCAAGGCAGAAATTTGGCCAAACACGTGAACGGTTTTCCTCGCCCTCAACCTTTGCCCCTGCCATTGCGCTGCACTCCTGTCTGAAGCGGCCAGACCTCCTCCACCATGATGTTCAGAGTCAGGGTATTCCTACAAAAAATCCTGATTCTTCTGCACGTTACTACGTGCGTTGTCATTGGCAAAACACTGATGATACTGTTCCCGAATGCCATGAAAAGATACATCCTAAAACAGGGCAAAAAGAGCAGAATGAACGAGAATCCAAAATTCAGCTATGAAAACTGGGGTCCAACTTTTTTCAGCTTCAACTATTTGCTCTTTGTGCTGAAGGTGAAGTGGAAGAGGCTGGAGGATGAAGCCTATGAGGGACACCCTGCTCCCAACACGCCAGTGGTGACTTTCAACGGGGAAGTTCATCATCTCTTTGATTTCATGCAAGGTCAGTAAATCAGCCATGTGGATCGGTTTGGTTTGCCAAGACAATATCTAGCCCACAGCCTAGAAAGTACATGGTGGCTTGTTCCAGATTTAAAGTGGCTAGCAATACAGCAGAAGAAAAAGAAGTTGCTTTGTACTTTTGTCCGCTGCCTCTCACTGAGATCTCTGTAGAACATGGAATTAATCATTAAGCTGCAGTCTCAATCTCCATGGGAGGGATTACAACCTTCTCTGACTCTGCTTTTCTAATTACATATATCTATATATGTGTATTTATGTAGAAAATAGGATGCAAATTTGGAAGAGAGATACACAGTACCTACAGGAAGGCACCCCCTGTATTAGATTCTTTAGGATGTGAGTCTACGCTAGCAGCACTGCTTGAAGTTAAGCCCAGCCAGAAGGAAGATCTTAAATTTCAGATAATTTGGCATAACCATAGACTAAAAGAGGTGCTTCAAAGTCCTGCAAGTTCTCTTAAATTGAAGCCTTGCAATCATTAAACACCTGCAGGCACATACTGTGTTAATTTGTAAGCAACTGCATAGACACTTTTGCTGGTGGCTTGTGTAACGTTAGTTTAATAAATAATAATCTATAACCAGAGTTCTGTTTGGACAGGAAATTGCAGAAATACATTGAAAGCATGAAAGCCTGTGATGTGTGACTGAAAAGTGCAGCTTCCACTCAGCCCAGCTAGGACTGACACCTCTGAAAGAGATCAAGACCTGTCCAACAGGTTCATTAAACAGCATTAAGACATCTCCGAACCACCATCCTCTGAAAAACCTTGCAGATGATCATGCTTAGCATTCTTAAGTTCTTTCGTACTAAGGATCTCAGGGAGGCTGTGATGAACTACACGCTGTATATCCATTCTAGACCAGTTCCCTATTCCAAAGCATTGGTAACTTGAGAACTGGTTCCCGTGATGAGGACACAGGCAAAGCCATGTGACTGCACGGTGCCTTCTGCCTTTGCTGGGCTTTGCACAGGAAAGGGTCCCCCCTTGGTTAAGCTCATTGCTGGATCCGGCACAGGTCAGAGCCAGGCTAGGGAAAAGAAAGCATCTGTATGCCTGTTTTGCACAGATGCGGATGTTCTGCTGCCGATTTTCATGTCCCAAGGGGAAGTTATGGGGCTTACCTACTGTTGCCCAGGAATCTCTGTAGCAGAGGCTCAATTCAGTGCATGTGTGTAATCCTGTCCTTTCTCCCTCTACTGATTTAACCACAAACTGTGCCTTTTTTTTTTCCAGATAACCGACCTTTAATCCTGAATTTTGGAAGTTGCACCTGACCTTCATTTATGTTAAAATTTGATGAGTTCAACAAGCTCATCAAAGATTTCAGCTCAATAGCAGATTTCCTTATCATCTACATCGAAGAAGCTCATGCAGTAGGTACAGTACAAACATCACAGTAACGCCTAACAAAACTTCAGACACACCATCATTCCCTTAGGAAGGAAAGTGTGTTAACAATGGAGGGAAAGAAAGTTTTCTCAAGTCAAAAGTGGCAACACCAAATCTAGGCACCAGTTTGTGTCCCTAATTATCCAAAGATTTTACTCACACTGAGGTACTCCTGCTGAAGACACTCATCTCTCTGAAGATGAAGCACGCAGTTGTATCTTTACAAAACTTCCTCTCAGTGTTGGTACAGCTCCTTTTGGAAGGGGGGGGTGGGGGGGGGGAAGGCATTTGATAGAACAAAGGTTAAACGTACAATGCCAGCATGTTACGTGTTTTAAAAAAAGTAATTCATTTTTAACACGATTAAAGACCAGGATGCAGGCTCGACTTTGAAAAAAATTTAGCAAACTATTCACACTCTTTTACCTACCCTGGACTCCAGATAACACATTGGCACTGATTTTATCCCAGGGCTAAGGTGGTTTTCTCAAACCTAACATGTAGTTTTCAAGTTTTCTAACAATACATCGCTTCTAGTAGTTGAGAAACAGGTAGTAACTCAGTCAGTCATCAAAACCTTTTACTTGTTTCTACTTTACTCGGAAGAGTTGTGTGTAAACGCATGTTTGTGTATTTCTGAAAAAGGAAGGTGTGCCCTGGCTCAAATGTTTCACTTCTCACAGATCTGAAATTTTGTTTTATAGGCTTAATAGAATCAAGCAGAATGAAGAGTTCCATTGTTGCAGCTGTGCTAAATGAAGGGGTATCAGCTGACAGCACTACTTACCATTTTTAAATCCTCTCTGTGCCTATAATTTTGACAAATCTTACCCAAATAGGATATATGTTTCCCACCTGTTATCTTTCTAGGGTTGATTATTGTGGGAAAATTCCAGCTAAAATATATCAAATATTTCCAAGTCCAGGGCAAGGGGAAAATAGGGTTTGCTGAAATTAAAAGGAAAAAAAAATACATATTGGGACCATTTATTTGAAAAGCTCTAGTGCTCTCATACTGGGGGGGCACCTTTCATTTCATCACAAGTTTTGGTGTTGGAAGTAAATTGCAGTATTCTTTTAACAGAGTTTTGGGATATGACACACAGTATGTCTTTACCATTAACACCTATTCAAAATGTTCCTTGCTAAATCCCTTTCTCATTTGTTTTAGATGGATGGGCTTTTAAAAACAATATTGTTATTAAGAATCACAGAAGCCTTGAAGATCGAAAAATTGCGGCACAATTTCTTCAGGAAAATAATCCTTTATGTCCAGTGGTTTTAGACACTATGGAAAACCTGAGCAGTTCAAAATACGCTGCATTGCCGGAACGACTCTACCTACTTCAGGGAGGGAAGGTCATCTACAAGGTAAAAAATATCAATAATAATAATGAGCACAATATACTGAGATTTTTAAATACCAAAACAATTTGAGAATGCTTTATATTTAACAGTATTTCATTCTGTTTGAGAGCTAAAAATTTCAGAATTCACTGTAACTGTGCAGCAAAACCAGTCTGGGCCTTTATAATGCACTTATTTGCTGTACACTTCTGTCTTGCTCAAATATTTATCTTTTGGCTCATTAGGAAACCTAGGTACATCTAAGCCGTGAGATCCAGGAACACTTTCCAGCTCCAGGATCCAGACGTTGGCCCTGTCCCAGCTACTGAGCAGGGTGTGACCTGTGCATACACCATCTCCCACACAATGGATGTCATGCAAAGGAAGCCCAAGCACACCTGCCCACAGTTCTGGTGCAGCTGGTGTTCTCTAAAGGACTTCTGCTTTGTCTGCTTGAGCATCACTATAATGTTATTGCCTTTGCAGGGAGGAGTGGGGCCTTGGAATTATCACCCCCAGGAAATACGCACCATCCTGGAAAAAGTGAAATAGAAGAAAAGAGGACTTCAGGGTAAAGACTGTCTGGATGAAAAAGCCCCACAAGTAAGTTTTCACAGACATAACTGTAAGAAGAAAAAAGAATTTAAACATAACAATAGAGATAACAAGAAAAAGAATAATGTACGTGTATCTAAGGAACATCTGTAACGTGGTTCCTTATGTGTTTGTGTAGAGGTTTTCAAGTCTCATCACTAGAACTCCAACTACTGCACTACAGTATCTTACCACACTTACGCCGCACAGAGTAATGAACAGTGGTTGGGTCCATTGAGTGGTCAGGACTGGATACCATCATTTACATTTGTAAGAAATATCACGCAGAACAAACTTCAGGGGTGGTGACATTTGCAGAGGTCAACTGGCATGCAAAACAACAGACTTCAGATGATGAAGACTCTCTCTCCCTTGTATACATACGATTTCCCAAAGTGTTCACTTTCACTGACTCCAGAAGGCTTCTGAATAAGACAATCTCTATCAACATTTGTTTCTATTAATACACGTTATGACAGTCATAGCATAAAGCACAGACGGCTGTGACCTGATTGTAGAAAATATTTATAGAAACAAGGGATTGATCTGCAATTATTAAAAATCTATCAGAGCACTTCATATGGCTTCAGATTATTTCCATCCCTGCCTTGCCCCTCTCCCCCTGAGTTATTTCTAAGCATTAGTAGGTGGTTTTCTTCATCCTATTGATCTTGAACAGGTGATGAGAAAATTACCAATTTAAGAACCTTTGCAGGACTTGTTTGACAGTAGGGAGTAACACCTCCCATTTAAGTATTTCACAATTTTTTTTCTATTTAACTGAGAGTGCAAGGAAAACATTTCACAGGAAAACAAGTTTTAATTCATATATTAAGAAAGCCTGATATAAACATACTAATTTAAATGGACTCAGTTATGTTCAGGTGTTCTAGGGTAACAGTCATAAAACTAGCAAGCTGTTACTACCACTAACAGGAGTACTGCATTACATACATTAAACTGATGGGGCATACATACTACATCCATACCTTCAAGAACACTTTAATACAAGGTTTTAATAATAAATATTCTCTGTGATACAGATATCAAAATATAACTTCTTTATAAAAACACTGAGGTACAAATTTAAGCTGGACTTAAGTGTTTTCTGCTGTGCCCTCTGCCATCACCCGGTGCACTGATACAAAATGATCAAAGGCAGATTTGATGATGAAACGCAAGTAAGTGGCTTGGAAATCAGGAAGCTGTAGAAGGGAAAAAAAATGTTACTGTACTCTCTGTAGTAACATAACTAACAAAAAATATTTGCAGAAGTTTGTTAGTCAAAAGGATCTAGATATTTCTGTGTCTGTTTCTGAATTACACCTAAATCAAGCTCTTTGAATATATCTAACCAGGTTCAGAGCTTCTTTAGATGCCGGCAATTCAAAGAAGTCCCATCCCTCCCAAATATTGCAGCCTTAAAAGCAACAACTGAAGGAGGAAAGATTGCCACATTTCTGGAAAGAGCTCTTTCACATAGTTAGGAGCAGTAGGCAGGTGCAATTTCATGCCATAATCTACAAATTCCTATATCTAACATCAGTTTAACAGTAACTGTAAATAAAGACATTTTGGTTTTTCATGGTTTCTCCCCAGTTAGTCTACACATCCCATGTCATGAACCGCTACTGGCGTACACTGTAAATACTCACTGGAAATTCTTCCATTTGAAGCTGTCCTTCTGTGTGTTGCAAATCTAGAAAATACATAAATAATGAATAATAACATTCAATGGTGTGAAAAGCTATATAGCACCAGCCTACAAGGCCAGAAGCCTGGCTATTTTCCCAAAATATCCATGTTTTCACTCAATGTTCAAAGAACCCAACAGGGAGCCCAAAGAATTTTTTATTATATATGCAAAAAGTGATAGTTCCGTCCAGAAGAACATCGCTGGAATTATTCAGGCATCTAAGGGGAAAACGTAGTTAAGTTACTGTGAGAACTGCTCTGCAGTATAATAGCACAAGCAATTTTTGCAGGAAAACAGGGATCTCTGCGAGACACGCAATTAAAATACTAACCAAGACTAACTAATATTAACAAAAGTAGTCTAGGTCATGAGGCTTTACCAAAGGCTGACAGTGTTACTGATCTTGTTCTCAGACATCTGCCATGGCACACTTTTTAGTGCTACCCTCCCTTGTTTTGCTAGGAAAATAACATTTTCAAGCTTCATTAGCAAGTTTTATTTTTGATGAATTATCTCAGTAGTAACAATGAAAGTCAATCAGAATCCTTCCTAGTTTGACAAACACAAGCTTTGTTATTCTAAAACCTAGAAATAGTAAATGAACCAGCAAATACAAAGATCAACATCACTCCCACAAAATCCCTGCTGCTTCAGATTCAGAATCTTACCTTTTTCAATGCACAACTCAAAACCTACTGGGTCTTTAGATACACTTCTTTCAATCCTTAAGGTCCGCACTAAAATATAGATACATTTAAAATATCAATCCAAATTCTCTTTATTGATATTTACTGCATCACTTTTAATCTACAAAGCACTTAAAAAGCATTAACTATTCCATTCTTCCTCTAACTTATGGGGTAGGACTATAATACAAGCACCATCCTCACGTTCCAGGTTGGACAAACAATAACAAGTTTTCACGTCTTTCGCGTAACGTATACTAACGGTCAAGCTCCTGTCTCTGTGCTCTGGCCCTTTAACAGTCCCTTCTGTTTTAAAACTCAGTTTCCTTCACAGTATTTAAGAAAAAAAAACCTAAGACGAAGAGAGTTCTGTCCTATGAAATTATAAAAATCATTATTCAGCATAAATCATTAAAAGAGTTAAGTATTGCAGTCCAGCCATCACTGTGCGACAGAACAGTTAATTACAAGCTCAGCACAAGGTGTTCTAAGAACAGAACAAGCGCAAGCACGGTAGATTTTCCACCTTTTTCTGATTTATTTACGAAAAAATGTGTATGTGACAGACAATCGCTGTGTTAAGCTAAATGAATTAAATTAAGCTTTATGCATCTGTTAGAAGTAGCTACTTACAGAATGTGATACTATTCTGGGAATTTGCATACACACACATTTCAACATAGTACGTATGACACACCACAATACATGACGTCTTACCCAAACAGCACTGGATTGCGACTTTGCTGATTTTTACACATTTAGGAAAACCAATGATGAATTCCTGTGGGAACATGCCAGTCGTCGTCCAAAACGTTTCTGAACTTCTGCGGAGAAAAAGTACAAAAGCCCCACCTGCAGCTTTCCATCTATTACCGTCCTGAAATTTATCACAAAGGAAAAAAAAAAAAACCAAGCTGCAAAGCTATTTTTATTTGGGGTATTTTAAGCAAACCCTTGTGCGACAACGGGGAAGCTCTCTGTCGGTATTAATGCTTGAACGTTCAGGCTCTGTAGCCGAGCAGTGCCACGGAAGGACTCACGAACTGGGGGGGGCCGGGGTGTGTGGTGTGTCCCAGAAAACAGGTAAATTACGTGCAAGCAAGCATGGCCGGGTAGGCAAAACACAGAGCTGGGCGGCTGTGCCAGCACCGGGAGGGAGCTCCGGGGGGAGTGGCCGCCCCGGAGGAGCCACTTCCCGCCGCGACCCGGCACCCCTCACGGCCCCTCCGCGCCCGGCGCTCTCCTCACCCGTCCGCTACGTTCTCGGCGGGGTGCTGTTCGTCGCTGGAGGTGGCCAGGACGAGGGCAGCCCCCGCCGAGCTCAGGCACCAGTCGGCGGCCCTCATCCCCGGGCGGCGGCGGGCAGCGGAGCGGAGCGGCGGGGAGGGCCGGGCCCGCCGCTACCAGGCAACGGCGGCGGCCCCGCGCAAGCCGTAGAGCCCTCCCTGCGCGCCGCCGTTCCGCCCGCGGGAGCTGCGCGATGCTCCGCGAGGTCCCGCCGCCTCAGGCTACGCGCCTCAGAGGCGCGGGGTAGGCGGCGCCCCTCAAGGCCCCGGCACCCCGCCGGTGCCGCGGCCTCCCGGGAGCGTCATGCCCCGGGCCCGGCGCGAAGGGGCACCTATGCGGCTCCCGCCGCACAAGCGGGAGATTCAGGGGGTGGGGGAGGCTGCAGGGGACCCCACCGCCGCTCCCGGCATGCCCCGCGCCGCCCCGGCCCCGGCCCCGGCCCGCTCCCGGTCCCCGCCCCCAGTGCGGCTCCGCCCGCCGCCCGCGGGCGCTGCGGGATGGGCGGCGGGAGCGCCGAGCCGCGGCCCGGCTGACGGTGCGTCGGGGCGGCCCCTCCCGGGGCAGGTAGGTGGGAGCAGGGCCCGCGGCCACGGCGGGGCGAGGGGCGCTCCCTTCTACCCCACTCCTGCCGCCGGGGCGGACCGGGGACTGGGGGCCGGGGGCCGACCGGGGCGGGGACCCTTCCCCTTGTGCCCCTCGGGGTTGTGGCCGCTCATGGCGCGCTCAGCCCCGGACAGGGTCCGATCCCTTCACAGACACCCCTCCGGGCAGGGCCCGACCCCCCCCCCCCCCCTCACCTCTGCGGGGTTGGACCGGATCCCCTCGGCCCCCCTCTTCCTCCCGGGCAGCGCCTGGTCCCCTCAGTAATCCCTTCCCCCGCCCCAGGCGGGGCCCGATCCCCTCCTGCCCCGCAGGACCTGACCCCCCCCAGGCTCTCGGGGCGGGAGGTGACAGGACCCCGTCTCCCCCCTTCCCCCTCCACGGCAGGGGCTCACCCTCCTGCCGCCCTCCAGCACCCCTGCTCGCAAACCAGCACCCCCCGGGACCGGCTGGGCTGGGGAAGGGGCACCAGGAGCCTGCCCACCCTCCCGGGGGGGAGATTCTCCAGCAGGCTCCATTGCCCTGCTGCAGTCGGCCATTTGCCCTCCTCCTCCTCCCCCTCGGCGCCTGCAGCAGAGCCAGGCCGAGCTGTGGGGCCTGCTTCCCCCACATCCGCAGACCCCTCGGCTCCCCGTTCCTGTGCGGGCAGGACGGGATCCAGCCCTGGGCCACTGACGGGCACTGGGCGCAGAGCGGCAGGGCCAGGCCAGAGCAAGGGCCCTGCCCTCTCTGCCAGCCCGGGTTCGGTTCCCGCTGGACTGGTGTTTGCGGTTTGATGGCAGACAGCGCACGCCCCTGTTCCTCGCAGCCTGGCCTTCCTTTTACTGCAGGGTTACATGACCTGCTCGGGGCATTGAGGAGAGCTGCCACGGTTTGGGGTCTTTCCTGAATAGTGTTTTCTTCTGTGGCTATTCTTTACCTGTCTACGGTTTGTTTTTGCAGAACTGGACGAGGGGAATGTCTTACTGTCTCCACTCAGAAAGCCATTTGGATACTGGGCCAATATATGTGCGTGAAAATGGGAAGCTGCACGTGGTAAATCAGGGTGCAGACGGCATACAGAATGTCACTCCCAAAACAAGACCTTTTAGGCTGTTTTCCAGAGGATTTTCAGTGGAACTTTGTATGAACAGGGAGGACGATAGGGCAAGGAGGCAGAGGACTGATCATTTCATCTTCACGTACACTAAGGAGGGGAACCTCCGGTACTCGGCCAAGTCTCTCTTCAGTCTAGTGCTGGGTTACATTTCTGACAATGTTGATCACATTGACTCGTTGATTGGTTTCCCAGAGCAGATTGCTGAAAAGCTCTTTTCAGCTGCAGAAGCAAGACAAAAGTTCACAGAACCAGTAACAGGACTGAGAGCTCTGCAGAAATTTACTGAAGCATATGGCAATTTGGTGCTATGTTCATTATGTTTGCGGAATAGGTAAGTGTGTTGAGTAACAAATATCGTAATCTGCTAGTGCTTTTTTGCTAGCACACTTAAAGTTTCCCTTAAATTATATTCTCTCAAAAATAATAATTAAAAAAAAATTTCTTGGGTCTTACGGCACCACCTAATTTTAATGAAATTACATGACCCTTGCCTCACTCTGCTGCTTGCTTCCTGTTGTCCCATTCCCATTTTGTCCCAAGTAACAAGCAATAGAACAGGAGGAAATGGCCTCTTGTTGCGCCAAGGGGAGGTTTAGTTTGGACGTTAGGAAAAAATTCTTCTCCAAAGGGGTTGTCAAGCATTGGACAGGCTGCCCGGGGAAGTAATGGAGTCACCATCCCTGGAGGTATTTAAAATACATGTAGATGTGGTGCTTAGGGACATGGTTTAGTGGTGGGCTTGGCAGTGCTAGCTTAATGGTTGGACTTGACAATCTTAAAGGTCTTTTCCAACCTAAACAATTCTGTGATTCTATGATTCCTTTCCTACAAGCGCAGCTGCTGGTTTCATTCTAAGATACAAACCATCAGGCTACATCCATGTTAACTAACACAGGATTTTATGTGAAGGATTAAACCTGCAACTATTTTTTAACAATAATAATCAGCACTTCCATAGCAATCTGTGTGTTTAATGCCTTCTTAGGTATTTCATGGGATGCTTTTGTAATTGCTGTTTATAAACATTTCAACATACTTAGCTGACTGTACAGATAGAATACAGCCTTGCAAACTCTCTGGGTTTGTTTACTATTAAGCTTGCTATCCCGTTTCATTTTGGGGTCTCAGAAGATCTTGTCGGTTACAGGCTTTGAAGTCAGGCAGGTTTTACCTTAGTTTATCGTGGTTCCCCATCGCCATGTTGAACGTGATTTAACAAGGTTCTAATGAGAGTCCAGCAGCGATTTTTCCGTCTTCTTGGTGCCCACGTTGTCTTTCACTAAGAGAGTCTTACCAAGCTTAAAACTGGATTATGATTTTAAAGCCTTGTTCCTACTGAAGTCTTTCCCAGTAATATAATCAGTCTGTCTTCCATCTGCACACTTGAAAAAGGGATGGTTTATCCAGTTTAAAATCAAAGTACAGGCATATTTATCTGAAGTGCCAAGAGTGTTTTGAGCACAGTAGGAATGTTTAATCAGAGGTCAATTATCTTTTCTTATAACCTTTAAACCTATTCCCTTTTTATCTCTAGTACAGATACTTTTTATGGGATTAATTCAGACATGAAGTTACCTATGGCATCTTTTGCCATTACAGAAAGCTGAGTTAAGTATAGAGTCTTTGAAATCTAGAAAGTAAGATATTAAGGCATTTTCTGATGAATCTTATTTCCAAAAGAGCCCGGTCTTCTCTTCACAACCCCCTGAGCTAGTAGTATCTCTCAAGAGTTGGCTTGCGCTCTGTCTGTACATACCGCCTTCTGCATAGCTGAATTGCATGGCAAAGGGATTTGGTGGGGTAGTTTGATAGGTATACTTGCAGTGGGAGGATAGTACGGTCCCTTTATTTGCATGGCCAAAGAGGTGTTCCTTGAGGGATCAAATCAGTAAGCACCCCTCATTTCCGCAGTGAAGATGCTGACCTCAGGGTTTGCCTTGCTATGGGGAATATAAGGTAAATTCAGAAGAGATTAGTGAATTTGGGGCTTGTCTTGCCACAGGGATAATAAGTAAATGCAGGGGAGATTGATGAGGTAGCGACTGCTACGTGCTTATTACTGCATATTCATGCATGCCATTCTTCAGTGGTTTGTTCTGATCTCTAAACCTTCTACTGAATAATTCCAGCACAGATGTTTGCATGGCTGTGGAGTGAATCAGATCAGGGAACCAACACAGCTGAAAAAATAACCCACTGAGTAACTACTGCCTGGGGTGTAGTCACAGCTCTAGTTGGAGTCCTGCAGGTGTCCTGTAGGACCTTTATCTCCAGTGAAGTATTTTATTTACATATATAAAAAGTAAAATTTTGCCAATTGACAAGCTATCCGGATATATTTGAAGTAGATTTAAAACCTGGATGAACATGGGTTTGTCTACACACTTCCTAGATACTGAGGAAGAGCAGTTTGTGAAGTTGATTTATGGTAAAATGGAATATATATTCTGCATTATTCTGAAATAATACAATAATAATCTGTAAAGAAGTCCCTAACTGCGGTGTTTGCAAGTTGAAATCTTAATTGTTAGTCCAATAATTTCAATCAAAGCAAAACCATGACATTTGCTCAAGGAGAACACTGGAAACTCAGATGTGTCGTGTGCAGACTGCACATAAAAAGGTACTTAGGACAGCTGGCTAATTTCTGTCAATTTTCACATAGGTACTTAGAAGAAATGACTGCATTATGCTTAATACACTTGAGGATATAGGTGCCTTCTGTGCCAGAACACTGATAGCTTTTGGGGTTTTTTTTCCTCTTTGCAGATACCTGGTTATCTCTGAAAAGCTAGAAGAAATTAAGTCTTTCCGGGAGCTGACATGTTTGGATCTCTCCTGTTGTAAACTTGGAGATGAACATGAACTGCTAGAACACCTCACCAAAGAGGCTCTGTCTAGGTACTGATTTCTTGACATATAGCTAAAAATTACACTTTCTTTTCGTATCACTAAGCCGTTCAAAAAATCAGGCTGTGACTTTAAAGGAAAGTTTCACAGGCAGCAATTTGTAAGTTTGAAGATTTTGGTTGTTCATAAAACCCATTCTTGTAGTAAACAAAATACAGAATTTATTGTAGACAAAGCCTGGGATCCAAAGCACATACTGTATCATAAAAGGTCCTACAAATGTGCAAGATAATTTACTGTCTTGAATTTTTAAAATCAACTTCTTATAATTTTCATTGGCCAGGTAAAAACTGCATCTTAAGCATTTGGAACTTTTATTTCCTTTTTTTTTTTTACTTCATTTCCTTTTCTAAGAGGAAACTTTATCCACCAAATTTTTAACCAAACCAGTGTTCCAGATGAAGATTTCTGCAAGAAGTAGGTTGAATATTTAGTTCATTAAAATTTCACAAAAATAAATTTTGTAGTTTTCCTTGATACTAAAGATTGAAAAGTAGAAAATTTTGAAAAACAATAGGCCGGATGGCCGCTAATTAGGGGATATTATGTTACTATAAGATTTTGGTGCATTTTGCATCAAGGTTTTGTCTTGAAGTGCTTTGGAGAACCTATTAGTGTTAACATTTTTCCCTGAGTTTTGTTTATCCATGTTATAATACCTCATTGCTTGCTTAAAATCATTGCTGTGTCTCTTACCAAATCTGTCCTCCCCATTTTGCCAAGCATTTTTCTCTTTTTAGTTGCGAGTGGAGTTGAGATTGGCAGCCTCGATTAAATAACTTCAGTGTATAAAGAACCTTATTGTCTCTGTTAGCAAATGCTTGTGCTCTAGGATCGGTTTGTCACTGGAGCTCTGGAAATAGCTGGTCAAGTAAGCACTCCTGTTGAGCTAGCAGAGGCAATATAAAGATATTTATTAGTCCTGCTAACCCAGGCTTCTTGCTACTTTTGACTAACGTTAACAAAGTAGACTGAAGGGTTGGCACAGGAAGACCCCAGCCTTCTGACAGAGTTTTAGGACATTTTGTAAAACTGTCTATAATAATGACTATAAACTATGCGTTTGTATCCTCCCAGCGTAAAACGGCTTCTCCTGAAAGACAACTCTTTATCAGATGCAGGCCTTCGCAGAATGACGGCGCCTGTACGAGTATTGAAAAAGGGACTTGAGAATCTTCTGGTGTTAGACTTGTCTTGTGAGTACTTAATGGTTTAACATTAGAAGCAACCTATATCCTTTCTGATAAAGAATTTATCCGCCTTAATATTGAAGGAATACAATTAATTCAGTGCTTCCCATAAGCCAAGTTCTCAACCCCAAATTTCACCAACTTTCCAGAAGGCACAGGTCATACCTGTAGCCTCAGCCGCTTACTGCTTACGTAAATATTTTAATAGTTTGTGAATTGGTACTGTAATACTTGTATTTTGATCATTAGAGGGAAGAAGTCAGTTTTGACTCACTTTCAAAACAAGAAGCGTACTACCAAAAAAAAAAAAGCCAAAATACCCTTGTTCCAGTACTAGCTTTTGGAACAAATAGTTTCTTGGTATTCTGATCATCTTTCTCCACATCTTGCATCTTAGTTAACTTTACTTGACCTTACAGGTAACCCTAAAATCACAGATGTGGGAATAGGATACCTTCTTTCTTTCAAGAAATTGAATTGTTTGGACATTTCTGGGACAGGTCTCAAGGTAAAAGAGCAACTGTCTAAGTTTCCTGGACAAGTGTAATCAAATATTCTTCCCCTCTGACTACTTTATTTCCCTTTTCACTAGGATGTTAATGCTGTCATTAAGCGGATCCAAATGCAGATAGGCCTGGTTCATTCAAAAGTGCCTCTGAATGAATTTGACCACAGTAACTGCAAAACAGAGGGATGGGCAGAGCAGGTATGGGGTTTTAAGTGTATCTTACTCTCTAGAAATTGTCCTCATGGAGTATTAAATCCCTGAATAGGAAAGAATAAGGGATAGAGTTGTTTCCAGTGATATTTCTGTAAATTTTACAGGAAAAATTTTAACCCCTTCAAATGTTATTTCAGACAGTTTTGCAGTGGGAGCAGGCAGTTATGGAGGCCGTCAAGCCACAAGATGACTTGAGATCCAGAACAGCAGCTCTGCACTTCTGTACGTAACTGCATGGAGACCACATAGCTTATTTGTTTTCTTTTCTATGAGGAATATTTTCATTCTTTTTTATTATAGTACAGATAGCATCTCAAGTGTGCCATTTCAGCCATTTGTGTGTCTGCATTACAATGTGTGAGTTTTCTCATTTGTTAGTCTGCTGGGTAACTCTTAAAGTACAGCATGGCAGCATGCTTAGGGCAACATATAATAATTGAGTTTTCTCCTTAAAATTCTGAGTCTGAAATATAAATGTTGTTTTTCCCTATGCACATTTCAGCAAAGCAGTCAGCATTCCAGGTTGGCTTGGCCAAAACAATTTGCAACATAAGTAAGCATTTTACAGCATAATTCTGTTTTTCCCAAAATCTAAACTTGATTTTTTTTTTTCCTGTAGATGGCAAGACACACAGAATAGAGGAAGTGGTCACGTGCAAGTTGGTGGAGGCAGAAACAAAAGCATCTGGAAACTTGCAGTTTTATAAGGAAAAAGTTCCAAATTGTCATTTACCTTTGAAAAAGGAGGTTGCAGGCAGCCATGAATTAAAGAATAATAAAAAAAGAGCTTTGCCTGAACAAGAGAGAGAAAGGACTTCCAAACAGAAGCATCTGTGCCTCACTGTGGAGGACTGGGACTTGTTAAATACCTACTAAGTCAGAAAGAAGTGGGTCTTTCATTGTTTTCTTGCTGATGACAGAATTAAGACATACGGAGAGGGAGTAACAAAGGAGACCAGTATTGATAAATCTGGTTGCTGTGATATGCTTGTGGGTTAACCT
This sequence comes from Phalacrocorax aristotelis, assembly GCF_949628215.1. NCBI lineage: Eukaryota > Metazoa > Chordata > Aves > Suliformes > Phalacrocoracidae > Phalacrocorax > Phalacrocorax aristotelis. Next base: position 45,051,498 of record NC_134281.1, on the reverse strand, counting down.
ATGCTTGGGGAAGGACAGCGTCAAGGAGAAGGTTGATGATACTACTGTATATTTTCAATACATAATAATTTTTTCAAATAAAGTTTTTGTTGCCATCCTTAACTAATTCTTCTGACATAGGTATCATTCACAAAAACAGCTGGTCCTACTCCTTCTCTCTTGCCTCCTGAGGGGCAGAAGACTAATCACTGCAGCTCATCTGAAATGAGGCTGCACTGCGCTTGTCAAGTGCCCTGGGACTTTAACAGTGCTGGTAAAACATAAACCTCAGCCTGCAAGCACCAGGCTGTGCTGACAGAGCTCTGACAAAGGGAGGAAGCAAAGAGGATAAGCATGGGCCCCAGGGGAGGGAAGCAGAGAGACAGTAACCCCTCGGTAACAGTTATTGCAGGAATCCAAACTAGAACAGAAGTCCCCTGTCTCCCTCCTTCTGGCCCAGGAAATGAAAGCTGAAACTCTGTTACTGTAGAGATTAGACTCTGCAGTTATAATATATTCTCCCTTATAAGCAAATTCCCTGCATTTGAGTGCATTCTGTGGTTTAAAACCCATTCTCAGTGTGCACACATGCCTGCAATATACTAGCTGCTTCCCCATCTGAAAACATTCACTGAACTACTCATATTTGCTGTAAAAACGCTAGATAGTCAGGCTCATTCTGTGTTGGTTTGGCTGAAGCCAGCGGTACAGCGGTAATGGTGCAGGCATGTTTATCATTGAATTCCTGCCCTGAGCGTTTCTAAAATTGGTGGAGGTGCACAGTGCCCGTGAGTTGGGCACAGTGACCATCATTGTGCTCTTAGGCCTGTAAGGCCAAGAATTTACAACAGGTTTCCTCTACTAGTGCTTAATTAGGGGATATCTTCCTTTTACACTGTTGTTTAAGCCAGCGACAAGAAAAGCAACACCTCCTTGGAAATCACAAAGAGGCCAAGAAAAGGAACATTACCACGAAAATGCATAAAGAGCAAAACCCCTTTCTCTCATTGTTCCTTTATTGCTGAATTTTCCTCAAAAAAAAACGACTACAAACAAACAAAACAAACATACTTGTATTCGAGCCCTACAGTTTGTTCCCAGAAACTCGAGGCTATTAATAGCCTCCACTGACAACTATGTCAGTCTCAGCCCTCTGCTGAGACAAATAACGGCACAACTAGTGACTTAGCAAAACAGCATCTCAACAGGGAGGAAGGTGACTGTGGCGCTCAAGTATAAGCCGCCTCCTGCAGCTGGCTTCTGGTTCAACAGCCACCATGGATTTCTTTTGCTAGCCCTTCCACCACTGTGGAGAGCTGCTAATCTGACCAGAGAGATATGCATGTCTCCGAGAATCGTGTACTCCATTTCACATCACTAAAGCAGCTGGGAACTGATGCCTTGAGCCAGAAAATAAGCGCATCATGATTTGACAGGAACGGTCTGCCCAGGTCACAGGCTTGTTGGAAAATAATACAGTACAGCTTTCCTTTTCAGAAGAGGTGTTTTAGAGCACTGTGTTTCTTACACTCTCCATCCCTGGGTGCAATTACTCCTTTTCTTAGGTTTCTTGGTTATCAGCAGACTTCCTTTTTTAAACACACCACTGTGTAAATTTTATCCTAGGAAGATAAAGACACACTTACGACTATGTCCTCAACCCACTAATCTCTGGTTATTGCTCTCTGTAAGGCACACAGCCTCCGCTGACCAGGAACAAGGCAGTAAGAAAGAAAATTACAGGAGGAGACTCACCCTGAAATAGATCAGCTCAGCAAGGTGCCCACTTAAACTGCCTGCTGCACCCCTGGCTGTTTCCAGGCTGGTTTCTGAGTCTTGCTGCCTGTGGACCTGCTGCTTCACATATCTCTCTTGGCTAGTCTTCTCACAGGTGTAAATCCAGAGCAGGATGAGTCCCGGTTCCTCTCTCCTAACCCGGCCATTAATCAGAGCTCTGGCATCCCAGGAGCACTCCCTGGGAACTGATACAGGGACATCAGCCAGAGAGCAGCCCTGGGGCTCTACCCTGCCCGTACCAGGTGGGCCAGCTACTCTGACATCAGTAAACCTTTACTGGTTTTGTGGATGCAGAAATCATATTCCTGACCCCATTTCTTTGTCATTCAGCTGAATTATAAAATTTCTTAAGAGAGGGGAGTGTGTTTGGCTTCCTCTTTCCAGTCAGGGATATCCTCCATGCCCCCTAAGCCTGCCTCTGTTTCCTCACCCTACTGCTGAAGGGGAGAGAAGGCGGCACAAGAATCTTTCCTGCCTTAAGCCAGGCATTTGCCTTCTTTATCATGTCTCACAATAAAATAAGAATTCCCAGATCCTACCATTGTCCCCATCCAGCCAAGGCAAGCCACCACCTGACCTTTGCTGCAGTGGAGAAGCAGCCTTCCTATACAGCAAGCACAAATGTCCAACTCCCCATGTTCACACATTGTACACCCAGACCCTTTCCTCTTCATCCTCAGGAGCATCTTCTAACTAGGCAGAGATGAGCTGTGGCAATGATTGACAGGCATTGGCCTGAGAGAATACAGCTGTTGCCATATGGGTCAGCCTGACCACCATTCTCTTCCCAACCACAGCAAACATCAGAAGCTCCAAGAAAGTGATGGCTGTCCCAGTATCTTTGACACAGAGCGAATTCTGGTTTTTTACCAATCATATTGGCTGGGTCCTATGCTGAGCATGAGGGTTTCTGTATTTCTTTTAACAGCTGATTAGTTCAATCCTTACAGTCATTCTGTTATCTGTTTATAGTTCCCGTCATGAGGGATAAAATTATTCTTCCCTTTCTCTCCCACATTTCTGACTGCAGCCCCATAGAAGGATGCAGCAATTGTAGCCCACCTGCACCCTCCCAAGGCAGAGAGCTTGCGCATCTTCCCACTTCAAAGCCAAGGAACAGGCAAACAGTCCGTGGCCAAAACCCATCTGAATCAGAAAGAAACTCTTCTTCCTCAGGAAAGAGAGGCTGCCTGGTAGCACTGCCTCTGAATTACCCCTCCTCGAGCTCGTCTTAAGAAATGTTGCAAGACTTCCTCATTGATTGCCCCAGAACAGACTCTGGGGTAACAAGAGGAACAACAGCAACTACAGTAAACCGGGCTTTATTTACCAACCCTGGTTACAACAACCAGCCTTGTTGTAGCGTTAGATCTCTGTGACCCTCCAGTAAAAGTGTGCGTCTGTTCAGGCTTTGATTGAGGCTGGAAGCTTGCAAGTGAGAAATGTTTACCTAGAAAACTCATAACCTCTTTTCCAAGCTGCAGCACTGCATGCACTGCAATAACATTTTACAGGCATGGAGAAAGCAAGCCATACATCTTAGCCAGGCATGGAGAAGGACAGGTTATTAAATGTGGCTTTAAAAGTTTCCCGTAGTACCAGTTTTGTTATGCAGAGTTTTGCTGTCTCATCCCAGGTGAAGCATGAGTCAGAATACAGTAAAGCTATTTTTAAAAGATCTCTTAGATCTACAGCTGCATCCCAGCTCCAGAATAGAAGAAACATTCACCGTAGATACAAGTCATGATGACATGCCGAGTTGCAGATCACAGGACAGAGAGGAAATTAGTGAACAGGGTTTTATTTTTAAAGATATATGACCTGGGATGACGGTGGGAAGAGTATTGCCTGATGCTTATTTTGGGCCTAGAAAAGTAAGGGCACTCATCATAAACATGGGTTTTTCTCAGAGACGATGTTTTAGGCACAGATGAGATTTTTCAAAGGAGCAGAGAAAGACCACATCTTTCTTAAATTTCAGTGGCACATCTGTACCTATACCCTGGGGACTGCTTTGAAGGTTTGGCTGACTGATCCTGCCCTGCTGGCAGAGGAACGGAATGAGCAACGAACAGATCCCATGTCATCCCACACCACCCTGGGAGCAGCTGTGGCACTTGGTTTTCTGCTGCTCTCTGCTCCGAGGCTGCAACATTTTTCTCTCCTTTCCTTGCCAACTTCAGTGCAAACTCATCCCAGCTCCACGGCTGTTCTCAACCTGCTGAGCTGCTGCTCCAGAACTGCACAGCCCTGAGAGAAGTACATTTCATATACACAATGGATCCCTGCCCCTGCTCTGCGGGGACAGCTATATGGCCACAGGGACATGGTGATTTATCCTCACAGACCCTGAAACCTTTCACTCTCCACTTCAGTTTTCCTTGTCATTATGCTCTCCATGTTGGCCTTCATGGTTTGAGAAGAGCATAGGGGGTGGCCTGCGCAGCAGCTCCCCAGCATGTCACCCTCAGCGACGGGTTCCTGAGGAAGCATCCTAGAAGCATCAGCACAGAGCCTTCAAAGCTGCTGCTGAAACTATCTGCAGACATGCTCTGAACACAATTGCAGGCTTCTCCTCCTGCCCATGAAGATCAGGAGCACAAAGACTTGTCGGAGGGAAACGCTAACCCAAGGGCTAGAAAGGATCACCTCATTCAGCTCCTGCTCTTCAGGGTAGTCTTCAATGTACCTTCATCTGGCTGCATGCAAAGGCACCAGCGTGTCCATACAGGAGAAACCCCTTGCCAGGGCTGGCCAGACACAGGTATCCATGTTGGCAGCAGCTGGCAAACGGTCTCCAGCCTGCACACAACCCATCGAGCAATCGCAGCAGCGCTGCAAGACAGTGATCGGCCCATGTAGAAATGACTCGCCTTCACACAACAGAACCTGTGAAGGTGTCCGACAGCCAGTGTCTAGCCTGCAGCATGGGCTGCCGTAGGCTAGAAGCACAGCACTTCATCCCTGTTCAGTGTCACTGCACACTGGTCAGAGCACGGCTGGTGAGGGCTTGCTTGGGCTGGAGCTTCCCAAGCAGGTGGCAGAGAGGGAGGACACCGAGGTTCAGAGGTGACAGTGCACGAAGCACCCTGTGGTCTCCAGTGCTGCTGGGTGCCAAGATTTCATGGTCTGCAGATATATTCATCGGACCAGCTGAGGCAGTGCTGGATGCCGTCCCGGCACAGCCTCCTGGGGACGCAGGAGCAGTACTCGTAGAGCACAGGGCTGCATCTCCACCACTCCGACCCACACGGGGGGCAGGCAGCCGCTGGGAGGGATGGAAAACAGGGAACAGAAATACTTCTGCTGCAGTTACCTCTTCCCTCTTTTCTTATGCAGGTAGCTACCCTTTCATCCCTGGAAGCTACTGAAAAGCCACTGGTGATAACCCTGAGTCTGTGAACCCACCAAAGAGGACACTCGCTTGATGCTACCTGTGGGAGACAACCAGGGAGTGCGACATTGCAATGACCCTCGTGGCAGTTGTGTCATCCTGGGAGGAACAACTAGATGTAATTTATTTTTTTTAGCAAGCTACTCTAGAGAAAGCTGCTGATACAGGCAGATCTTGCCTAAGGTTTAAAACCATGGGGGTGAGTTAGGAACAAACCTGCTGCTCATTTTAGCAAGAGAAGGATCTAGATGGCTTTGGAGCTGCTGATGCACACTCAGGTCTCCCTGGCTCAGAGGTGTACCCACCTCCTGACCAACAACCAAAGGACAGTTTGAATGATCACTGCTGCCTATAGCTACGCATCACAATGAAACTGCTCCACACTCAGCAAGCCACAGAGGAGGAGCAACTTTTGGGGCTGGGAGCAAAGCAAGGAGTCTTTCCCCTCTCAGTTGCCACCAGGCTTTGACACAGAGCCCTTGGCAGCTGATGGGATGGAGTCTGCATGGTTCATACTTAGGTCCTATTCCAGCTATGTTGTGCTTTAGCAGTGGATGCCAGCCTCTAGGCACTTCCAGCAGCATCAGTGAGCACCACAGGTGTGGTGTGGTGAAACAGGTGTACAACCTATTTCAATCCATCAGCAGGAAAGACCTTTTGCCCAACAGTAGCCAGAAGAGAGACTTACAGCTCCCCATCTCATCAGAGCAGTCTCCGCAGTCGTTCATCCCGTTACACCTCTGATCGGCGTAGACCCAGTATGCGGGGTTACTGCAGCGGAAGACCAGGTATCCCGGAAGGCTGCGGGGCAAGTCACCTGCAAAGGCGGTCACACAGGACACATGCTCAACTCCACTGGGCGCAGACACACGGGCTAAAATGGGGATGGCAGCTACCAAAGGCTGCTATCATGGGGGGTTCGGTTGGTCCTTCTCTGTGTGGTGTCAGGGCACAAACAACACCGCAGATGGGAAGCTGTGGTCGAAGAGGGGAAGGGTGCTCATGGCTGAGCCAGAAGCGGAGTCTGGGTGCCCCACACTTCTGCTTTAGTAAGTTTTTTTCCAGGGTAACTGGTCAATAAATTAACCACATAGGCATACAGCTTAACAGATGGAGGAAAACTGCATTATGGTTTAAAAAAAAAAAAAAAACAAACTAGGAAGATCAGAAGAGCTTGGAGTCTTTGATTACTGGCACTGCCGCTGGGTTTTGGGCAGTACCATCTCTTAGCATCTGCCCTACAATGGATCTACCAGGCTTATCTGCTCACGTACACAGCCAGAAGCACAGAGCAGGATTAGAGGGACACCAGTTGCTCTGTCTCACAACAGGAAGACCAACAGGAAGACAGGAGGATGGTCACAACAAAACTGCTCACCACAGAATTTCTCCTGCTCATCCTCTCCGTTCCTGCAGTTGCTGACCCTGTCACAGACCTGGCTGGCCAGGATGCAAGTCGCTCTGTCGTCACACAAGAAGCCCGTCTGGTTATTGGAGGCTGCACAGAAGCGATTCACTGAAAGGACAGCAAGAAATACTTTATTTTTCATGGAGCGAGGAACAGAACAAGAGCAAGAAATGGAGACTTCCGAAATCCACTTGTTCTAGAAATAACCAGGGGCCAGGATTAGTCTCTGGTAGGTTCATGGCAGAGCCTGAAAACTATACCAGCAGTGTGAAGCATGACTGTGCCACCCAGAGTTACCACAGCTCTATGGGGCAGGACACTGGAGGTGATGAACAGCTGGTGGTGACTCAGGCTGTGCAAGGCTGGCACAGCCCTGCACCACCCTGCTGGTCCTTTTCCTTCCTCTCAGGCTGTGGTAGGAAGTGCCACCTTACACGCGGTGATGGACACGAAGGCTCTTCTCACACAACATAATTTTCTAACTCCCTTACCGTAAAAATAACGCCTCTTGGGATACCAACCTGGCGTGCGCAGCAGGAGTCCCAGCGCCACTGCCAAGCCCACAACAGCGGCGAGGACAAGCAGTGCTGCAGCAGATACGCAGGCGTGTCTCCGCGTGCAGCCCGCGTGGGCACTGCGGGGCCGGCAGCAGCCTGTTGGGAGGCGAGAGCGAGAGGTGATGGGCTGGGGAAGGGTCCAGCAGGGCTGAGTGGGATCAGGGTGTTTTGGAGGGGAATGGTGCAGAGCCACAAGGGTGATGTTTCGGGAGCTCTGCATGCGGGACTGGCAGGGGGCTAATGGGGTTTAGGGATTGATAGTTGAGTTTTAATAGCCAAACACCTCCTCGTAGGGAATTTTGCTGCTTGCAGTGTGCAAGAGCCCATGCCACTATTGTGGAGCACTGGGACCAAACAGCACAAACAGGGTGTCTCTGTTGGAGCTCACCCAATGCACTCGGATGCCAAAGGGTGGAGAAGGCCAAGCCCCTGCCAGACCCTGTGGGACAGGAATGCCCTTTTCATGGTGGGAGCAGCCAAAACACAGGGCGGGTCAGTGTAAGGCTGGGAAAGGTGCCCTCCCAGAGCCCACAGCAAATCTCCTTAAGAGGTAAAATTTCATTTTACAGCACTTGGGGCTTTCTGCCCCAACCGGGACTTTAACACTCACGCAGAATGAGGCTGAATTATCAGCTCAAAATGGTGAGAACTGCATGAAAAGCCACCCTTTCCCTCCTCAAAGACATGTCCAGGGTACAAAAGGCAGTAACCTTCCAGGGACTCCAACTTTCAGAAAGTCACATAATTAAATCAAACCAAACACGGAAGGTAAAGGCCAAACCCACAGTCATTGCAATGCAACAGCAGCGCACGTAAGAGCAATGCAGATCAGCTGCCTTTATCTCAGCTCTCTGTAGCACCAGTGCTTTGTCTCTAAACCAACATTGTATTTTCTTGCATTCCTTTGTATTCCCAGACCAACAGAAAAAAAAATTAATGCAGTCACCTGAGAAACATATAACCAGTCACCTAAGAAAACACTGTATGCATAATTGGATTTTGGTATTTTTGAACTTAAAGAGCTTTGATCAAGAAGTTAGCATTTGCCTTAGCTGTGCTTCATATTTACTTAGCTGTTACATTGTACAAACACAAGTGAAGGCACAGCCTTTGCTCAAAGGGATCCTGGCTCCAGTAACCACCCCTTCTGTCATGCTTGAGTGGGAATCAAACGCAGAACAGTTCAGCTTGAAAGAAAAGTGACAAATTACAGCATGTCTGCATCTACAATACTTTTGACCAGAAAGCACAGCATTTGCAAACAGGCACAAGTATAAAGTTATGGAAGTGATGAAATGTTGTTGCAACACAATCTACAGATTTGCTATTGATTCTGTTTGATCTCACCTCCTCCTCACTATGGACAAAATTTGCTGAAGTTTGGCTATAAAAACATTTAGAAAGCCTATAGCAACTTCATTACGAGCCCTTCTGTGACAGACAAGGATTACCTATCATGCTACTATACCGGAAGACTGCCAACTCCATGCCAACAAAGAACGGCTAAAGTTTATTAATTTTATAGTCTGGATGTTTCACTACACAGAAGTTGGGGTGGAATCAGTCTCAGCAGGCCATAAATACTGGTTGTATTTTATATTATGTAGATAGTTTCAATTGATTTATACTTTAAATAATAAAAATGTTAAGCTCTGGATTTTATTTGTTACCTCTTTCTTCAGATAAGGACTTTGTTGAATCAAAAGTAGCTACATCACCATTTCTCTAGAAGGAAAGGAATAAAAGACTGTTTGCAGAAGCAGCACCCAGTAACCATGCCTTTCTAGTTCTCATACCACGTTACCGAGGAATATATAACATATCCCTTTATTTTTACATAGAAACAAAAATTGCCTTCATGGAAAAGTGGCCCAGATTTAATTCACAAAGTGATCAGTCAAATCACCTTTTAAATCCTAGTTACCAATTTGTAAAACAAACACTAATGCAAGTCCAGTGCTTTATATCAGTACTTTCCTTTTGTGTCAAATTAGGTTAAGTAGAAACAACTTGAAATCCCACAGAACCCAGTGATAAAGAGGTCAGACAAACAATATTATCAAGAACACATGTACTTTAGGAAACAGCTGCACCTAAGATTTTTCCCAAGAGGAGGACTGTACCTGGGGGTGAGTTTTGTTCATGCTTCCCACAGCTACAGCCCTTACAGCAGCACAAAAGACTACAGAAGAGTTTTCTGCACCTAACAGGAGTAAGGTTACCAGGATACAAAACCCAACAGAGGTAGGCAAGCAAGGAGCGTGCTGCTGCCTGCGCACTCAAGCAGGAGAGGACGGGGAAGGCATCACTGAGCAAAAGCTCCAGCTCCAGTTGGAAGCAGGTTTCTGGTTTGCTTCTCATTCCTCCTGGCTCCGTCTTGGTTTCACAACAGAGCATTAGGCAAATCATAAAGGGCACAGATTTTGGATGCCAAGAACCCTGCTCCCATTCCTGACGCCCGTTCAGAAGATGAGTGCTCACCCCCCATGCACCCCAATGCCGACCGCATTTTCCCTGCTGCTGGCCAGGGAGAACCCCTCTTCATGATGAAAGCTTGAGTAAAAAGAGTCTGATCATCTTTATGCAAGTCTCCTTTCTCCCTACCTCCATCCCAAGACAGAGCTGACATGCTGCCCTCAGAGCAGCATCAGTCCAGGCTCCTACAAGGTGATCAGATTTCAGAAGAGCTGTGCAGGATACATCTGGAATAGCTTCCTTGCTTGGGCAACAAGCACAGGCATAGCAAATCCTCCAGGGTCCTCTCTTTTACTTGCATATTTGAATTTCTAGGCCTGCAGTAAGTCTTCGCAGCTCAGCCTGTAGCTAACAAGAACTGACAAATAGATTGCAGCCTTCTAAACTGGCTGCAGGTCTCAGCACAGCGCCTGCGGAGTGGAGTTTTGCAGCCTCAGGGATAAAACGTCATGAGCAGGCAGCTTTGCCACAGGGGTAGTGGGGGAAAAAAGCACCGGCACAAAGTGTTGGAGGAGCCCATGTTCGTCTTGCTTGCAGGAAGGTCCATAGGACTCAAGTACCTCCAAATTGTCATCACCTCACACAGCGATTCCTCTCCAAGCAGTAGCAAAACTAGCTTACCAGGGCTTTGGAGGAGAGGCCAGCAGCTATATTGCCTGTAAGCTGGCCCTGAGACAGCTGCCTTGAATTGATTCAAAGCACCAAATAATGCCCAACACAGGAACAATTACAGCTACTTCCCTCTCCATCCCCACATATACAACTAATTCTCAATTACATGAACACTGAGTTAATATATGCTTCTTGACAAGGGCATCTGCCAATGCTGCACTCACCTGTTCACAGACCAGCCAGAATTAAATACCGTCTTTTAGGAGCTCCTCCTTTGGCGTGGCGACACCAATTTGTGCAAAGCAGAAGCTTCTCACAGGAATACATCACTGTTAAACTTGGCGCTAGAGAGCTCACCTGTTCTGGGAGCAATTTCGGGTGAAAACACCAAAGCCCAAGCAGCAAAGAGCCTGCAAGTTTGGGCATCTGCTACGATATGGAAGAATGACAGAAAAAGGGTTTAAACCTGAGTATCTTAAATTCTGGATCTGTTTATCTTTAAAGATGAAGTTTTAGTTTCTAATCAGATTTGATGCAGGACTACTTTGAGCCTTCAAAAAGCTTATTAGGTGACTGAGTTTGCTAGGAGTTCCACGTAGGCGCGGGCCAGCTATCCATCCCCCACGAAAGAATCCATGATGAAAACGTTTCGAACACCGAGTAAACCCACTCTTACAGGCAAATGTCCATGAGACCAGACATCTACCACCATCTGTGTCCTACACCAAGATTATCAAGCTCAGCTGTAGCCAGGCAGGCAGCTGGATTTTAGAATAGTTACCCCACATCAAAGACTGCTAGTTCAGGAAATCGAGTTCATGGGAATGAGGTAACAAACTCAGGCAAGCCCTTCCGAAGGGAAAAAAAAAAACCTTTGCCAAAGATCAGAGAAGCTGAAGAGGGAACACACATTAAGATATCCAGTATGATGGAGACTATTGTTAATTCTAGCACCTAAAAAACAACCCGATCCCCCCAAGCCCTCCCAAATGTACCATGGCTATTCCTGCCAGTAGTGAACTGCACACGATTGAGAGGGTTGCTTCATTTGTGTCAAGATGACTCCACTTAAAATCTGATAGAAGTTCAACTGAACACATGCCTAAAGAGAATATAAAATGCTTTCCTCCTGCAATTTCAATAATTTAAGGCCCTTCATTTAAACAGTGGCCTTGGGCAGAGATCAAACCCAAATTGCAGCCTCTGAAAATAAAGATGTCAGGAAGTCAAACATTTAACAAAGAATTAGCAGGACAAGCCGTTTTGCAAAGTCAAATACCAAGATAACTTAAATAGTCCACTTAGATTAGAAATCCTCAGAAACAGTTCAATTACTGCAGCCTAGCAAATATCTGATTTTACTGAGGGAAGATACTTTGACAAGAGCTTACAAGTACAACACTTAACAAATTTAGACTCTGGCTCACCCTGGAAACAGTAGTGCCAAGTGACAGATTGCCACAGGCACAGAGTTTCCTGTGACCTAACAGCAGCTACCGAATCACTGGCTTCGCTGCACAGATCACTCAGCTGAAATATCATTAAACAGCGAACAAAAGACAAAAACATGTAAAACTTCTGTTGCGTTTTCTCCCTTTGTCGTAGGCAGACACAATGCCAAATGAAAGCAGAAGTTGTTTGTTTAACTCAAATCTAGGAATGTAAAACAATAAAGTCAAAATGTTTTGGAAGGGAAAGTTTTGTGAAATCAAGTCATCAACATACCGGAGGCTGTACTGTACACATTTGAAACAGGCATGTTTCACATGTTTTCGTGAAGATGTAACACTCCCTCTGCAACTACATGTAATAGTAAAGGAAAATGTTTCAACAGACTTGAAAACACTTCCATGTTAGTAATTCAGTCAGAAAAACTGGGATTGCTAAAGCCTTTTCTGGGAAGGCAATCCCGAACAACACAGCGCTGAGACGACAGGCAATAATCACTGAAGTAGAGCCCATATTTACAAAGTACCTTTCGGACATCCCTTGCACATGTCGCATTTGATACCACTCAAAGCAGAACACAGGCATCCCGCACCAAGACAGGGCCGTATACTGGGGTGTGCATGACGTGAGCAGCAACGCATGTCTCCGCTGAATCACTACTGCAGACAGATGGATTTCCCACCTCTGCTATCCTGCAAGCGGACAGTGTTCCAAACACATCACACCATCGATTTTCACAAGTCACACTTGAGGCCTTCGCAGTAACAACACCTACACACAAAGGTACCTGTCAATGGCTGTTGGCACCCAAATTTCTGGGCTACCATGTTGTCCCACTGAAGAATTTAGCATGAAGACGTACCGCTAATTTAAGACTTCAAATTGCAATTTCTGCACGTTGATACAAGCCTGCTAAAACAAACATAGCTTAATGCTCTTAAACCTTATTGACAGAAAAGCTGCTTGAGTGCTTCCAGGCCAGGGTGTTCAGCAGCGCCTACAGGCCACTTAACGCACGTTCCTGCTTAATGGCAGTTACGCAGGCATCAGCGTTACAGCCGAAGTAGGAATGACTATTGCACCAGTGTTAACAACGAAGGAACACAAGTGTACCCTCCCGAATCTCTACAGTTCTCACCAGAATTCAAAACCTGAAGAGGTGTTGTTTGGTCTTGGGTTGTTGGTTTTTTTTTTTTTACCTTCAAGGGAGGTTCTGTATAATCAACAAAATATGACAACGAGATGGAGATCATGCATTCTAGCCAGCTTTCCAAGACTTAGAGACCTTAAAATAAATCGCATACACCCCCAACTTGCCATGCTACGGGAACCAGCATACAGTAATCTCCTCAAAGAGACGCAAAAAAATATATCAGAAATATGAGGGACATTATTAGTTGTGGTTGTGTTAGTGAATCATACAGCAAAATCAGGTCACATTGCACATGAGAGGAACACTAGACAGGCTTTCATACTGAATATATGTTGTGGTCAATAATTAACCATAGCAGAAAGCTATACAGTCAATATTTTCTGTACAGTGAATTTTATTTGTCTGTTCTCATTTCTCAGGAATCAACTTTTTTCTGTAAATGAAGTTACAAGACTAGAATAGTTGATCAAGAACAGAAAGTAGAACTTCTTCAGAAAACACAGGTGCTAACTTTACAAGCAATTTAAGACTTAAAGGGTAAAGTTTGACAAAATAATTGACCATGTTATGTTCTGTGTCCGACGGGATATGTCGTAAGTTTTAACAAGTTTTCCATCTTTCCCAGACTGAGTTCTAGCCTACAGTACCTCACAAATGCTTTCCATCTTGGATATTGCCACACTGTAGAAAAAATATATTTCTATTTTTGGAGACAGGGTTGTTTGTGCATGGACATTAACAAGTACAAAATTTCAGCAGATAATTTTATAATATTTTCTCTTAACTACAACAGAAAGTGCAACACTAAAAAGGCATCTCCCGCCTACTTAAAGTTTCTTATACCTTTACAAAGCTAACTCTGCATGTACACATTACATCCTAGAACACACAAATAAGTTTGAAAGTGTCATGGCGGAAGTAGGGAAAGCATGCTTACAGCTTTTGTAAGCAAAAAGACACATAGCAAACACCAGTGAAAAGCGATTATGTCTGGAAACAAACATAAATAAGGTGTCTGAACCTTCACTACTGGTTGAAAACAAAATCCCATGACATTTGTTGATTCTGTAACTTTATTTTCATTTAAAGACTGGCTGCTAAGCTTCGTATCTGAAGAACCACCACAAACAATCAGGAGTTGCTAGCTCTGTTAGAATTAGTCTATTGGATCCAATAGAAACTTATTTAAATTGCTGATTGAGCCAGATTGACTTTTGTAGGAAGAGGTCCTGCTTCTTCATGTTCCTCAGTCTTGCATCTAACCACAACAAGTGCAGAGGTTGGATATCTGTTCAGATTTTGTTCATTCATGTATTCCAAATCTCCATAGATGCTCAGCTTCTGAAATATTTAAACAATTTACTTTAATACAAGATTCTCCATACTGTGAATAAATGCATTTCATTATGTAACTACATCACTGGTTCTGATTGCTGCAGCCCTTCCACCCAAGTTAACCCAGGATTTCTGTAACAACTGGAGTTCGTGGCTGGAACTAGATTTGAGTCAAAAAGAAATGTATTAAACCTGCCAGAAAAGCAGTAGATACAGTGTTTGTGTAACAGCTCCTTCAGTTTTGCAAATACTGAGCCTTGCTTATTTCAGAAGTGCAGGGATCTCTCTGGGCACTAGAGATGCTAGTTCAGCCAGATCCCCTCTGATCAGACTCTGTGCTCACCAATAACAAGCTGTCACTTCTGTTCTCACTATTGATCTTCCTGGATTAAACCAACATTGGGTTCCACCTACACCACCTCACCCTCAGAGTACAGCTTCATTCCAGAGAAGTTAGAAGCAGCCTCCATTTGTAAAGAGTAATCGGAAGGCTGTCGACAGGAGAGTGCTACAAACCAAAAGACATCATATCTGGGCTGTCTGAGGAAGGTTCAGAGCAACTATCAGCCACAGGAATGAGCGAGAATTGTTCAGCTATAAAATATAAATATTAAATAACAAAATTGGTTCACTAACCACATCTGCAAAATAAAATAACACACCCAAGCAAAACAAAAACACCCTACTCTTTCTAGTTGAACCTCACCCCAAATGTTTCTTAGTCTCTCAACAGCTGTAACATAAAAGTAATATAATGAATAAATTAAAAATATTCTAAGTTATAAAACAGTCACCTCAGATGGAACATACTGCTCTACAGCTGTAGCTACAGTCGCACAACAAATCCAGAGCAGCACCAACACTGACAGGACAAGCGTAGTGGTTAAAATCCAGCTGGAATTTCTGAAATGAAAGAATGTTACCAGGTTTCATATACTGAATACAAGACAATACATGCTCTAAAAGGTTTGGCTCAATTTTGACTGCATTTCCTGCTGATTCACTAATCTCTAGCTCCTCCAGCTACGAGACCCACTTCAGACTCCTGGATACTCTAATGCCTATTTAGTAGCTGACTTGAAAAACACAAAAGACTTGCTGGATTCCGTTTATTCAGCCCTAAGCACCCTCCCATTTATAGTTTTAAAAATAGATTTTTCTGTTACACATTTTGGGTGCAATTCACTGATCCACCACGTGTAAACTTTTAAGGAGAAAGTAAACAGAGTAAGGGAAAGAACAACCAACGTGCTCATCTTCAGCAAAGCTTTATTAAAGATATACTGGGTATTTTCAGCCTGGAAATGAGACACAACAGTGTCTTTCCTATCAGACACTCCCAAAACAAAACACAAAAGAAGTGCTTTGCCCTGAAACATATCCAGAGCTAAAGAACAGGCAAAACACAGATTGATTAAACAGTTCACAGAACACACTGAAAAAACAGTGTAGGAAATTATCCATATGATATTCAGCTGAAACGGAAAGGAGAATCAAAGTTGGCAGAATAGGCTGCAAATAATGAGGGCAGCACAGAAACGCAGCAATCATAAGCAGTCAGATACAGATAAGCAATTTAAACTGCTATGCATCCTGAACCCAACAGACTGGTAGCACTTTGACATCCTACAACAGTGCCACCTTACACACAGAGGAAAGGCCATTATCCTCCTTACTAGGTACAGATATTCTAGAATATACATACATGGAAAGACACTTGAAAAAGCTGTCATTTTCCCGCTCTTCAAAAAGTCCTCGGTATGTCTGTGAACTTCCTGCACGTAGGTCTGCTGAAATATGACAGCAGAAACAGCTGTCAGGAAAGCAATAAATGTAAGAGAAGACCTGACCACCACACAGTTTTGTCTATAAAGAGTGCATAAAAAGAAGCTTTTAAAATGGCCCTAGCTTGCATGTTTCTACTTCCAGCAGAGTTTGGTTTCTACCACAGTCTTCGCTAACTGTGCCTAGTGCAGTCTACACAGCAAACGTAACTGTATTTTAGCTTTCTAACAATTTGCTTTCGTGTGCCACCTGCAACTTCATTTTTTCTTGCATGACAGGGAACGTTTGCATTTGCTCTTCCAAAGCACAAAGAACAACTTACTGGCTGTTTTACTCAGCGACAAGGATCCTCTTGTATCTCCAGTTTCCTGATCAAGCTGTGGAACATACTGTACTTCTGGCTTTGACTAAAACAAAATAAGGAGTTAGGAGATCCTGCTAGCAGGCTTCCACTGATCTTGATCATTTACAGTTTCAGAATTAATATGGAAGGTAACCTTAAGACATGCACCATTCATATAGGCTAGATTTCCACCCCCCCAGTGAAATGCTAGCAGAAACGAAATGCTTCTGATAGCGCTCCATAGTCTTTTCTGTGACTGGAAGGAGCAGAGTTAAATGTTTAACAGCCAGAATACCTTAATCTCAACAAAAAAGGCAAGCACCTGGAATATGACAATTTTGCCATCATCTGCTTGAAGGTAGAATGTCCATGAGGATGTTATGAAGCTCTGAGCGGAATCCATCACGTCACTCCAGAACGATCGCACCAGTGTCAGAGGAAAGAGGAGATGAATTCTTGGCATCAGGGACATTAACTGCAAGCACAGCATTAACTGGTTTTCCTTTTGTTTTTATATGAAAGAACAGAAGTCATGTTCTTGCTCACTCCTTACCCGATGTCTAGATTTCAGTCCTTAGGAAGATTTATCTTCCATTTGAAGAAATTTAAAAAAGGGAAGACACTGAACAGAAAACAAGTAGGTGGTATTTGAAAAACATGTCATCTACTTACTTGCTCTTGCCTTAACTCAGCAAATGGCAATTGGTTCTGGCATCCAAGATGGCAAGCATATTGTTCATCAGATTGGGAGTATGCTTCAGTACAGGCTGCAAGGAAGAAGTTCCCCAAATGAGAAGATAAATTCTGCATTTTAGTTAGGAAAACATTTTCAGTATAAGTTGGATCAGAAACAAAGCAGCAGTTAAAAGAGTGACAATCCTTTTTGCATGGAAAAGATATTGCAGTCACTCCAAGGGTAGCATTTGCTCTGGGGCCTAATGAAGGTTCAGGAATCAGAGCTTAGACAGATGAGGTAGTTGAAATCTGAATGCAATCAGAGCAACCAATCACGAAAATTACCCTGGACAAACTCAGGAATGAGAATTTTCATTGATCCTCCCACTACAATTGTAGTTTTTCCTCTACATGTCACATAAAAGGTACCTGAGTTTTTACCTCAGAGAACAATGTTGGAATCCTAAGAAGAATAGAGGGACCATCGGTCCTTTAAATCCCTTAGAGGTAACAGCAGAAGTCAAGGTATCACAGGAAAACCAAAGGAGCATTTTCCTGCTAGTCTGAGGAATACAGAAACTGCATTGAAAGTATTATGGAATAATTTTTTTAATGATAAATTAAGCCAACTCTTTGTTTTACAGAAAGCTTCTATTAATTGTTCACTAGAGACCATAAAGGCCAAGAAATCTAAATTATTCAGAGAGAATAATGGGCATAGGTCTTGCCCAAAACACTAAAGCTTAGATGGACACTGTTGCAGTACTACTAGAACCGAAGACTCAAACCAAGTAGCAACACAGAGGACAGTAGCTCTCCCAGTTTTCCACAGGAACAAATGGTCCACCATAAAGGCTAAGAACAGCATGGCATCAGCAGCCAAACATTTGAGTGTGCAGCTCATAGCACCTGAACAGCAGTTCTATAGTAAAACTGCCACCAAACTAGTGTTTGTAGGCAGAAAGAAGCATCAGAAGACAGAATTGAGCAGATCAGCCAAGACGTATCTTGCCAAGCACAGAATACTTAGTCAGGGCACCAACCAGTGTAACAGATTACAGAACATAAGCCAGCAAAAGACAACAGCCTTAGGAAGGAGAGTTAAACCGGAAAGTAAGCAACTGTTCAATTACCTCTACATGTGGTCTACTGCTATATTACTCTTTTTTATAGCACACTTTCATGTGCTATTTGACAACTAGATTGACATGCTGTATCACAGCTATACACAGTGTATGACAGACCAGAGCATTAGCCCATTTCTAGAGTATTTAATGCAGTTTTTTATCACATCAGCATCTCTGCACGTCAGCCTTTCTACTTGCGTACCTTCCATCAGCTCTCTGAGCTGGCCACTAGCCCTCTTGTTTTTATGAGCTACTGAGAGGATTAAAACCTTCTTTGAGTGCTGGCCTGGTGCTTAATTGTATTGGAAATATAGATGGAGAGCTCCTACCTTTCCTGCTTTGGGTGGTTATGTCCCACTTAACCTCTGAGTAAAACTGTGAATCAATATTATTGGATGAAAGTTCTATACAATTTCAAAACCAGTATTAATTAGCCTATCATTAACATATTTCATCCTCACAGTGAAATTTTTGCTCTAACACAGATAATCTGAGAGAATTAGTCACAAGTATTTAATGGCCTATTTCAAACAAAACACGTACCTCATTCCCAAGAGTTTAGCTGTAAGTAAACCTCAGGATGTAGCCCAGACCAGAAGTTACAAGGCAGACAGAACATTAAGATCTGTGTCCTTACTCTGTCTGAACAATTCACTTGTATCTACAAATTTGTTGGGAGTTGTAAATGGGACCAATTATTGCATGGAATTATTAAAGGAAAAGTGTTAATTTGACTGGATTTTTTCCCCAGTCATTTTTTTGTTTTCTGTGACAAACTGTTTCTAGAAAAAATGAAGTATTTCTCATTTATTTACAGAGACTGATGATACTTAAGAAGTTCAGGAAAACAGCAACACTAAGGATCAGGTAAGGAGAAACTCACAGAGAACAGACAACCTTTCCCTAAGGTTGTGTGGCTTTTTGGTGTTTTTGTTTTTTTTTTTTGTTTTTTTTTTTTTTTTTTTTTAATATCCTGTACATAAACTTTAAGAAGTTGTTAAAACCAGAAAGCAACTGAAGTAATCCCACCAATTTAACAATGCCCTTTCAGATGTTCCTGCCCCTCCTTCTGTTATGTCTCCACATTATAGGATATTGAAGGAATACTGAAGTCTTACCAGAGTCGCATTCTAGTTTGGTTCGATTCAAATCAATGCCATCGTCCACGAACTGACAAATGGAAAACAGTCTGCAGCCTCGCTGGCACGCGTACAGTTCCTCTTCCTGGGAAGGCACAAGAAAAGGCTTGCATCCCTCCATTCAAGAATAAGTTGTCAGAAAACAAAATTTTTTCTTTTTTTGGAAGTGCTATAAAAAGTCACCCACCAGAGCACCATCCTCTTTCCCTCCACTAGACCTAGAAGCTAGCTAAATGTGACACTCTGGATCATCTGAAATAAAACCAAGCTACAGTTCTTATAACTGTAGTACAACTATTGATTTATTTCAGAGCTCTTCATTCTGTGGTGGGCAGAGCTGGAACAGCAAATGCTGTTTTGTAATTCCAGTCCTACAACTCACAAGCAAAGTTGCACCACATTTTTTTTAAAAGTGTAGCTTTTAAAAATAAAAGATATGGCTGTAAAAGACTTACTGACATTTAACCCCACAAAGAGTAGATAGTCTTTGATCTCAGAACTCAAACAGTAGAACTGAACAGGGGAGGACAAAAAAACCCAAAAGATTCATTTTGACAGCGTATGACAATGTATCTACCATACTCCAATCAGAACTACAACAGAATTGTCAGAATAAGAGATTGTCTTCTGATGTACTAAAGCAGTTAACCAAGGTGCTGATAACTTGCCAAACCAGTTCCACACACACACATTTTTATTTATTATATTGAACCGAAGGGGAAAAGTTCTTCCTCACTGCAACTATTAAAATCATGCAAATATAGAAAACCTACACCTAGTATTACACCTAGTTTTTCTTCTGTCCACAATACCAAAGGGATGGACATGCACCTTCGACATACAGTGCTCTCCATGTCACAGAACTAAAGCCAGCCTCTATTATGTGAGCGCTCCTGCTTACAATCATATCCTGTTATGAATCAGACCCATGAAAACCACTAACCACATAACCACTCAGATGACTGCATCCAGTTACTGTACAGGTGGAAGATGGACTCTGATTTAATTTAACAGAAAACAAACATACCACACCTTCTGTATAACCTCTTGTAAATTAACTGGACATTGTTTGTCTCTGAGAGAACAAGTTCACATGCTTTAAAGGCACCAAAGTAGAAAACTGTGAATGAAAATCAAAGCTTAACCCTAACAACACTGACAAGGTGGCTAAGATAGTTATGCTTTTGCAGAAAAGCATGTTTTGTACTTTGTTATCCAGGCAGAATTAGCTTTAGCAGACAGATGTCTATGGCAGCCTTCCATGGAAGTCTCAATGAAGCTTGTCTTACCTTTCCAATGACAACTAAAACAATTTCTTTCAATTCAACTGGTAGTTTTGCGACAAATGGAAGAAAGACTACATGTAAAGGAAGAGGTGGGTGTATTATTCGACAACTCCAACACCACACAACAAAGAATTCAGAAGTACAGTAAAAATCACAGAATTATCAGCTTTTCCTGAACTTGAAAGAGTCCTTTAATAGAAATGAGAGCTCTGTGCCAAAACAGTATGGAAATATATTAGCTTAATGTTTAGTCCTAATTTCTCAGGTTTAGTTATTTCTCTTCACTATCATCACACAAAGGCACCAAAACACGCCATAAGTGCAGATGTAACTTTATTTGTATTCCACAAAACTCCCTGTTACTTCCCTTGAGGATACCAATATCAGCTAGAGTCACAAAATCCAATTTAAGTTTCACGTGAAAGCAAAGCCCTATTTCCTAACATTGTCACTGCTTCCATTGGTCCGCTGCCCTCGCGAAATCTCAAAAATGGGGCAAAGAACTCCCATCATTTAGAGTTCAACCTGCTACATAGCTGCAGCCCACAATGAAGTATATTGCCAAGAAAGAACCAGGAAGGATGAGATTTCGGGTAAGAGATTTTCCAAATGCAAACCAGGTTAAAGGTTTACAAAGCTTTGAACCAACAGCAGACTCCAGAGTATGAAATTAGGTTCCCATTAGATACTGTTTCAGTATTTTACCATGGGATGAAAAAAATTCCATGCAAGTGAATAAAACACAGACTGAAGGTTCTGACAAGCCACTCATTTATCATCTACACTTCATCTTTCAATATCCAAGTGTCACACTAGCGCCCTGACTCAGGATCTTTGGCCTGTCATGGGCACAGCACTGTTTTAGTGCCCAAAAATACGGAACAGCCCAAGTCAAATTACAGCTGCCTCTTTAGGAACAAAGAGGGAAAAAAAAAAAAAGCAGCAAATCCTCCAAAACCCACAAAAGTACCCAGCACTAACAAAGCTATACTTTGAAAGCGGCATTCCTTTGGCAAGCTGCAGCCTAACCACCGATTTTCAAAATAAGGTATCTATCTTTAGCGAAGCCACTGCATTCCCTGCTTTGAGGGGAAGGAGCTCCAAGCCAGATGAGAAACGCCACGGAACAACAGCAGCAGGCTGCTCACTGCACCCGAGCACGGCGAGCATGAGCTTCCTTCGTGCTTACGTTACTTAAAGACACTTCCAACACTGCTTGGGAAAACATGCATGGGACGTGCCCCGGAAAGGGCTCCTGCCCGAGGGAGGACACGGGCCTGCCGTGGGAGAGGGGCGGCAATGGGGCAGACGACGGGCCCGGGGCCGCCGCGCCGGGGGGGCCGCGGCCGCGCCGCCCGCCA
This sequence comes from Phalacrocorax aristotelis, assembly GCF_949628215.1. Taxonomy (NCBI): domain Eukaryota; kingdom Metazoa; phylum Chordata; class Aves; order Suliformes; family Phalacrocoracidae; genus Phalacrocorax; species Phalacrocorax aristotelis. The sequence continues at coordinate 45,029,623 of NC_134281.1, read as the reverse complement.
GCCACCGCAGGGCTCTCGGGGGAGGGAGGAGGGGAAGGGGAACGGGGCCAAGCGCGGGACGGGGCCCCACCGCGGGGAGCTGTGAGGCACGGCCCGCCCGTACCTTAGGGTAGGTGTGGAGGGAGTAGGTCAGCTGGCAGGCGCGGTGACACGACGCCGTGTTGCCCAGCACGGAGTCAAAAGCCTCGGAGGAGGCGGCGGGCAAGGGCCCAGCCGCCCGAGCGCTGCTGCTGCCGCCGCTGCCCACCAGGAGCACCAGGGCGAGAGGCAGGCAGAGGAGGCTGCCCGGCTGCGCCGCCATCTTCCTGCTCCGCTGACGGGAGCGAGCGCCGCAGCACTCTTGCGAGATTCCCCTCCTCCGCGCGGTGCCTGCTGGGAGATATAGTCCGTGCTGCGGGGCGGCCGCAGCCATCCCGTCGGCCCTCACCGCCGGCGGGAACTACGCGGCGGAAAGGGCGGGGCCGACGCTTCCGGGAGGGCGGGCGAGGGGCACCGCCCCGGGGCGGTGAGGCGGGAGGATGGACCGGTTCGTGATACGCAGGGCCTGCGGCCCAGAGAGCCCCCGCCGGGCCGGCCCGGCCCCCCGCGCCTACCGCCAGGCCACCCTCGAGTCCCTCAAGGCAAGTCACCGCTGGGCGCCGGCACTGGGGCGGGGCGGAGCGGGGTGCGGCTCGCCCCGGCCTCCAGGGCTTGAGGGAAGGTTCTTCACTCCGTGCTACCGGGTGCTGCTGTGGGGCCGCTGCCTCCGAGGGCACGACACGAGGCTGTCCTCGGCTTTGCACTGGGGCAGGGCCGCGCTGCTCCCCGGAGGCCCTGTGCAAGGGCGGCAGAGGCACCCCGGGAGGAGCCGGGGCTGGCCCTGGGGCCCCTCGGACAGCAGAAGGGGTGTCAGGCCTTCGCCAGGCCGCCACCCTGCCTTTGCATGGAGCCGAGCGGCGTGGGGCGACAGCGGGAGGAACGTTTTCTAAATTAAACCCAAAATAATGTCCTGTACTATCAGGGAGGGTGGGGAGGGTGTTAATCCCGGTGCGTCTTCCCAGCAGTCGCTCTGTGCCCACGCAGGGATTCACCTGTTGTTCCAGTTCTTTGCTGAAATCTTGGCAGCATTGAGGCATCCTCACAGAGAGCGGGGTGGGTGCGTTAGGAAGTGAAGTTGGCGAAATGCAGGTGGCTGTGCTGAATTCAGACGGGCTTCCTAAACTGAGACAGGTTATAATGTGGGCCCTTCCTACGTGTTTGGTGTGGTGTAGGGTCAGGTTGGGCACATGGTTTGAGTTCAGTCAGCTGGCACCATCAGCTTCAATATTGCCAGCTGGCCCACTTTTCTTCCCAGCAAGGAAAGCCCTTCTGTTGTTTGCACGGTGGTCCTGCATGAGACCTGCATAAGAGCAGAGCCCCTCTTTGCCACCTGTTTGTAGAAACGGAACACGAAAACATATGTTGTGCCAAACAGCTTATTAATGTAAGGTAGAAAGCAAAAGAATGGTGTGCAAAGCACCCCAGCTGCCTGACCATTGCTGAATCTTTGCAAGACACGTTGCATCTGAAATACGAGACTTGCACTGTTTGTACCCTGTTCTGTCAATGTCTGTGGAAAAAACACAGGTGTTTTTGGGTGAAAGCCATTGTGCAAGCGGCCAGTGTATGTTAGTTTGTGTTCATGCTCCCTAATGCTTTGTTTCTTTCTCTGCTCTTATTTTAAATTTAAAGTCAGTCTGAGCAGGATTTGGATTCTGCTAGGCTGCTAAAGATAATTAGCTGCCTCCCTCTTATCCTTTTTTCTATTAAGAGACACTTATACTATGGACCCCTTAAATTCAAAACATTTCTCTTCTGGCAGACATTTGCTGTTAGGTGCCCTAAGTTTGGCAGACCAAGGTTAAGCATCTTGCTTTGCCTTCTAGTTAATTCTGTCTTGGTTTGCTGTAGGGTGCTAATCTTAAGCAAGTATCCATCATTCTGAACAATCATGTATTCTGTGCTCTGTTTCATGCCATAATCAATAATTCATGTGTTGATAACAGCCCCATTAGCTGAGGTGAAGCCAGTGTCCTTATTTATAATAAGAATATTCCACTTTCCTAATGGCTCATCTCTTTTTCCAGAGGGTTGTGGTTGTGGAAGACATAAAACGATGGAAGTCTATGCTTGAGCTTCCTGGGCAACCAAAAGAGAATCTGATCGAAGCTTTGGAGGAGCTGAAGAAGAAAATACCGTCCAAGGAAGTGTTACTTTCAACAAGAATAGGTACATCTTGTCTGATCTAGACCGTGAATATTTGTCTTGTGTCTGCTTGGCTTGTCAAAAGAGACTGCCTTGCAAGCTTATTAAGAAATTAGTGTAGTTGTGGTCTCAAAAGATTTATCCAGCCGCTGAATAAAAAAAAAAATTGGTATTCAGCCTGCAGTTTTCAATATTTGTACTGAAAAAGTCAGCTATGCTCTAATTCCTCCCAGGGTGCTTGCTTATTTCCAAATCACCCCTTCTGTAGTCAGATTTCTGAAGAGCTCTTCTTGGGCACCTGTGTGTGTTATCCCTTCTCCTGCTACCTGTCAGGGGCATGGCAGAGTGCTCTTTTGCCATCTGAGATGTGGCTCATCTCTTTGACCTGATTTGGCTGAATACTCTGAACGAGTGAGAAATTCATCTCGGATTGGCGCAGAACTGCTGACTGCATCCTCATGCTGAGAAATCCCCGTCGGAGAGGCAGCTCCAGGCAATGACACAGCCCTATGCCTAGCTCTTGTCTGTAGGACTTGGGGGAGGGATAATGTGAGACCACACAGTCCCGCCTTTCCTGTTTATGGAGAGCATCCTGGCGCCAGAGACGGTTGTGCTGGCCTTTGTTTGCCATTAGAGCAGCTGGATCTCTATTCGGAGGGCCCCCCTTGCCTTAGACAAGGAGATGTGGTCTGCCCCCTTCCCCTTACTTCTGAATTGTCGTTTCATTTGCCATGTTCAACTCATTCAGGCTTTTCCGGAGACTTTTTTTTCCCATTGCCTGCCTTAATGCAGCTTGGCTGGAAAAGCCACCAAAGCCTAACAGTGACATCTCCTGGCCAACAGTGCTAGTGGTCAGAGAGAATTACTCTGTTGGAAGAAGGTCCCTTTTGTCATCTCTCAGAGGAAACCCTCTTTGCAGGCCCTGTCGATTGGAAAGATTCTGCTTGGAGTCACTGTGATGTTTGCGTGTTAAAATGCAATAGCCATCACCAGCAACATCTGCTTCCTTAAAGGGGTTTTCAGTTTAAAAACGGCATTCTTTGTAGGCCAATCTTACAAACTTTCACCAGATGTAGTATCGGTGTAGAAAATTAACATAGCCCTATATTGCATCACCACACCTTGGTGACTTGGGAAGGTAATTTGCACATGTATAGGTTAATTCCTTGCTCAGGCAAAAATCACTGCAGAAGTCAAGGAGTGACAACTTCAGGCTTAATTCCTAATAATTAATTCCTAATAATTTTATATTTCTATTTGTGTCAATGCTCTGGTTGTTTTGCTGACACTGCGTGAAGAAAAAATGTGTGTGGCTGCTTTAGCACCAATATGATTTGACTGGTGTCCACTGTATTTTGTCCACCTACCAAAGCTGAAGGAGATGTTGCTGTTTTCTAGGTCACACAGTGAATAAGATGCGCAAACATTCAGATCACGATGTGGCCAGCCTTGCCAAAGATGTTTACATGGAGTGGCGAACTTTCATCAAAGACCATTCAAATAAGCCCTCAATAGAGGTCAGGAGCGATCCCAAGACCGAGGCTTTCAGAAAGAATGCACGGAAGCTGCTTTGTGAAGCCCTGGATCTAGAGGTAGTGTTCAGATCCATTTGTCTTTGGCTCAAATAGTTACTTCTTGTATAGGAACAAGTTAAACAAACCTTTTTCAGCCATAGCTACTGTAAAGCTGGTCCTGCCTGCAGAGTGGAGACTGGACCGGATGATCTGTTCCTATTTTCAGTGATTTCCTTCACCTCCCTACTTAAAAGTAGCTTTGTTTTCAAAGTAGGGGTTTTTTTTTTGGCTGTTAACGAAGTAAACGTACTAATTGTAAGTGATGTGTATTTGCTCTCATTTATATAACCAGTCAACAGAATAGTTGTGTGTCTAATGCGGTTGGGTTGTACAAGAGAAGGAGGAAGTTAACAGAAAGGTTTTCCTACTACTTAACAGCTGTGAAAGTAACACTGGAACCTTTTGGGTGTTTCATATTTAAGTAATTAAACATTTGTAAATTTAAATCTATTGCAAAAACAGAGGCAAGGTTGACAGTATATAAAGTGGTGATAAATACCAGATCCCTCAGGTATCTTTAAGTAAATGAACAGGGCTTTGCTGTAAGGTTTAATGACTAGTTTGCTTGGTCTATGAAATACCATAATAATTTTCCTTTTTAATTTATTCATTAATTATCCTTTAAATGGCAAGTCAAGTGATTAGCACTCGATTTTCAAAGCTATGTGTTTGCTAGCTATGAGAACAACCTCTCCATCTTCCAGTCCATCTGGACTGAGGCAGCACAAATGGATGGTTTGCTGTGGGAATGCCTCAGAACGGTGGGAGCCCACCTTTGCCACGGCACTGGGTCAAGCTTAGTTCTTGGAAAGCACATCTGTGCATGGTGATAAGACTGGTAGGAAAGTCTGAATCTATGGGATGTAAAGGCAATGGTATCACCCTAAAGCAAGTAGTACTGGGTAAAGCAGGACCACCTCTGAACTGGACTCATCTGAAAGTACATCAAGGAAAACTAACCTTCTGACTTGCAGTTACCACCATATGTGTAAGTGGAGCCTACAGCAGAAGAGGAACAGCATATATAGGCAGGGGAGCCACAGAGGTCCAGCAAATGGGGAGCAGGGATGCTTGAGAGGCTGACAAAAAGGAGAAGGGAGGGCAGGGCAGGGCTGAATGGATCCAAGGGGCTTCTAGTGCTGCCCAGCAGAGCGGCAGTTTATTGATGGGTAGCAAAACAGGAACGGGCAAAGGACTTGGAGGAATACTGGTTGGCATGCTGAAATCTCCTGCATGCAAAGCATGGGAGATTCCCCATCACAAAAGGCAGAAGTGAAATTAAAACCATTTCTTGATGGGTGGGGGATTTTTTTCTAAGTTGTGCTAAATTACAGGTTTTGGCACATGTTGAAGCAATAACTACCTAATTAACATTCAGCAAATCCCTTTCTGCATTCTTAATTACACCTCCTTCTACAGACAGAGAGCCCACATTTCCCTTTATAGCACCAGGCAGAGTTGCCAAGTCTTAGGGTTGCTGTTGGAATGAAGTTTTAAATAGTATCCAAGGTACCTTATGTGAGCAAGATCAAAAGTGAGCGTTACGGAGACAGTACAACATAGCTTATAATTGCAGTTGAGCTTGATACCCAAAGCTAGTTGCAGATTAGCTTCCTGTTGTAATGGCAAAGTACTGCCACCCAGCTGGAGATGTGGATATGTTTCCTGCTACTGACCACGTTGCCTTGTTCCTTAATTGCTAGGGTGGAATTAAATTGCTCTTCCTGTTACACTTGTGATGGGAAGTAGATTTCCTTGAATCTAAGCTGATTAATGAAGAAACATTGAAAAGGACCAAACTCCAATTTCAATCAGTTGGTCTCCTCATTAAATGTAAAGATCTAATTTTATACTTTGCTGTTTTCAGATTGATCACCCACTGGCTGAAAATATTGAGCGAGAAGCTTTTCATCTCTCTTCCCGTCTCATTAGCGCACCGTATCGCAGAATGGTGCGAGCTCTTGTCTTCTCGTTAAAGCACAAACCTGAAATCCGAGCAGAAGTCAAGACTGGCACGCTTACTGTCCCTACATTTGTACAGAGCCATAAAAAGTGAGGTGTCATGCTTGATCCTGAGTGAGAACTTCATGTGCCTACATCTCTGTGGAACTGGGAGCCCTTTCTGCCGTGACAGGAGCGCAGAAGTGCTGACAGTGTGACTCACCGGGCACCACTCTATGAGCAGGGCCGCTGAAGACGAGAACTGCGAATGATGAAACTGGTGCTGTAAATCTGACTTGGTAGAAATCCCTGTGGGCTTGTTGCAAGAAAAGTTTCTTCTATTCCTCTGTATATTTTCCTGCTACAAAACCATCCTTGCTGACTCACTTGTTTCTCACTTCTGCGTGTTTGTCATACCTCAGGTTAGCTCCATCCCTGATGTGGATCTTCAGGTGTAATCAGCTGAATAACATAACAGAGCAGCTCTGTGCTGTGCTGGTAGGAAATACTGGGAATTCAGGGTAATTGATCCATGGGAGGAGATTCCTGCTGGATAACTGCAAACTCTAGTTTACCCTAAATTGGCCGCGTCTGCTGCAGCTGGGCCCTGCCTGTGGCAAGAGCTAGCTGTTTTGCCAAGCCAGGTGATTTCCCTGTGCTGCATTCTAGAGCTGGGTGCAAAATGGGCTTCAATAACTTGCTATTCACCATTTCATAGACTCAGTCATCCTGTGATTGTGGGCATTTTCTAAAGCCCTGGGGTGAAAATCAAAATGCCCTGGAGTATAGGTGCTATCAAATGCCTCTGTGTTTAATGAACAGCTTGCTCAGACTTCTGTACCTCACTCATTATTTAAATGTGGTGCTTGTACTTTAATATGAAAAAAAAACTTGAATTTTCTAAATAAAATTAGTTTATAAGCAAAATACTCCTTTTAAAGGCTTTTTTTTCCTCCAGAAGGAACATGGTTCAGAATTATTGTGTGAACAAATTTAAGCAACAAACTATTGTTTTAATTCATTCTAGTTATTAAAAACTAGAAGTGTTGCCTTTCATATTTGCTCTGATTTCTTCAGTGTCATAAGTTGTCTTGTTCTCCATAAGCTGCTATTAAAGCTGTGACAGGCGCAGTGTTTCTCTACTGGTAGGTGATAAAGTGCTCTCTGTTCTCTGTGTGTGTGCATACACAAGGGACTGCTCACAAACCATTTTCTGAGCTGTCAGGGTAGAGAGGACCAAATATGGGGATGAGTAAAACCTGCCTGTTCATAGTCATGGGAATTGAAGTCTAATATACCAGAAGGAAGTGTCCTTTGATCAGTTGTGCTCAGCACTCATTTCAGAAGAGTCACTGAAGGACAAATAATGCAGTGGGAAAACTATGAATTAGCCTTCATCCTAAAATGGGACTGTCATTATGTGGACCTGCTAAAAACTTTCTTCTTCTCTGGACACTAAAGCTAGTGAAACTCTTGAGAGTTTCCCAAGGTGTTGAACTCCCTAGATTTCATTTGATAATTGCAGGTTCTCTTAAGAACATCTAAATCCTGTTTGGTTTGCTTGGGCCAGCGCAAGACCCCTTTTTTTTCTGTACACATTGTGATGGTACCTTCAAACCTCTGGCTTTTCTGAAAACAGTGATGCCCTGGCCTACAGACACCTTGTTTGCAGAAAGTTAAGGCTAAGTGAGTTAGAGGCAATATGGGACAAACTGGCGGGTATGTGAGTGGTGACTACATGGATAATACATCAATATAGACTTAACACTTGTTGACCAGGCTGTAGCAAGAGATGTGAAAACCCTCTATTTTTTACAAGTCATCAGCTCCATTTCCCTTTTAAATAACTTTAAATGCACAGCTGTAATTGAATGCTTGTATCCTGGACTGCCATGGAAGGGGTTCAGGATCAATGAACAACCCAAGGTTTGCTTCCAGAGCTGCAACACGAAAACCTGTACTATTTATTTTCAGCTTTCTGTTCCTGGTGCTGGGCTGTGTTTTCTCTATTTAGGTAACATGTGAGAAGCAAAAATCCTGAAAATTAGGAACTTCTGGTTCTAATGAAAGCCAAGCCAGAGAAGTTTCCCGTGTAGGTCAGATACTGTCAGAGAGCTTTGATTTATCTGAAGACACAGCCAGTTTATGCTGTGTTGTGCATTTGTTTGCAGGACAGGTCCAGGAATCACCCAATTTGTGTTGCACAGTGCGGGTAACCACTGAGGACAGTTGCTGTCTGAAAGTGAACTGCTCTATAGCAATGACAGTTTTGCTCTGAAAACAGCAACTCAGCAAGATCCACTTTTGTTTTTACAGTTCACCCCTGGGAAGCAACTGAGAGAGGGGGAAGTTGATGTGGATGATTCTTTCCCCTTTTATTAGTAAACAGTCCCATGGAAGGAATTCCATTCATGATACAGCACTGTAAAATTTAAAAGTAAGAGCAACATAGACATAAAGAAGGACCTCCAGGCCCAGAGCACCCCTGTGGTGTTTGCAATGTGTGGAGGAATGGGAAGGTGGTGGGGAATGCCAGCCTTGTCCTCAAGGTGTATCTAGGAAAAAAACAAACCTAAAATCTGGCTGCATCTCATCCTTTGTGCATCCCTTTTGAAGTGGTGCAAGCCAAAAGAGGTACGAGCCGCTGTCAGCAGGCCTGCCTGACATCCATTCATCGTAATCGTACAGGCTGTCCAGACGTCAGCTGGGGTTACTGTGGGACAGCTGTTGCCCCCCCAGATCTGCAGACAGCATGGAACAACTTAGAGGTGCACATGAGCTCTTCCGCTCCACACAAACTACAACCTCAGTCTGTCCTATGCCATCAGACTCTGTTTTGGGATATAAGCAAAGCTCTGCCAGGCCCATCTTTTCCATATAACTTCTTCCATGCCCTCTCCTGGTCCCTGACACCTTCCTTTTCAGAGCAGCCTTCAGGGAAGAAGGATTTTTTTTTTCCATTTGTTTGATCGACTTTGAATACCTTCAGCTCTTCAAGGTACATATTGCAGAGATTTTTTTTTTTTTTAACATCATTCTCAATGTGCCACGTATTTTACTTTTGGGAATTAATTTCAGGGATGCAGAGTTACCACACACCAGGAGAAAACTCTCCTATGAATTTCGTTTATTTTGTGGCTAATATCTTTGCCCAACTAGTTTTTGAAGGGACTTAAGCATATAGCTCTGGGTCCAGCTCTTGCAACTTGATGTTAAAGCTGGCAGTATCATTTGGGCTGAAGATTCACAGACTCAACTTTGCATAAAACTGACTGTCTGGAGGAACTGGAAAAGATCCCTGAGGGCTGGACTTGAGACGTGCAGCACAGGATGAAATGCAGAGAACAAGGGAATGGGTTAAGGACAAAACCAGAAAGGAAGGTAGGAAAGGAAGCCCAAAATAGACAAAAAAGCAACAGGCCAACACAGGGCTTTATTTTCTCAAAGAGCGATGCTGAATGTGACAGGGATACCCAATACCTGACAGTAATCAAGTTTTTAATTATGCTATAAAGACCAGATTCCACCCTCCTTGGAGCAATCTCAGCTACACAACTGCATTTATTTGTGCCTAGGCATATGCCTAGGAAGCAGTTTGCTATTCCTCCAGCTAAAGCTGAGCACAACCAATTCTTCCTTCCCTCCCCTGGCCAGCACAGCCAGCAGGGAGACCAGAGCTGTGTGGCTCATGGATAAAGCAGGAGGCCAGGGATGGCCTCTCTCAGCGCTGTGCACTGTTCTGCACTAGCTCTAGTCCGTGTGACTCCAGAAATCCCTTGAAATAGAGGGTCTGGAAGGGCACAGGCACCTGAACCCTAGGGAGTACATCACTCCTAAGGCTGGCCTGGCTCTGAAATTTCTGATCTGCTATAGTTTGCTATAGACCCCTGTTCACAGGGGGGGTCCTGCAGGACCCTCACCAGCTTGGGTTCCCCACCACATGGGTTACACAGGCAGCTGGGGAAGAAGGGGCCCCTCGCACATCCTAAAGTTTGGCCTCACTGGCCCAGGCATGCATTGCTCCTAAATTCTGCTTTCTCCTCTGGTTTTACTTGGCAGCCTCTGGGTGGTGCAGACCAGCCACAGGGTACCGGTAAGACACATTAGAAAGACAGGGACTCTCCACAAGCTCCTGTCTTCCTGTTGGGGAAACCCTTTTAGATTAAAAGGGAGGATGAAAGGTCTGAGTGGTGGCTCCCTTGTGCTATGTTTCTCAGGCATGGTGCCTTTGAAATAGCTGGTTTCCTTTTTAGAGGGGAAACATTAAATCAAGAAGCCACCCAATCTGGAGAAAAGGTTCTTCTTTTTTTTCCTTTTCTTACCAGATTAAGCCCAGCCTACAGATTTTGTTCAATGAAAGAGTAGATAAAGCCAGCAGACCTTTAGAGACGTGCTGCACCCAGCAAAGGGAGGAGGGAAGCACCTTCTGGATGTGAGTGACGTCTCCTGCTCTCCCCTGCCTGTGCTGCTGGTGCTTGGGGGTTACAGGGTGGGCTCAGGGCAACGCCGGGAGGGATGGAGGGGAATTCACCCCTGCCAGAGCTGACTTCTGACCCCAGCTTCTGAAGGGCACTGGGTCACAACTTGCTCTGTTCCCCATCAGCAGGCATGGCTAAGGAGAGCTTTGTCCTGCTGCAAATTACTTGGGCAAAAGAAGGCAGGAGTAGGCAAGACCCTCCCTGTCCTTCAGAAAAGAGAGTGCACAGCAGCTCACCATTTTTCATCTTTTAAGAGGCTCTTCAAAGGTTTCTTCACAAAGAATACAAACTTTTAGATCTCATTTGCTTCCCCGGCAGACCTGTAATATGAAGGGTTTGCTAGGCTGGCCCCAGATTAAGAGATGTTAAGGCAAGGAACAGCCACAGAAGTTTTTGGAGCCCTGATCATTTGATGTAGGCTCCAGGAACTTTCCTCCCAGAGTCTGTTGGCACACCATGGAGCAGGAGCATAAGACAGAGAAGAAATTGGGGGCTAGAACAGAGGAGGGATGGAAGAAAGCCGAAAAGAGGAAAAGGGAGGAAAATATATTGGGGAGTTGCCCAGTGTGGCTGGCCGTAGCTAGCAAACCCTTGCTCCTCCATGCAGTGCACAGCACCACAAGCACTGAATATCCCTTGCTGCTTTAAATGCTGTGGCACTTTTAAGGTGTTTTTAATGCTAACGAGCAAGGCCTCCCATAGCAGACATCATGTTGTGGACAATATACAAGGGCTGGAGAGCCCTCCTGCCTTTGTTTAAACATCCATCTGCACAGGTGCTGCTATTGCAGGATAAATCCCCCACCCCCCCACCTTGTTCAGGTGGATATACTGGCGTTTCACAGGAGAGGAAACTGAGGCATGAAGGGACTCAAGACATGCCAAAGGATGCAGAAAAGGGAAGCCTGTGCCAGGGTTACACTGGAACTAATGATACTCTAATTCTTCTGCTAGCAGTCCACTGAACAACCTCCATGGTCTCTGTCAATTAGACTAGATTATGGGATAATCCTTGCTAATTATATATTATTATATAGCAAGCAGTTATCTCCTTATAAAGGGTGCTCCTATAATGGACAAACCTTGTACCTCTAGCAAACCAGCTCCAATGGCAAAAAAAAAACAACTAAAAAAACCCCCAACCCATTTCCACTGTGCCCAATATTTTGCCTCAGCTGAAATTTTCACATTGCAAACACTCCAGTCCTGTCCTGGATGGATGGAACAGGCAGAGTCAGCTGGAGAGGGGAGGCAGGGTCAAATCTGCACCCCCTGAACCCAATGCAGGGACATGACTAAGCTCAAAATCCATTTGTAAACTCTCTCATACATTATGGAACAAATGCCCCGTTCAGCCTCTGTATGCCCAAACCCTGGCAAGCAGGGGAGGAAGACCTTACTGACCCTGGGGCCATGATGCCCATGAAATAGGGTTTAAAATAAGCTGGGAAAACAACTCCCAGTAAGCACCGTGATTGCACTTTTAATTGTCTGTATGCTTGATCTGTTATGTTTCCCCAGATGGGAGTGCTGCTTGACTACTGCTTCCGCATCTGTGCTGCCACAGCTGGGGTCTCCAGTGAGTACCTGGGTCCCCAACGTAGAGATGCCCCTGCGGCAAGCTGGCATTACCCACCCAAGCAGGCAGGGTTTTTTTTCGAGTGTGGAAACCTGGTGTCTATAAAGCATTCCTGGAAGGAGAGGGACCCAAGCTACCTGTTAGAGCTGAAGCATTGCTTTGGAAAGGAGAAGCCCCTCAAACAGCTAGCTCCTGCACGGCTGGGTCTGCAGCCCCTGACCTGCAGCATCCATCTGCCTAAGGGAGCAGGGCCAGACCTGGTGTACTGAGCTCATGTGAAAAGTCAAGCACCCACTCCTTAATTACAGCACTGCAGCCAGAGGGGCACCATCCCTCTCCCCACGCCAGCAGCCCAATGGTGTGTGCAGCCAGGCAGCTGTGCACAAGCAATGAGAGACCCCCAGGCTCTACCCTGCACTGCAGGGACAGACCTCGTATACCTGGGGGGCTCCAGCACGGCCACCAAGGGGTCACCCATCCCCAGAGCTCACCCAGCTGCAGTGCTGCTTGGCCTCTCACCGCCCTTGTGGCAGGTGGCTCCAGGGGACTGGAGAGCGACCTACCATGCAAGCTGGCACTCTGCCTACATCACACTCCTTTCCAGCCCCATGATACAATCATACATACCTACCTGTCAACTCATTCACCCTCCCTCTCTCCCTCCCTTTCTGCCCACAGCTTTGAGGGCATCAGAAAGACTGTGCAAGCCTGGGCACAGCTGTGACCAGTTTACATCCTCAGCAGAGCACTCCCACCCTGGGGCTCCTCCAGGCTGCTCATGGCCATCAGGGCATAACTGCCTGCACCTGAATAGGCTTGCCCTGGGTGCAGGTGGGGTTTTCTAGGGTTGCTAGACCCTTGTGTTGTGGATCATTAAGGTAGGGAATCCCTAGGGTGGTCTTTAAGGTCCCTTCCAACCCAAACCATTCTATGATCATGACACTATGTGCTTGCTGGGAGCCCCAGTTGGGTGCACCATCCTGCCCAGTGTCCCAGAGCTGATCCTGTGCTTCCAAGCAGGGGGAGTAGGGTCCTGCATGGGCAAGTGGTACCTGTTCTGGGGCACTTCCACTGCCATTGCACTTGCCCAGTGCAGCAGCACAAAAGCACAGTGCCCATCAGCATATCTCCCATCAGCACATCCCACCAATGTGACACATTAGGAAAACCTTTCTGGTAAATAGAGAAAACACTGAAAGCATGGGTGGGATTTTAAAGATATTTTAGCCCAGCTTCTCTCTGGTAGAAGTGATTCCCCCAGGGCAGGAGAGGGATAAACCAACCAATCTCCTGGGGGATCTTCCAGTCCTGTTTTCTATGATCTACGATTTTCAACGATCGTTCTTCATCAGATTTGCATGCAGGCGCTTGCAGAGGGATAGCAGAGGCTCTCCCTGCTGCAGAACAGCAAAGCCTTTTTCTGCTCCAGCTGGATGCGACTCCATGTCCATAAGCAAAGCCAGGAGATGGAGTGGCTGCATTCAGCCCAGTGCAATCAAATCATCAAGCTCTAAATAAATAATCAGATGAGTAACGGGAGCACTGCCTACGCTCACTGCTCTCCCCGCTTGCTTGGGAAGTGCCGGGCAAACACCAACGAGGGAAATTGAGGCCTGATGCATGAGAACAGTGGGCATGGTGGAGGGGAGGGAGCCCTTGTGATAGATTCCTGCTATCTTTTTGCAACTCACCTGAGTGGCTTTTACATGAGAAAAAAGTGTTTGTTTCACAAAACGAACTGGGCAGTCCCTCTCTCCAGGCTGTGGGCTTGTACCGTCTCCCTCCCTGGCTGGGCTCCCTCCCCAACTGGGGCAGTGCCCAGCCAGGGGACTTTGCACCTGCTCACGGGGGATCTTCTCCTCTCCTGGCTGTCCTGATGTGACCTCCTGTGCTTCCGGGGTCTTCACTCACAAGGACAAGGGCAGATGTGCTTGCTGACGGAGAAGTGCTGTGGGTGCCACGCCCTGGACTTGCTCCAGTCCACAGCGTGGCCACACTCAGCAGCAGCGCGCGGGTGGTGGCAGGGAAATTCGCGTTCAATCCACTTCTGGGGAGCTTTGATTGTATGGAGATCAGATGGACAGATTTCTTATTCAAATTAATTTGCAAGGCCATAACAGCTCCAGCCCCTGGTTACACCTCTCCTTTTTCCTCCTGACCCCTTTCTATTAGCTCTCTCTACAGCTCCCACTCTTTGCATCGCATTGCTTATCATGGTGAGAAACAAACTGGAGTGTCCCCAAGCCTCCTCCATGCCAGGTGTCCCTGTCACAGCTGGCTGCGAGCAGGGTCTGGCTGAGCCATGGGAAAGGCAAGGGATGACTCCAGGAGAACCTGGTGAGCCCCCGTCCTAGAGGGGAGAGCACAGCCACTCCCTGTCACACTCAGGAGCTGGGTGAGCATGAAGTGCCCTGTACAGAGCTCCACTGATGAGAAAAGGTTGCCCGAGGTCAGGAGGGTGATGGCTACAAGGGACTTTTATCGTGGGTGTGTTGGGGACAGGGCTAGGGACATGCCATCAGTGCTGCCAGGTCTTTCTGTGCACCAGTGTGGGATGCTGGAGCTGTCCTACTCTGGGACCATGCCTCAGCCAGCAGTGTCATGCTCCTGGGCTGCCACCAGCCCCTGGGAAAAGGGTGCTGGGGAGGCAGACACTGAGACATGGTGGAGGGAAGGAGCTGGGGAAGATAGTGGGTGATTTGGGGAGTGGGGGTGTGGAGGCAAGCAGGATAAACCAGCCGGGAGCAGGTTTGGGCTGGAAATCTGGAAGGGGTTAACATGGGCAGCATAGGGAGCTGGGGAGCTTTGCAAAGCCGCAGGCACATCGTGAGCCATTTGGCCATTGCTCTTTTGGATGGAAACCAATCCTGCATTAACTGGGGAGAGGCAGTGCTCCCACGTCCTGGCCACCAAACCAGGAGGATGGTTGGGACCCCCAACCTCAGGTGTTAGTTCTGTCCGCATGATGTCCCCTTTGCCCCATGCTGCTGGCATGGCTTTAATTGGGGCCTTCATGCTCGGTGGTGTTGGGTATCTGAGAGCACGGAGGACTCCTGGTCAGTGCTGGTGGTGACACCTCCAGGTTTTTTTCAGAAGCAGCTTCCCATGGTGTCAAATTTGGAACAGAAAGGGAGGGCCCTGTATTACAGAGAAGAGGTGGTTTAACAGGGGACATCAGTGAGCAAAATCCTGCGGCGCAGGGAGAGACTGGATGCCAAAACCTAATGGAGAAAAAGAGAGGCTGAGACATGCCGGAGCATGACCAGAGGCTGAGGAGGGCTGGTGCTCAGTGATCACGGGAGACTTTCCTTGCTCCAAGGGGGATGACCGGCTTGAGCGGTTACATGGCCTCACTCTGCCCTGTGTCTTACGGCATCTTCAAGTCCTGTTAACCACCCCAGCCATGAGCCCCTGGATAATGCCCTGCGGTGCCAGGAGTGCTGGGGAGCCCCTTTACTTGGGGGAGCAGAGCTGCTCCTGCAGCACCAGTCCTCCATCCCGAGGGATATGTGTAGGCAAGGGCTGCACCTGGGGATGCTCGGGTGGCTTCAGACCAGAGCTGAAGTTGGAAAACCTCCCTGGGGTGAGTGCAGCAGCCTGGAACCAGGTCCAACTCCTTATTTGAGTGCACCACCAACAGCTACCCGGAAAAGCCTTTTTCCCTGCAAATCACAGGGTACTGGAGGCTCTGGCAAGGTGAGGAAGTGCCTGTCCTGCAGACAAGGGGCTGGATGCTGCTGGGTGCTGCCGCGCACAAGCGGCTGCAGCATTCACTGTTTTCAGCAAAATCTGGGCTGCCAGGAAAGTTAATTATATCTTTAAGTTTTTTCAGTTGTGAAATCTTGTAACTATCATCTTAAGCTGACGCTTATATTCCTAGCAACTAACTAGCAGCAAGGCTTTGCAGGCAGCAGGGGGGTCTGGCCTTGTCTCCCGTCCATGTACACCACATACTCAAAATGTTGCCTTAATGGACCTTAAAGGTGCTGGCAAATATTTCACTCAGAAATCTTCCATGTGCTGATGTGTTGCACCAACAAACACCAAATCAGTCAGTGCTCTGATAATGAAGGCTCCTTGTTAGGAGGCAAGTGCAGATTTGTGCCTTCTTCCCTCCCCAGACACCCTCTTAAACACCCATGGGCTGGGGCAAACCAGGAGGAAAAGCCACTTGATCACCATCCTTTTCCTTTACTGCTGCTTCCTCTGATGCTCAGCAGCACGTACAGACCTGTCCCAGCTGTCCCCCGCCCCGTGTGATGCTGAAAGGGAATTTTCTTTGCACTGACATGGCACAAAAGGTAGGTGGGTGTTATCTGGCCATCCAGCAGCCAGTAGCACCAGAGCTCCTGGAGAAGAAATTGTTTTCTGAAGGTGCAGTTGACCACAGGACTCCTATTTTCATCCTCTTGGCTGCTAAACTCACCTCCACCATCAAGGGTGGAGGTCTGGTGTCACTGAGGTTGGCAGCAAAAAACGTGTCAGTCCCAGGGGAGCGAGGCCCTCCTCCTGATGCCATCTTTGAAAGGTTACTGAAACCACCATGCCCACAGTTTCAGACTCTGGGAGCGACGCCAGTATGGCACTCAGAGCAGTGGACACCTGGGCATGCTGGAAAAGAGAAAAGCACAGAGAGGAGAGATCATTCTCCTTCCCTCCAGCTGCTGGTGGCTGATGCACTCAAGTGAGTCCTGTGAGCAACGGGCCCATTAGAAAACATGCAAACACCAAATGAGGAGCTCCAGGGCATCCGGTGAATGGATCTCCTCACATCACCTGCAGACATCCAGAAACACCACCTGGAAGCATCTACATGAGCTACAGCCAAGTGGAGATACCTATAACACAGCTCAGTGGTACCCCCCCGAGCATGGGTGAGAGCATGGAAAATACTTGTTGGGAATATCACTGTATTTGGGATGGTTTGGACCTTCAAGAATTCAGCTAGAAGTAATTGACAGGATGATTCGCAGCCATCAGCAAACAATGTTACTTTCCCGAAAGCAGCAGCAGCACCAGAGGGAAAACAAATTGAAGCAGGTGCGGGAAGAGTTAGTAAGCGCAAGAATTGCACTCCTGAGCCAAACAGACAGATTGAGACAGAGGAAAACAAATTGGGAAGGGAAACGGCTGCTATTGCCCAGATTTTTCAGGCGCTGGGAGGAGGTGGAGGTTAAGTTCAGGCTCTGTTTCAGGGCCTGGGAGCTGTGTCTCCATTTAAGCAGCTGTGTTAGTGCTCAGCCTCGGGTGAGGGTGGGTTTTTGGGGCGTGTTTCCACCCCAACCAGGGCTGGCATCACAGGTTTGGGGAGCAGCATCCTACAGAAGCACGAGCCCCACCACTGCGATGACCATGAGAAGCCCAGCCAGGATGCAGATGCTGATGAAGACAATGTCGCTGGTGTCCTGGCTCTTGATTTCATGGGTGTCCATCACTCCACCATCCTGCTGTTGGGCACCTACCAGGTTTTCTGCCTGGCTGAGCCTGGATGGTTCAGGGCCGGCAATGAGAGTCACTGAGGCTTCTTTCCTCTTTGGCTCACACTGCACCTTGTACTGATGGATGTCCTCCTGGTTGCCCACCGAAAAATTGATGTAGAGGGTGCTGATGATGACGGATGTGTTGTTGCGTTTCTGCAAGATAAGGGTCACGGCTTGTCAGGGTTTTGTGCAGCTTGTTTTCACAGGGTTTGTAGGTAGTTGGCCACGAATCAAACCAGCATCTACTGGGAATATGGGAGAGGGACTGGGACCTCCTCTCTGCAGCTGGTATGACTGGGACAGGGCTAACCAGCTACTCAGCTTGCTTTAAACACAGGTTTGCCAACTGCTTACCTGGGATTCAGTGCCACAGGTGTCAAACCTGGTGTGTATTTTGAAGTTCCTGCCAACCACCTGGGCTGCACAGGAGGGGGTCCCCAAATAAATCCTATTCCTCTCCAGCTGGGCCAGGGACTGCACAGGGATCTGGATGTGGAAGTCCGTCCGGGTGCAGCTGACGTTCATGGGCACAACTGTCAGGACAGAAAACAAGGTACAAGTGAAGTGCTGTTGGGAGGGGATTTCCCCAAGCTGCAGCAACTGCAGTAGCTCAGTGCAGAGCCACAGCTTTTTTCAAAGCTCGCTGTCCCCATCACACACAAAGCAGGTGACTGACAGCACCAGGACTAGTGGGGACATCAGCCTCAAGCCTTTGCCATGCATCTTGCAGAACCTGGCCTTGCTGCCACAGGACTCACATGATGAGATGAGTTTTCGGGGAAAAAGGAGCTAACACCCAAAATGCAGAAAGCATTATTTTATATATATCAATATTTTAGCCCTGCCCTGTGCTGAGGTCAGACATGGCTGGCTCCTAGGTACTGCCCTGATTTCTGCCCTGGCGGGAGACAGCACCAGCAACACTCTTGAGTCTTGTCCTCTGTCCCAGCTCTCTGAGTGACACCCGAGTGCCATTACAGACAACATAATCATGCTGTCACTTCCATAAGCAAGGAAGGATTTACCCTGTGAGAGCAGCTGCTCTCCATCATTGCAAAGCCAGTGAAACATTTGAGTTGCTGCCCAGGACTGGATCATGAGAGTTTCGCTAATGGCTTGCCGTGGGCACAGAGCTCCCCTGCAACGACATCCCTGCAAGAGAAACTCTTACAGTGACAAAATGGAGGAGACACATCTCAGGGGACCCCCACATCTGCCTGCCCTGGGTGATGCAGCTGTCCACCTGCCACGTGGTCCCCAGGGAAGGGTGAGTTGGATCCCCGGGGGCATCCCCCTGGGGGATGGCCCAGCCCAGGTCCTGTCCCAGGCACCATCAGTCCTCCACCTCCCCTAGAACGTTATTTTTTATGGGGAGCTGGCAAACAGTGCACTGAGGGAGCTGCTGTTGAGCTGCCCGTGATGCCTAGAAGACAAGTGAGGCAATGGTGAACACATCCCCCCTCCATCACTCTCCCTCTGGCACCATATTTGGCCCTGTGGATGCAGAAAGCATCCATGCAGGGAAAGAAGCAGGGAGTAAAAATGCCCCCCTCTTTAAAGTTAATCATCACTCAGCTTGCACCAACTACTTGGGCAATATGAATTATTGAATTATTCAGAGGGAGAAGCTCCCTCTGAATCTTTGCCTTATGAAACTGGTAAAACACAATGAAATCAATAGGAAAAAAATAGTGTCACTTCACTTAGTGCATTATAAAAGCATTAGAAGATTTACCAAATAACTAAAGTGCATTAGATCAAGAGGAAGAGGAGGAGAAAATGAATCCTCTCTCGTTGCGTGAAGGCTTTTGTTCAACTGGCCATAAATCATACATGCCTAGCTCAAGTCATGCCCATTCATGGGCTCCAAAAGAATATATATGCTCAGACCTGTGGATGTGGTTGTGGAGGCTGAGGTGCCCCTTTTCCACAGAGGGCTCCCAAGGAAGCCATTGGGAGGGAGAGGCCGGTGCCTCCTAGCAAGAGCAGCGGCTTTCCTGGCAGAGTGCTGGCGGTTGGATGTGCCATGCAGGCTGCTAATTGCAAGCAGATGCCCGAATCGCTGGGCAAACATAGCAGGCAGCCTTAGCTTTACGGAGGGAGGCTCAGTTTTGTGTCCAAATTTTTGCCCTCCCCCAACATGCATCCAGCAGGATGTACCAGGGGATGCAGGAGCCTCGGGCAGCTGGGAGAAGTCACACCCCTCTCCATGATGGGGCTTCCCCTTGCTCTTCAGCTAGCATCCCATCCGTCTACAAGCTCTTCCGCTGGGAATGGGGTTTCTCCATGACCAGGCACAGTGAGGCCAAGGTTTGTTTCCCTGCACACTGCTGTAAAACAGTAGGAAATAAGCAGGACAAGGACAGGGACATATCTACTGTGCACACTAAAGCCTTACTATATGTCCAGTACATCCTCTCTCCTTCCAGAGGCTGCAGAGACTCAGGACAAAACTCCATCCTATCTCTCACTCCTAGAGCCACATATGCCCAAACCCCTTCTGCTACACTGGAAACAAAGAATGATTTTGCTGCTGAAGGATAAAAGCTTGTAAACCCAGGGTCAGCCACTAGCAGCTCCTGTCCCACTAGTCCAGCAGCCTTGCTCTGGCTCCAGCCCGCCGGCAAGGCTGCCCCTGTCTGAATCATCCCTGACACACAGGCCAGCTCAGATGTAATTATCTTGAAACACAACAAACACAATAAATTTGCTGGCTTTTGAGGTGCAAAGGTTGGCAAATACATGAGGAAGGTTACCCACCACTCCTCCCACCAGCTGTGGATGCACCATCTGGGACACAGGGCATGCCGGTGCATGGAAGTGCTGGGCAGGGCTGGCTGGCTGGATTTGGGAGTGCCATGCCCTGGGGGTCCTGCCCCTCCGGTGCTGCTGCCAGTGGAGGAGAGGACACAGTTTATGCCAGCCTGTTCAGCTGTATGCCACTGGGGCTGGAGCATCCTGGGGAGCAGTGAACAGGGTTGTGATGCTTGAGCTGGTCACCTCCCCCAGGGCTTTGGTCCCCTAAAACCCCCTTGGGTTTCTCTCCTTCATGCCCTGAGAGAGGAGCAGGAGCATGGCAGTGGCAGAGACGTGGGGAAAAGAAGCTGGAAAACATCTTCTGAATACTAAACAGAATGCGGAGCATGTGTCTCTCTCACTCTGAGAGAGCTGGAGCTCACCCACCAATTCTTCTCCACTCCCATCCCTTAAGAGCCACATGCTCTGCTCCTGCAGATGGGTATCTTCACCATAGGGTCCTTCCAGAAATTACATGGTCTCAGGCATATCCTGATGGAAATAAAGCATTGTGGAGCACCCAAGTGAGACCTTACCTCCCACGTAGGCAACAGAGAAGCCTCTCTTGGCCATGTTGCGGTCGGTGTGGAGGACAAGCAGCAGCTGATTGTGGCTGGAGGTGATGGGTGCTGGGCTCTCCTGCCCACACCACTGCCCCAGCAGGGACCCGTTCTCAGCACCACCATCAAAGGCGGCCAGGTAGTCGTAGTCGCAGCTGTCTGTCAGGCTGCTCCGGCCCTCCAGCTCCATGTCCATGAAGAAGACCTTGATGCGATAGCCTGGGGGCAGCTGGATGTTCCACTGGCACTTGAGGTTGTTGGGGTAGAAGTTGGGATACTGAGGGCTGGAGAAATTGCCTTTGATGGTGGTGAACACCTCCTGGCACTCACCTACTTAGGGGAAAAAGGAAAGGAAAAAATGAAAGCAGACCTGAAGCCCCCCTGGGCGTGGACAAGCTGACGGCTGAGTGATCACTTGTTTTACTGCTAAAGGATGCTCTTCCCTCCACCTCACTGCTCCCCAGCCTTGTGTTTGGCCCATGGACTCCCATCAGTTTTGGGGGACAGCAACACCGAAGGTGGCCAAAGTCCTACCAGAGCAGATAGGGAAAACCCATATCCCCAAGGAACTGCATGAACACGGGAGAAGGGCGGCTCTTGCTCAAGAAAAAGACAACCCGGGGCCTGGGATAGCCACAACGATGCCATTTGCATTGTGTAGTTGTTTACACTTTACACCATCATCTCATGAGCTCTCCCCAAAGGGGTCCCCTTCACTATCATCTCCTCTTGCTGCTGCGGGAGGGAGGGAGACCATCACCACCACCACTCTGGGGACCTGTCCCCATGACCTTCCCACTGCTCCACCACCCCAAGACCCCCGCACCTGAGTAGAAATGGGCCTTGAAGCCCCTGCCACCGATGTTGAAGTCAGACTTGAAGAGGACAAGGAGGTGTGGGGCGGAGGAGACAGTGCGGGGTGGGCGGGCGCTGCCACAGTAGTGTCCCAGGCAGGGGGCGGCAGTGGTGGGCCCATCAAAAATGGCCACATAGTCGAAGCCACAGCCCTGACCCCCCTCCACTTGGAAGTCAGCGAACACCAGGGTGAGGGGACTGCCACTGCCGGCCCCCCTGATGCTCCAGCGGCACTCGGCATCGTTGGGGTAGCTCTCGGGATAGCGGGGGCTGGTGATCTCCCCGGACAGCCCAGTCAGCTGCCCACCGCAAGCATCTGCAAGGAGGTACAGATGATGAGGATGGTGTGGGAGGACACAGAGATGGATGCTCCGCCACTGCCATCCCTCATACACACCTTTTCGGTAGGCAGCTGCGAAGCCGTGCTTGGCCACATGGCGGTCAGAGTGGAAGACAACAGCCATGATGTGCCAGGCAGAGGCGAAGGGTGGTGGGGGGCTGCGGCCACAGAAAGTGCCCAGGAGATTGCCCTGGTCCCGGGTTGCCCCGTTGTAGACCTGGAGGTAGTCATAGGCGCAGGTGGCGTGGTACTCCAGCTCGAAGTGGCTGAAGGAGAGCAGGACGGAGGAGCCCTCGGCCACCACAATCAGCCACGTGCACTCCGTCTCATAGGGGTACGGCTCTGGGAAGTTGGGGCTGGAGAAATTGCCAGAGGGTGCGGAAAGCACCCCCCCACATTTGATGCCTGGGGGATACAGAGGTGGATGTAATGTCCCTTTTCCAGGGGAAGCCTAAAATGATGGAGACAGGGTGCAAAGCACTGGCTCCATTCCACCACCAGCACTACTGAAACACCAGTGCCCTGCAGACCCCCATTGGGCTTGGCCACCCCTTCTCCCTGGAGGACTTGTGTGCCCCCCATCACCTTTCATCCCTCCATGTAACCCCCTTCTCCTCCCGCTGTCCCTGTGCTGCCCCGTGGCATAGCTGCAACAGGGCTCGGCTGTGCCCATGGGCTTGTCCTGCCAGTGACAGCATGGTGTCCCCATCCATTTCTTGCTGCGAAAAGAAAGTAGGGAGTGAGTTTTCATTGTTCAGTGGTTCCAGCCTTGCCAGTGCCCTGGCTGTCCAGACCTTCAGCTTTGTGCCTCCTGCTGCTGCTGATCCCTCCATGTAATGGTAGTATTGGTGAATTCAAGCTAGGAGAAATAGGGGTGAAGGGCTCAATGCACTTAACAATGAGTTATGCATGTAGGGATCGATTTTCTAATGAAATCTTTATACTGAGACATGGTGATAAAATAAGGCAGAGAGGCAGGGTGGCTGCCACCTGCCCCTGGCTCTGATTAGGGTTGGGCTGAAGAGGCTGATATAGTGGGCACATACATCATGTCTGGGAGGGACACAGACCCTGTGTAGCCCCTAGGAGACACATGTGGGTTCCCAAGCAAGGCTGGATGCTTGCTGCCATCAATCTGGGCCAAGTATATTGCAAATCAATAGTCAGCCAGTGTGCAAGGCTCTTCATCACGCTTGCTGGTGCGGTGACCTCCTGGCAAGGAGGGGGTCCTGCAGATGTGTGTGATGCTGCACCACAGTAAATGGGTAAGGGGGTGTGTGTGCTGGCACAAGCACCAAAGCCAGCCAGATCTAAAATCGCCTTGCTAATTACTGGGGATAGGCAATAAAGTAATATGGGGCTGATACTAAACGAATAATATTATTGAAAGAGATTTTGATTTCTGATGCAGCTCTTTTGTGAGAAAAGCCCTGCCACTTTTGGGGAGGGGCATTGCTCATTAGCCAAGTTACTGGGCTGACCTGGCCCACTGCATGCCCCAAATTACTGTGTTGTCTGCTAACCCTTGCTCTGTGTACTGGCGGGGTGTTTTATCCAGGTAAGGTGAGGGGTTTATTACATGCACAGCAACATACACATGCAAACATATATTCACATATATATGTATATGTTTGTATGTGTGTGTGTGTATATATATATCTATATAGACATGTGCAACTCCAGAAGTTAACAAAGGCTTCAGCAAAGCACCTGGACACCACAACAGGACAACCCCAACCTGCAGTCTTCAGTAAAATAAGCATGAAGCAGAAACTCAAGTGCATGGTGGAGTCCCATGTTTGCTGCTGCACATGGTGATGGCAGACCCCAGCTCCTTTCCCCAGGTCAAGCCAGGGGGCCCACGGCCTGAGCAAGCCACTCTCCTTGCATGGGCTGAGAGCTGTGACCTGCTTGCACCCCAGAGCCACTGCAGCACCTGCGAACAACCCACTCCTCCCCAGGGGCCACGGATGCCCATCGGCCCCACGGTCCCCACTGAGAGCTGGGACTGGGCTCTTACCTCTGCTGGAAGCATCCCCGACAGCCCCACACAGCATGGCCAGTGCTGCCAGCCAGCCCAGCCCCATGCACCCCATCCTCTGGCAGGCAAATCTTCCCTCACCAGTGGCCGAGCAACCTTTTGGAGCTGTCTATCTGGGAGGAAAAAAATAAATAAAGAGAGAAATAAATAAAAAGCAGGAGGACTGTAGAATTAATAGCAGAATGAATAATTCATCGCTTGTTTGAATTAAGAGCGGCAAGGTAACTTGATCTATTCCTCCCTTCCTTCACTCAGTTTTAATGATCTGGATCAAATGTCCCAAGGATTTACACTATACCAGATACCTTGTCAATACACTATATTTAGAAGAGATATTAATGTTTCAGATATGGTGTATAACGGCAGTAAGTCTGGGCTGACAATATGCCCTTAAGGGGCTATGAAGATAATTTAGTTCACCAGGCAAGCCAGCAAACCAAAATGGGAATTTCAGACTTACCACGGAAAAGCACCTCAGGAATTAATGTGATTTATACTGCGGCACCCACTGCACAAAGCCAACCAGTGGTAAAGGCTAGAGACACAGGGAATGGTATTTAAATGCAGCCGCGCCTCCACATCGGCTGCCAGGTCAGCATCCCTGCAGCCAGTGCCCAGGCTCAGCGGGATGCTCAGCCCGGGAAAGTGGCAGTTGCAAGCACTAAAGATAGCAAATCCCACCTTCCCCGAGGAAGATCAGAGATGAATTGCGACTCATGGGCAAAAAAAGTCAATTATTATAGAACCTGCTAAGGCCTTGGAGAATTACCATGTTTTTTCCACGGCAGCTGACACTCCCTCTTGCCCAGGCTCTTGGATGCACTCAGCTGAATGTAACCAAGCCTCTGCATTCGGTGGGAAAGATGTACTCCTTGTGCTGTTCCACATTAGCAGGAGAAACCCCAAACCCAGCAGTGTTTCAGTTCCTTCCCTCCTGCCCAGGAGAGAAAAGACTTTCCTGCTGCCATGACCCACACCCATATGAATGCCAGGAAACAAAGACCCGTGAGGGCCTCCTGGCATGAGGGACCTGTGCTAAAAAAGTCACCTTCAAAGCAGCAGGGAAAGAAGCAGCGCGTATCTGTAAATCTCAGGCGGAGAGACAAGTTGCATTTATTAATTAAGCAATGAGGATCGATGCCTGAGACATTTCCAGTGGATTAATGATGGGCTGGGAGGAGCTGATGGCCTGAGGTGCAGCTAAGGACTGTTAAAGCCAACTGGTCATTAATCCCCAGGAAATGCTCCATGCCAAGGTCGTTAAATGCCTGCATATATTTATGGGTAATAACAACAATAATATTTGTAAAGGCTCTCTCCCCACTGCCCGGCCTCACTGGAGCCATGCTGAGGGCTCGTGGGACCACTGGGACAACCCAGGCAGGAGCCTTCCATCCTGAGCCCAGCTGAGGCAGGGGACATCGGGGTGTCTGTCCTGGGGCGTTGGGCACTGTGTCACCCCATGAGCACCAGGAGTAAGTGCACATCTGAACAAGGAGATGCAAGGCAGGTCCCCCTGTCCCAGGGCACAGCACAAAGCTGCTGCTCTGGCACAGGCTCTGGGAGATGGCTGCGATACTGGCATATCTCCTGCTGACCTCTCAGGGACACTACAGAGCTTAATTAGCTGCTTCCCTAACAGACTTGGAGGGGAGGTCTGTCCCTGTGCCTTGTACAACACATGTGGGGCCAGCACCCACAGCAAAGAGGCAGGAGAGGTCTGGCACCATAGCCTGTGATGCAGGGGCCTCTCCTGAGTATTTCCATACCACAGCCCTGTCTCAGTCAGGAGAAGCATTCAGCCCTCGCTGCCATGATCCTCCAGGCTCAGGCACAGCATGCTCCCCAACTTCTCCATCGCTGCATGAGAGAGCGACACATTCATCCTTGCCGCATCCATCTTCATCAACACCCACTTCCTTTCCTCCAGCCCTTCCACCACCGGCCTCAGCACCAGGGTACACCCCAGCACTGAGCCAGTACCCGGGACACCGGTGCCTATGTGGCCACTCTTCTCTACCCCTCCAGCTGTGCTCTGCAGTCCCGCTTCATGCCGTGCATCAGCGATACCCCCGGGAGACAGGGGGCTGGGGCCGTGCAGCATAGCAGCTGTGCCCCCCTCCCAGGAGACGGCATCCATCAACTGCTGGCACACTCACCCTCTCCTGACCTGGGGATGGCCATTCCCTGGCTGGGCCTGAGCCCAGGCGATGCCGCTTAGCCAGGCGGGAGGCAGGGCGAAGATGAGATGCGACAAGGAGCTAGGCAGGACCTTCCACACAAAGGTCTGGCCAGAGGTGTTCTGGACCAGCCCAGGGCGCTCTGGCTCCGTCCAGAGACACAGTGGGTGATTTCAAGGTGTGCTGTATTGCGGCTGCCTCCATTCATCTGTTGGCAAATTTATAAACCATGAGTCAAAAAGGCATTTGATTAATGTAAATAGAAAGGATGTGATCAGGACTGTGAGACTTCAGAGAAGATCAAAGGTTTAAATATGGTCCCCAGGAGAAATGGGAATTATTTAGGCAGGAAATAATGAGATGAAATTAAGAAGGTATTTAGGCTGTGCGGGAAGAAGAAGAAAGGAAGCGAAGTCCCTCTCTGGCACAGGGCTGCATGGGTGGCGGGGGCTTCCCAGGGGGCAGCCAGAGCACCCGAGCGTCCTGCCAGCACTCCCTGCCCCAGCAGGAGGGGCAGGGCACAAGCCCCTGACCAAGCCTGGCAGCAGCCACCCACTACTGCAGGGAGCTCACGCACCTGCAACTCCATAGATCCCCCAGTAATTGACAGCACCGCCATTTCCCTATAGAACTCCCACCACAGGGTACTTCCTGGGCCTCCAAAGGGAAGGAAACCTCTCATCTTCCCTTGGTAGGGAAAATCCTGTCTGAAAGCCTGTCCATCCCACGTCTCTGCCTTTGCAGGAGCACCACACAAGCCTCTGAAAGGGGCTGTCCCTATAGGGGACAGGTTGGGAAGAGGGGACTGGTGTGAGAGCCAGCCTGAAAAATGACAAAAGGCAGGAGGGGGAAAGGAGAAGGATAGAAAACAGAGAACAAAGTGCCCATAGGAAGTTTAAAGGCCCCTTCGAGTTCATACTTCCAAGAACATCATCTTCACCATGGAAAACGTCCCCTCTGGCATGGCAAGCCAGGCTGCCAGGTCTGCATGCCTCACCTCCTCCCGCTCTGCCTGCGGCCCGCCTTTGCAGGATTGCAACCCGCAGCATTCACAGCTTGCTCCGTCTCTCACCACCCTCCCTTTTAGCCACGAACAAAGACGGGAGACTTCGCAGCAGAACGGCCAGACCAGCTGGGTAAGGTTTAACCATCATGGCCCATATGTGCTGAAATACCCAGACATATTGGGGTTGCGTTTAAAGGAACAGTCCCAGTTTTCATGCAGAAAGTTGTCACTTTTCCAAAGCGAGCGTGAAGTTTTACCTCAGGCCTTTGCAAAAAGGCTGGGTGGATTTTTAACAAAATCTCAAAAAGGCAGAATATTTAAAGCAAGAGGTATATAAGTAAGGTGTTCAGAGTATGTCATGTCCAAGAAAAATATTTTCTCTGCGTTCCTAGCTAAGGCCAAAGTAGGGAGAGCGACCAGAGAAAGTAACTCCTTATTTTATCAGCCCCACACTCTACAGAAGCACCTCAACTACGGCAGTGGCTTACAGCAGCTGAAGCACAGTTTGGGTGGAAGTTGAGAGCTTGTCTTGGACCTACCACGGACAACTTCCCTGGATCTCTCCATGTTAAAAGCCAGAACCCTATTTTGGGTTACGAAGATTGCTTTCTTGTCAGCCCCTGCTCCAATGAAGTTAACGTAAAAGCTGCAGCTACACTGAATTAATTCCAGTCATGTGGTAACTGGTGACAAATCTCACTGATGAGAGGGGAACCTATGCTTCCTCCCAACATGTGAATCAGAACCATTTCAGTGCACACTGCTTATTCTGAGTACCTCAAACTACATTTCCTTTGTGTAAGGCATACTATTTGATACAGATGAAAAATAAGACAGGAATAATAATGCAACATCGTCCGTCACAGCCTGAGAAACCCCAGGAAACCTCAACACAGGATAAACTGGGAACGTAAGGAAAAACACAAAGATGTGCAGAAAGGCTGTATTTCCAGGTGTAGTTGGTAAACACAGTGGTCTAAGAAGGTAAAGAGTGGACAGCAGATACCTCGGAGGAAAGGCAGCAGCATCTTGGGCTGAAAAAGGAGGAAGGGGCCAGGGTGCCCAGGTTGGGTGCTGTGTCAAGGCAGCCCCAGGGCTGCCATCCCCTGGGGCAGGCCGTTGCCATTGGCTCTGCCTGCTGGGGGAGCACCCCAGCAAAGCCCCATGAAGCTTTCACTCCTCCGGTGGTGTTCTTGTACGCTTAGGGCACCTGTGAGGGTCCTGCCACAAAGAGGAACAGCTGTTCATTTGAAAAGAGGTTCAATTTAATGAACCAGGGCTATTATACAACACTTATGGGACATGGAAAGTCAACAACCATCCTCCGTGACAGAAAGCAGCTACCACCCAGATACTTTCTCACATACAATTTTAGGACATGCTCTTTCCCTCCCCAGGCAGCATTACCAGGGTTAAGGATCAGGGTAGGCAATGCAGGCTGTGCTAGGGCAGGAGGACAGCCTGCCTAAGTCCTCAGTGGGCACCATGTATAACTCCGTCCCCACGTATAGACTTTTCTATACATGGTTGGAAAGGATCTTTTCAGAGGCGATCAGTACCACCTCCTCTGTATTAGTGCATAATAGGGCAACTGAGGCACAGAGAGGTTGAAGTGACAACATCCACCAAGATAATGACACAACCAAAATGAACCCCATGGACTCCCAAGTGCCGGGCCAGTGCCCTGCTGCTCCCTTAACCGTGCTGTTTTTTCCTCTGGACATGTAACAGGGCACACCACCACTGGATACTAACACGGATTGCAAAGCAAGTCACTGGTCCTCATATTACTGCAGAGCTGTGTACTTGCATGCTTTTTAGTACCCTTAGGAGATCTCTCTCAAAATTGTGTGTGAAGACTTCTGTTACATTACCATGCTGTTCCCTGAGGTGTGGGTGATTGTAGCCACCAGAGTGGCATGTGATCCTTAAAACACTCTCCAGTATGATTCTCACTCTTGAGACAAATATTTGATCCAAAGGCCTATGAAAGTATATGCACAAGGGACTCAGTCTATGGAGATGACTGAATTCGAGCAATGCCTGCAGAGAAACAAGGACATCCAAGGCTTGGCCTAAGATTCCTTAGGTCAGGGATAACCTGCTAAAACACAAAACAGGAATTTTCTTCAATTCCTGCAGCTTTCAAATATCTACCCATATCTTCAATGAATGCAGAAGAGCCACAGATTAATACAAATGGCTTTCTTCGGCAGGAATTTACAATTGTCTTCATCAAGTCTTCACTGAGACGACCAGTGTATGTGTTTTGCTGATAGCTCCAAGGAAGTTTTTCCAGTGATGTTTCCTGAAAAGACAAAAAACGTTTGCAGTGTGCCATGTTAAAAAGGACAATTGATTGCTTACAGCCAATCTGCCTCTTCCCCTCAGAGTACTGCACAGGACGTTTTTCACCCTTGTGGCTCCATCTAGGTAGAACTGACCCATCCTGAGAGCTACACTCCTCTTCCAAAGCCCAGATCAAATCTTTCCCTGTCACAAGACCTAGACACTCACTCAGAGTGGACTGAACAAAATCAGAGTGTAACTATTGCCAAGAAACACTGCAGAACCTTCTGCTTTGGGAACCACCTCCCACCATGCCTTTCTATTCCCAAGTCCTAAATCCCAAGCCTATTCCTCTCTACAGCCTCCTCCATTCACAAGTCTCTTTCAGTCCCATCTCCTTCAACCAAAACTGAAAAAAGACAGCCCTGCTCCAAACACAGCTCTGATCCCATGAGAAACATTAGATCCCATGGCATTAGATCCAGCAGGGCCTCCACTACTGCTATTAATTAGAAGCAGAAGGTGCTCAGATGTGGCTGTGACAGGCAGAAGAGTGAAATACTGAGACAGACAGATACGTAATCCTAAAAGGGAGAATGCACAAGTCAGTGCTGGAGTACAACAAACCTGCTAAGAGAAGAAAAGGAAGGGAGAGATGTACACGTGGAGCAGACAGTGTTGACTGGGATCAGGTGGGTTTCTTGCCCTTCACTGACTCAATTTCAAGACCTCCTCACACTCTTGAGACAGCACTGTCCTGAAAAGAGTGTTTAAGCTATGTCACCAGAGACGATTACTGGTTATGCTCCTATAAAGTAGCTGAGAGGTGCCTAAATCACAAGAATTTTTCTCTGTACCCAATCCCCACTTGCTGAGACCATATGTGGAACATAATGTATGAGGCCGACTCACCATGAGAGATACAAAAAGTGATTCATCTGAGAAACTAAAAATGCAATGGGAGTCATTCCCTTAGCATAAATAATTCTTTCTATATCCTCCCTGCAATGAATCCTCATTTCTGAGGGAAATAATTTTCAGCTACCAAATCTGTACAGAACACAGGCAACTTTGGGACCAAATGGAAATGAAAAAGACTGCTCAAAATGTAAGACCACTGAGAGGTATGCCCTCATCCCATGGATTTGGCAGAAAAAGTAATTTTACAGAGGATGAAACAACTTTAAGAAGTTTAAAAATTAGTCAGCTGGGAAAAATAATTGCTGGGAAGTTGGTGCTAACGTACTAGAATAAGACAGCTCTAGCCACGAGCAATGAATGGAAGATAAGGCCAGATTAAGGCACTGCTATTAGGAAAGAAGAAACAGTTTATTTGCTGCGAGTCTCCCAGAGTCAAGTTTTCTTTGTGCAAATGTTTAGGTGCAACTACCACTGTCTGAAGGGTGGGGAGGGGAAACAATCAACAGCGGCTATGAATCAGTGGGTCCATCCCAACAGAACAGCCGCCAAAGAGGTAAAGAGGAACAAGCAGCGACAGTTGCTTCCCTGAAATTCTCCAGACTGGCAGCAGTGTGAGAACACATAGCAGATTTAAGAACAGCAGCTACTGGACCACACAATACCCTTGATGACTGGGAAAGAATTAAGGTCATGCTGACAGAAAAACAGAGGAGGTAGAGGCTCATCTGGCACCCAGAACCCCCACAGAAACACACTTCATATCCGTTTATTTACCTGGCTTAGGACATAAAATATTCTGATGTTCCAGTACCGAGCCAGATCCTGGAGAAGAGGTTTCAGATAAATTTTGTCAAATGTACGGAAGCAGGCAACAAGAGTTACAAAGGTTTCATCCTCTTCATCATCTGTTATGGAGTGGAGGATGGGAAGCATTGGTGTGAGGCCGGTACCAGATGCCAGCATCAGGAGTTCTCCATGCTAACAACAAAACAGAGAATTTTCAATGAGCTGTGGTGACTGGATATGGATGTACTCATTGTCAGTTCCTCCTTGCTGCGACAATGGTAAAGGGCCCCTCGAGAGAAAACACATCAGAAGGTCATGAACTGGTAAATTAAAATCTCAGAATGTATTTTTCTGCAAAGGATTACAGAGAGCACTTTTCAGCGTTAATATATCAAATCTAACAAAACTGTATTTTACCCAAATATAAACATTTATCCTAACTTTAACCTTGATTTCAGTTAATTTACATTTCAGTTTCAATTCTGAAGTACACTGTTCTGACCCACTGTGTGCTGTTTTCCCACTGGAAATGATCCCTGTTTTTATATCTCGAATGCTGCTAAGCACAATCCTGAACATTCTCTGGAGGAAATGGTTTCTTCTCCATCCTGATCCACGTATCTTCCTGGTGCATTATCTCACTTTCTCAAAGAGCTACCAGGGGCACATAGTGCTTCCCACCTGCAAGGGGGGATGGTCACTCTACCTACGACAGGATGTTCAGGCAGTAAGGTGCTGTGTGTAGGAGGACAGAAGGTTCCCAGCACTTTTCCCAGCTGCCAGCCAGTGCACCAGTGCCAAAACTGGGACTTAAGCCCTATTAAGCCCTCAGAGGCTGCTTGTGCTCTGTTTTGACTGGGCACTTTATTGTGAATGGATCTGATCTGCCTGAATCGGAGTCCTATTCTACTGGCAGCAAATAAAGACAAAAGAAAATTTTACTTGGAAACTAATATTCTGAACCTATGTTATAATTACTAAATAATAAACAGTTCTTCTACAGCAAGCTGTTTTAAAGATTGCTCAGGTGCTTTGCAAACTGCATGTGCACAGATCATCCAGACAGCCCCTGAATGCAGCCACCTCTAGGCATGACTGCCATGTCCTGTCCCAAATGATTATCTGGAAGCTTTTAAGAGAAGGGAACAGTAGCCTAAAACAGCAGGGAAAGTATTTCAGGAAGCAGAACACAATTGCTCTGCACGGAGCTCAGCCACTGGGATTTTACAGCCTTTTTTTTTTTTTTTTTTTGGGGGGGGGGGGGGCAGGGGCGGGAAGGGGGGACTAAAAAAGAAGAAGAAGGAAAAGTAAGGCTTTGATACCTTAATGACCAGTGTTTCAATTTTGCTCCTCATTTGAAAGGTCAGAATTAAGTAACCAAATTAGTATGTGAGAACAGCCTTCCCCTGAAACTGGATCTGCCTTTCTTTGCAGTGAGCCTGGTATCAGCAGGTGGGAATCAACATTTGCAGAGCGGCTGGGTGATGTGACACCTCACTGGAGCTGCTATAGTTCAGGGAATACTCAAGAGAGAAAAAGATCAACACCTCCCCTTCACTCGTGCTCAGTCACAAAACAGCAATGTGGTTCAGCCGAGGCAAAAACCAATCCACACTCATTGCCAGTGCAAAATAAGTTCCCTTTGTTAAACACATCAGGAACTTCTAATATATGTGATGAACAGCGAGCCTTGCTAATATTTTCCTGCCTCCCGTACACCTCCCTCTCCTCTTCCTTCTTAAATATTCTGTAGTTCAATAAAGTGTACCTTCTCCAGTTGACTGCTAAAGCTGTAGCACTGTACAGTAACCCAGGAAGTCCCTAAAATAATCATGGAAACAGTAATCAAATTGATGTCTTCCCTTCAGAGTATTAAACAAAGCTAGCTGCCACAAGCTGAAACATCCTGTGCCTCTTAGGGAACTAACCTTATTAGGTCGATATGGGAACCCTCCAAACGGCCCACGCCAAAAGACCTTGTCTCCTTTTTTCCATGTTTTTATGTATTGTGACATTAGCCCAGCTTCATAGCACTAATAAAAAAATTGCACAAAAGAAAAGAATAATTATACTCTGTTGGAAAGTTTCCCAGCTTAAAGTCAATTATTAAGTTATCTACATTTAAACAAGAATGGGGCAAAAAACCCCCAAACATTTCATGCATTTAAAAAGAAAGATCATTCTATTTGAAAAATAACTCAAAGTTATACCCAAAACAAAGACATTTAAATTAAATCACATTGGATTCATTCCAGCTTGACTATAATGTAAACACAATCCACTCTCATGCAAGTCTGAATTTCCAAAACTGGAAAAAGCTTATCAGAGTTCTTGCTTACAAAGCACACAGAGAAGAGTGTCTTGAATGCAAAGCGCAGTCCAAGACTTCAAGTGTTCTCCAAATCTCAGGGTATGGGGTCTGGAAATGCCCTCTGGACACTGATAGTTACATAAACACTGCATAGGTCTTGCTTTATTTCAGTCTCTCAGAGGCTGTGTTGATACAATTAGTGACCCAATGTCCAGTTTCCCATTTACAAAACTCTTCAGAACAGATCATCTGGATGCTAAGTGATGCCTTCACACTTTCAAAAAAATATGTTTATTTGGGCCTCACAGAAGAAAAACATTAGCAAAATCTGCCGTACTTTCTACCAGGCACAAACACTATTATGTAGGTTTTTGCCCGCAGGAATGCTAACCTCACTTGTGACTGATGGGGAAGGGCCAGGGCTTGCCAGAAACAGAGAAGCAAGGAGAGGCTGGAAAATGGATGGCTCATCCAAGCAGTCTTGTTGCTCTGTGCTATGTGTATATGTATGTCCTATATGTATGACCACTTTATGAGAACAAATGCAGAAGAACAATGGCCACAGTCTATGGGGTCTGGCCAGAGAACGAGGGCTGGTCCAAACTGCAAGAGCAATAAGCCCAAGAGCTGCAGCAGACAACTGGTCTTGCGCAGAGGTGATGCCACTGACAAGCCTGAGGAAGAGCAACTCGACCAGAGGTCAAAAGACGAGATGTGACATAAGCCTTTGAAGACTCCAGCCCATATGAAAGAAGCGTATTTTGGGGTATTTTCTGCACGCACATTGGATAGAAGCCCAGCTCCACACCTCAGTGCCTTGGCTGGCCACCAAGCTGCACTGCAGGCAAACAAAATTGGTGAACCACAAAGAAGCTAAGAAAAAGTGAGTGAGTGAGCATGTGCCTGCGCTTGCAAGCAGCGTTAGCTAATAAAGAACATAGATGTTCATCCTCTCCTAACAACCTCACTTAAACAGGATACCAGAAGTATTAAGAACTATTAGCACCAGTTGTTACATTCAAAAGATAAATGCATAACATACATACACCCAGGCTCTGAGTTACTGTCAGAAGCATTTTACATTCGGAGAGCTCTGGGCAGGCACTAAACTCATGCAATGAGTGTGCAGCTGCATCAAAGGAGCAGTATTTTATACCTACCTTTAAGTATATATGGAAACCCAAGGCAAGAGCAGAAAAGCCAGCCCTACTTACTGCCTATTCCCAGTGGACCAGGGTAATGGGAACTAAAACAATCCTTCTTTCACCAAAATTATTTCCAAAAAAACGAAGTGAGAAGTGATTGAGTGGGTTTAAAATTATTTTTTCTAAATAAAAAGAAAAAAAATAATTATCTCCTGGGGGAAAACTTCTACATCCAGTTTTACATGGAGAGAAACCCTAACATTATAAAATCACTCAAAAAGAGGGTTATACTCTGTAAATGGCAACTCCCTCACTCTTAACTGTAGTATCACAAATGCAATGCTATAATAACAGGAGACAGAAGGGTTTGAACAGTGCTTGGATTGCATAGTAATAATAATAATAATATAGTACTTTCCAAAATTGCCTGAATAGTGTGAAATATACCACAATCTACAGAGTGAGTTATAAAAATGGCTGCTTTACACTGGGTGTTACCAACCTCTTTTGTCACTGCCAGAGAATAACTATAGCTCCCTTTGGGATGAAAGGTTCTATATAAAGGCAAGGTATCATTACAATCATTACTATTATTATTGAAATGCAAAACCTGTGAGTAATAAGCAAGTATACATGAAATTTCACAGTCATCCTGTGAACGTATCCTATTAATGCAACTGAAATGAAACATTTCTCTCCCCTACTATACACCAGCTGCCACAAGAATGGTGAAATGACCCTCCCACAGGTGTCCTATAGAAGCTGTGCACTTTTCTAAAGAACAGGGTTTGTGTTCAAACGTATAATGCATAATAAACCCCAAAAATGTGAAATCCTGGAAGACAGAGGACAGGTGGTCATTCTCTGCAAGTCACTTGGGATGCCGAGCACTCTGAATTCCACACCTATACTGAAGTCTGGGTCTGCCCTGAGGAATCACTAGTGACATACAAATGCAGTATCGGAAAAAATTTATTCAATTCTATATTATCCACACAAAGTAATAATTTATGAGGGCCCTGCAGACTTAATTTAGACAAATTTCCAGCCAAGTTCTCCTATAAAATCCTTTTGAATACAACCAGCATTTTGTGGTGGCCTCAGGAAGGCCCAGGACACTAATCCAAAATGGAACTCTGTCACCCCATCCACCCCATTAGGTGCAGCCTGTGCCCATGGGCCACCTCTCTGCCTTGTGGGCCATGGGGACCCTCTCAGACTGTAGGCAGCTCCAGAGCACTGCCCACAAACCAGAAACAGCTGCCTACTGTCCACCTACATTTTTAACCAAACTGAATTTTTTTCTGAGGAGTATTCTTAAAATAAAATACAGGGGAGAGGATAATGGCTGGGCAAAGACTTCCCAAAGTCAGTGGTTCAGCTGGGATGACAACTGGGTGCAATTTCAAAGACAGATTGAAAAGGCAAAATGAAATCAGGGAAGTGGAATGGGCACCTCTTTCCATGCTGGTGACTGCAGGGCTCCCGAGAGGCTCTCCTAAGTGCTTAACAGGGCTTATGCCGCAAAGCACTTGTTTGTGTGTCACCTTCCTCTGCTTTCAGATTTGTGGGGAAAACTGCAATTTTTATCAGCAAAACACAACTGCTTCAAAACAACACAGAAACAGTCCATGAGGGATTTGAGAGAGTCTCACTTGAAGTGCTGACAGCGTGCTTGGTTCCTGAAGAACACACAGTCCCCGGTACCTTAAGACTCTAATCCATATTGTACAGGCTTACTTACCTTCATTAAAACTTCAAAGTAGCCTTCTGCATTTCCTGGGCTAATTGGAGTATAGGCTCGCTGGACTTCCAAACCATTCACCATTCCTCTGAGAAGAGAAATATAGGAACCCACTGTGACTTGGGTCATTGCCTGGTATTACCGAACTTCTGCAGTTCTCTGGGGAGACGAGGGAGGCAGCAGGTCATCTTCCCAATGGCCCAGCCAGCCTGTGCACAGATGCAAAACATTTCCCTTCTACAGGTAAAAATCCAGGGGGAACGCAATGTCTAAACACACCTTTTGTTTTCCTGGTGGTGGCCACAGCTGTACCACATATTCAGCTCTTGGACACATCCCTGGAAGGATGTTTGAGCCTTTTTGTGAGAAACTGTTGAATGTACAAGACTGGCAAATGGAAAAATGCTTTTGTGGCAAGTTTGCTATCCCTTTTGGGCTAGGGCCTACTCTCCTTTCTGTGTCCGGACAGCATCTGGTAATTAAATAATGAAAGCCAGGGCACAGCCTTGACCTGAGGTCTTGTCAATATACACTGTATTTTCCTGTAAGTCTTCTCTTTCCATAGAATATATCCACCCTACTGTTTCCTATTGACTACAGTAATTGATTGAAGTGACCAAACCTTTTCTTCTGCTGCATTATGAGAGACGGCTGAAAGCAGAAGTGTGTACTTTCAGCATCCAGCCAGCTGTACGCATCAGCTGTTGACGTACAAATGTCAACAGATACAGATCAATGGCATCATAACCTGACTTTTTCTATCTGACAATGATCACCACAGAGGGCTGAGAGTGGCACGAACTTTTCCCAAGTGGCTGCTTTCTAGCAAGCAACAAACTATGCAAGAGGGTTGTTTTGTTAGAAATCATTCAGGAAATGCCTGGACACCAGGGGTAACACCCCAGGTGCTGAGTTACCCCAAGATACACGGCCTAAAATACCAAGCTCTGGGGTAAGAGCAGATCACTGTCTTCACTCCAGCGTGGTGGAGTAAATCACCTGTTGTAACATCTATTCTTTAACTCACTCTTTCTGCAAATGGATTTTCTTAATCACAGCTAGTTCTTTCTGGCCCACCAACACAAGGATAATGCTGAAGAAAAATATAGCTTTGGAATGGTTTTTACCACAAAATTAGTACAGTTAATGAGGTCACGAGTTCTTTCATCTGTGTCATTGTGGAGGTACAGAAATTACGATTTGCCTGGTATGAAGCCTTTGTCTATTGACAAAAACCTACGTATTAGGTTACATAATGCAGACTGTTTAACTAGCACAGAGAACAATACCTTAACACGATATGTTGTCCTAAACTCAATCGCAGACTGCTATTTCCTGGTAATTCAAATTTGTACTGGTAGGTGTCCTCTGTTAGCTGCTCCACAGAGCTTATGTTGAATGCAGTAAATGTATCTGGATTCAGTTCTGAATTATTGCTCTGCAAGAACAACAATAAATAATTACTTGGGTAGATGGTGTCTTTTATTATTTTATTTTTCTTTGGAAGCAAATGTGCATGCTAATTTAGTGCTGGAGATACTCAGGACTCCAGAAGAACACGTATTAAATGCTGGGGCCCAGTGCAAATTTCAGCACTCTGCTGATTCATTATCATGTTCTGCTGCATGCACTTTGGGATCTTGCATTTCCCTCCCCCCACCTTTTAAATTACATTTTTACACCTTACAGCAAGGTCATCCTATTATGACTCACTGCAATCATTTTCTCATGTCTGAAAACAAACAGAAATAATACTGCTAAAAGAGCTGAGCGCTGCTTTGGGGGCAACTTTGAAACCTACTGATGACCACTGTGAGTAGGAGATATTGTTAGCTCTTTCAACGCTGATTGTTTTTGCTTGATCCAGCATAGTTAATCTTATGTAAAAGGGCACTGACGAGCTTAGAATTATGCTCTGAAGACAACTACTCCACCACACAAAATGCAGTTTATTTCATCCTCAAAATATGAGTCTAAAAATCGGGAAAAGATTAAAAAAGGTCAGGAAAGCTGTCAGAGAAAACTGTGAATCTTTGTACCTTTCACCCATTCCCACTTTCCAGAGAGGCTGGCTCTGGCTGGCTGGGGTACCCCAGCAACGAGAAGCTGCAGATCCAGGGCTGTAATGTGACACCAGGGTAAACTCCACACTTGGAAAATCACATTACAGCAGGGAGAGAGCAGGCAAGGGGGAGGGAGGCTGTGAAGGCAGAGTTTGGGGAATTGCATTTACAGCCTTTTCTTAAGACATCGCTTTAATCTATTGCTGTGTCCCTTGCTCATCACCACAACCCCACACACTAACAAGTATGATCAAAGCACTGGCTCTAGGATGTGATGAAGATAAATTGACCTGCCCCTTCTTTTTCACGAGGAGGCTTTTGTCTTGCTTTGCTTTGGCCCTCTCCCATTGTGCAAGCTCCTTCTCATACACATCATAGATGCAGGGTTTGCAGCCGCTGCCGCAGCACTGGGATGGAGAAGGTTCCTGGGGTTTGAGAGCTAGCCAGTCGTCCTCATTTCCACTCATTGTCTGCAAAACACAAGCCCTGCATCAAAAACAGCATGACGAAGAGCAGCATGTGCTCATCAGCCGAGCATTATTTGGAGAAGGACTGAGAAATCTCTCTTGAGCATCTTGCGTGTGTATCTGAGGGGGCTCAGAAAACTAAAAACCTGTGAGCCGATCTGGCACATGCAACGCTCCATTTTCGTTTGAGTGCTTGCTGCCTCTGCCTTGTCCAGTGCAGGAATGCCAGACATCACAAACACTGGCCCAGAGCAGCACAGCACACCCCAGCCCAGCCTCAGGCTCTGCTTCCCAGCCTGGCTGCCCAGACAAGGCACACACTTATTCCTGCTTGTTCCGATGTGGTGATTTCCAGCAAAAGAACAGCCTGGTCACCTGGAGCAGAAACATCTTAAAAATCTGCAGCTCAGTCCATGAGAACAGTTAACAAACTCCACTGCCAAGAGACATGGCCTGCCAGAGCACTATTTTAAAACAGGGAGAGGGCAGTGAGCTGAAAATGGGGTTTAGAGCCAAGAGACTAGAGGCAAATGTGGTAAAGTCACAGGCAAACAAACAAACACGGAATACGAGCAGATTTGAGTCTGGCTTTAAATGCAGACATGTAGGAAAGGGCAAGAAGCACAGGCAGCATGATTTTCATCCCTTAGCACTACCCTTGCTTCAGAACTGTACTCTGACCAAATGGTCCTCAAACCAAAATAATGATGCAGACCTCTCAGGGACTCTGCTATTTTTACACAATGGTTGGGTTAACACTGTTCCCAATGCATTTGTATC
Organism: Phalacrocorax aristotelis; assembly: GCF_949628215.1. Classification (NCBI taxonomy): domain Eukaryota; kingdom Metazoa; phylum Chordata; class Aves; order Suliformes; family Phalacrocoracidae; genus Phalacrocorax; species Phalacrocorax aristotelis. Next base: position 44,990,064 of record NC_134281.1, on the reverse strand, counting down.
TATATCATTTTAAAAAAAGCAGGTCCAGAGGAAATTATAAAGCCACAGGTGACGAGGCTGAGGAAGAGAACACTTAGCACTTGGAGCACCTTCACTTTCAAGGGGAATTAACTAACTACCCTTCACCCCTGCAACACAAATACGTTTATTCTAACGCTGTGGGGGTAGAAGAGGGAACCAAAAAGCAGGTGGTCATGCTCTCCACAGCGGCCGACGGTTCTGTGCCCCCGAGCGGGGCTGGGGACCCCGAGCACCCACAGCTTCCCCGACCAGGCCGCGGGCGGGCCGGGAGCCCCCAGGCTCAGAGCTGCCCACTCACCGAACGCATACAACGTTATACGTGTCCCTTTTCTGGGTTAAGTAACGGCGGCCCGTCCGCCCGGGTACGGGCCGGTAAGTAACGCCTTTTGGCCGGACAGATGACGCGCCATGACCCCCAGGCCATTATCGTCCCTACGTGTGATCGCAACCCTACTGTGTCACGCTCGTCCTCTCACCCAAGACTTTGTCGCCCTCAGCACTCTCCCGGCGGGGCCGCCGGTGGGACTTCGAGCACCTCGAGCACTTACTCAGCGGCCAAAGCCCCTAACAGTGGCTCCCCAGCTCCCGCCACCCCTCGCCCGCCGAGGGCCGGTCCTCCACCTGCCCCCCGCCCCCCGCCGGCAGGAGAGGGGAGGCGCCTTCCCCTGCCCACCTCCGGACTCACCAACATGGCACCCACCGCCCCACCCCGTACCACCTCCATGGCCGCCAGGCGGTTTGCCAACCCTCCCTTACCGCAGGACGCCTGCCTGCCATTGGCCGCCGCCGCCGTCAGTCATCAGGGGAGGGGAGCGGGAGGAGGGGGGCGTAAGCCCGCCCGCCGCACTCCCGTCGTGCTGCGCGCGCTAAGATGGCGGCGGCGGCGGCGGGGCCGATAGCGCTGAGGCGGACGGGGGCGGCGGCGGCGCGGGGCCGCGGCGTCCTCACCCGCAGCATCCTTATCTGTGCGGCGCCGCCTCGTCACCGTGGGCCGTTGCCGCGCACGCCCTGGACCACCCGAGGGCCGCCGCCGGAGGAACTGACGCGGGCGGTGGAGCGGCGGCCGGTGCGGGAGCAGGTGGAGCTGGACACCGTCACGTATGCCGGGCGGCAGCATTTCGTGCCCGGCCTGGCCCGGCCGCGCTTCCCGCCCTGGGACCGCGGCTGGCACGACCCCTGGCACTCTCCGGGGCCGCGCTACGAGGAGATGCCGCTCTACAAGGAGCGCGGCTGCTTCATCTGCCACCAGCGCGTCCGCATGGTGGAAGGTACCGGCCCGCCGCCCTCGGCGGTCCCCGGCCCCCTCGGCCGGGCCGGGCCGCCCCGCTCCCGGTGCCCCCGCGCCGGCCCGGGCCCCCGCGCAGCCCGTCCAGGCACTCGCCCTGCATAAAAACACAGGCGGCGAACAGCCTGCCCGGCCTCATCGACCAGCTGCGCTGCCAGCCCCCTGCCAGCCCGCCCGGCGGCCTCGGTAATACCTGTTTTCTTGTTTTTTGTTTAAAGGAGTTCGGCAAGCGCAGTGGCTCACCAAGACAAAGCTGGTGCAAGGCTTACCCCCGCCGGTGCTCGGCATCATTGACAACCCAGCTCACCGGCTTGAGGACCACGAGGAGGGGATAAAGCGTGCGATCTCGCATGCACGGTTCTGGGGCACGACAGAAGTTGCTCCCAAGAGAGAGCATTATTGGTAAGTCCTTGGTCATAGGGAAAAATCTGTCTGCTGCATGGTCATGGCTTTAGCGTAAGCCAGTCATCCAGCAGGTAACTTGTAAACCAGAGTTATTAACACTACAAAGAAAATTCATATATAGATCTGCTGTTGAGAGATTCACTTACTGTTCATAACTGTTAGACCCTTTGTTTCAGGTTGTCACCTTGTAAAACAAAAAGCCAAACAACCACCAAAGCCCCCGGTTCTGAATATTGACAGTAACACCAATGTAAACACACACTCTACACTAAACCTTTTTCCAGGCCAAGGTCTGTGTTTCAACTTGAGATCTGCTTCTAGCTGATGCAGAATGTCAATTTTTCAATAAGTAATGCTAAGCATTACCTTTGCCAACTTGGAACAGGACTGGCATGTGGGATATTAATCTGAAATGTGTGTTAGCTGTTTGGAAACGTTATGGTATTATATGTTTTACATACAGTAGTGTTATAGCATTCATGTCCCAGAAGCATCTGCCTGTCATGATCACATTTTTTATGTAACTATTTTTTTTTCCTCATTATAAAGCCCAGTACTGTTTGAAGACTTGATACATTTATGTCGGTTAATGACTGTGAAGTATCCTTCTCTGACTAAAAGAATGTTGGCTAGAAACTACAAGATATCAGCTACGTGGGAAAGAGGTTAGTTGCTGCTGTGGTGGAAGCATTTAGCCCTTTTAATTAATATAAGAGGGGTCACAATGCTGCTAGCTTTAAGGCTGAGGACTTAGAGAAAATGCAACAATTCTGGACCCAAGTAATTCTTTCAGTTTTAAGTAGTGCTGTAATGTTGGGCAAGCTTGGAAGACGGCAGGATATTTGCCCTGAGGAGATTATTAGGGTGTTAGACAACATCAACAAGATGGCAGGAGAAGAGAACCAGTGACTTAGAACTGATGGTTTATTTTTTGTGTCCAAAATCTGCAGTGTTATTTTTCTACATATATTTAGTTAAGAAACTAATACCAGCAATTAACATTGGTATTATAGAAGAAGAATCTATAGCTGAGCTACTGTGTTGGTTTAGCTTGGAGGTGAGGGGGAGAGAATGAGCCTTGCAGAACAACTACTTAAGAGAACGCTGCAGCCAAAAGGAAGCATACGCCTTTCCCTAATGTTATTTCGGCAGTGTTTGAATGTAGCCTAATTTCCCTCCCCAGAATCCTTTCTCCTTCAGGTCCGTGGCCTGAATGGAATACTTATGAACTCTATGGCCCCAATACCACCAGTAGCCTCCAAGGAAGAGGTACTGGCCACTGAAGAGCACGTCCTGGAGACCTTCTATCCCATCTCTCCTACAATTGATCTTCAAGAAGTGAATGTGTACAAAGAGCTCAACGATACAGGTAAATCTAGCTGTTGGTTACAGTTTTCTGTCAGACTAAGTATTTGGGCTAACCTGGAATCCTTGACCTTCTGCGAGACAGCTGTGGGTAGGGGGTGGATGGGAATGAGGGGTCACAGTAGCTGGGCACAGGACGTGCAGTACACGCGCTCTAGACCTGTGGCAAGTATATTGTGGCCGAATCAGGAGTGTGAAGACCTTAAATCCTGGCAAATTAACAGTTCCTGAAGATAGGGCATAAAACATTGGCTGTGTACTCTCTTACTGAGCGATTCCTGACATGATTATCTGCTATTTAGGTTTTAGAGATGGTTATCCATACTCTCATCCTCACACTCTCTTCTTCCTGGAATCGGCCAACATTCGTCCTAACAGGTTCAGACCAGAACAACTTCGTGCTAAAATGCTGATGTTTGCTTTTGGCAATGCACTGGCAAAGGCTAAGGTGCTGTACGGGGTACGTATTGGAGACTGCTGCTGGCTCACTGGGTCTTTGTTCTTTCTCTAAAGCTGCAGCTAGTGGAAAGAACTGTGGCATTCCATTGCTGTGGCATGCTACAGTAGTTTTCAAATCTGAGCTTCCCAGTCCAGAGGTGTAACTCTAACCTTCAGGTACTGTTCTGCTAGTCCAGAAGATCTCTCGGCAATGAGCATGTTTGTGATGTAACATGTATTAGAGTGGTAATGGGTAGGAACCAGGGAGTAGGTTCAACTGTAAGACTCTAACCCATCCCACAGCTCAGTATGTAAATTGATAACTTCATTGCTGGCTGAAGGAGGAATTTTAATTAAAATACAAAATCTACATTCAAAACTTGTTTGACTACAGTAATTTTCTGGGCAAGGTAACAATAAATTTATTAAAATCTTGGCTTTAAACCAAGTAAAGATGCAGAATCAGCAAGTACTCATACAATTTCTGTGGTAATTGGCTTTTGAAACATTCTTCCCTCCCCACTTCTTTCCTAGAATGATCCCAAGGTTTTGGAGCAGCCAATAGTGGTGCAAAGCATTGGCACAGATGGTCAGCTCTTCCAGTTCATGGTGTTCCAGTTAAATACAACGGACCTTGTCTCTAGTGATGGCATAAAAAATCTAGTCTGGATTGATTCTGATCAAAACCTGTACGAAAAAGCCCAGTGTGTTCCAGAAGTCAAGAAGAGAGTTATTACGGTAAGGAAAACTTGGGAAGTGGTCCTGGAAATCCTACGCTTTCACCTCTGCTGGAGGTTTGGGAACTGGCATAGAGCTGCAGCCTGGGTTTTAAACCAGCTGAAGGGACCTGACACAGGCACTGGCCTCATTCTTACTTAAGCAGGTGTTACTGACAGCGAGTATTTGTAGTGCTGATGTACTGCATAGCATGCAAGCCACACGCCAAGCTTAATGTGAACTCCTACGTAAAGATATCCCCATCTGTAATCTACCATCTCATAATATGCTTGTTTAAAATTGGCTCGTGCTCTGATGAAGGAAGTGCTTACATGCAACTGTCAGCTTTGCTGTACAGTAAATAGGGCACAGTGCTGTCAGCCCTGGTTACGCTGGGAGGGTGTCTCAGCCTGATGGGCAAAGTGTTTATGAGATGTACACCAGTGGAAGTACCCCCATACAAACCCATCTGGGGAGGGACAGCGCAATTTGGAAGCTACCTCATCTGAAGTCTTACTCAAGTGTATTTAAAGCCATTGTTTGTCTACATTAATCACTTCACTGCAAACTGAGCATCCATGTCTTTCTCTGCAGAAGCCCGCTGGAATATATGGCTTTCAGCCAGACACATTCAAGAAGTTTCTGGCACTGTATCTGCATGGAATTGTGTGAAATTCAGCTCAAATGAAAATACTTCACCAACTGTACCTGCTGCTTCTCTTTACCAGAACCATCACATAATTAAAGAAAGGTGGATTAATTTACTTTCAAAAATAAATTATATTGTTAATGAAAGTAAAAATTTTTTAAATGAAATTGTGCCTGAAGAAATTCTTTTCATTTTAGGGTCTCACCTCTGGATTCGGGTTAGAGAGAGTCATCAAATGCATCCTCCTGCACTCTTCCACTGTTGCCTAGAAAGAACATAAGTCAGTCATTATTCCTCTGCGCGGGGTCTGCTCTCGGTGTGCTTTTGCACAGAGCTAGACTCAAACCTATTTTCTGAGGTTGCTTTGAGTACCTCTGAATGCAGTGTATGTGGAAGAGACTTACAAAGCTTCGAGAGGGGAGCCTGAGAGATGAGCCTTTTTCATTCTGCTTGGCTTTTACTTTGTTTTACTCCTTGCTGCTTTGGGATGTGTCGTGCTGCCCTGCGCTTAGTTCCCAAAGCACTTAATCGGTGAGTTCACTTTGTTGGATCTGTAGAACCACAGTTCTTTTATCCCCCAATTCTGGATGAAGAGACCTATCCATTTTGGGAAAGTGGTGAAGAATGTAGCATGAAACTTTGGTGCCTGGTAGCTGGTATTTGCTGCTAAAAACACAAAGGAAGAATTTCTTCCTGCCACACAGAGTTAACTGAGCAGGAAGCATGTTCTTTTTAAGATGGGGGCATTAGCGTGGTTTTTGTAAAACGAAGGCTAAATTAGCTCCAGCCAAATGTAGAATGTTTCGCAGTTCTGCACTGAAACCCTCCAGCACATGGGAAGGAATAGGACAGGCTGTGCTATTTTAAGGTGCGGGAGAGCGTATTTCTGATAAATTAATCTCGCTTCAGTGTCTTGTGTCAGAGGCTGGTCTGCACTTTGTGATCTTCTCTGGCCATCTGAATGAACACCCCAGTTGTGTGTTCCACTCTCAATCCATCGGACAGCTGTACTCTGCAGGTTTCGGAAAACAGACTTTCGCTGGCCAAATTTGAGATCAACAGTTGCACCCAGTAAATTGGGATGCATTGGCTGTAAGTTAAATTAACAAATCCCTCAATAGTTAGGAGAAAGTGCTGGAAAGAGAAATAATCTAGTAAGCATTGCATTGATCTAAATCGTGTTAATTCTGCCTGCTCCAGGGATGCCTAATTCACCTCATCGATTTAAATCTGCTCAGAGCTGTATTTTGCACCCAGTTATTTAGGAATATTATGTCTGTGGAGGCTGTTCTGGTAGGAGTTCCTCAGTCTGTTGGCTCTCTGCTATGTCACATGGACCCTGCTGAGCAGCTCTAGACGACGCTTCAGGGACTATTGGCATCCCCTCGCCCTTCCAGCTTTGGGTCATTACCTATCAGGGAGGAAACCCTGTAGGGCAGCCAGCCTCTGCATTAATATTCCTGAGCATGGCAGTTTCACTAAGGAAGCCTGGGTGGAAGAGTGGCTGTGGTGGAGCGGGGGTGTGGAGAAATGAAACACCTTGCATGCTTCTAGTAGATGCAGGAATCTGTGAAGATGGTCTACATGGGAAAGAGCCAAAGTCCCGTTAGATGCTTTTACCTCTCAATGAAGACATCCCTATTAGGCCAGGCAGTAGAAGAGGAGACACTAAGTGAAGCTGGAGTTCTGCTGTCTCCAAGAGTGAGCAGAGACAAGTCATGAGCACAGGGAGAGATGGGCGAAGGCAGAACAAAGGCAATTTTGAAAAATGGCAGAAGCAGTAAGACATGGGATAGCCAGCAGGGGAATGAGGCTTCAGCAGGTTACAAGAGGCATCAGGAAGCCACCTGAGATGAGGGGACTATACACAAGCATGCAATGCTATGTCCCTGGTTTGCTCTGTGCACAGCTGTTCCTGCCTGTGGTGCTGGAGGAAGCAGTATTCATGTGTTGCTGGAAGGAGCAGCTGATCCTTGTGCTGGGGAAGCTACTCTGAGGTCCAGGAGGGGAAATCAAGGAGGGGCAGAGCAGAGCTCCCAGCTCGGCACCTGGGACGGATGGTCATTTGTGTGTCGTGGTGCAGGTACAAGGTCTGTGAACCAGGCATCCCCTGCAGAGCAGCCACCTTGCCACGGACAGCTGCGCACACCTGTGTGGTGTCCCACTGGTCTTCCCAAGCATGCTACACGTGGTTCACCTGCTCATTCCTCCAGTGTGACCTGCTGGAATTAGCCCAGCTGAGGAAGGTGGGACCAAGAGCAGGACAATGGGTCACAGAGGCACATCTGGGTTGGCATCAATAAATTATAAAGGCTTGTCAGCAGGTGAATGGCATTACCTCAGCACGGACCAAGAACCAGGCATTAACTTTTAATGAACGGCAGCCAGGGGAAGCAGAACATGCAAGAACAGGGCAGCTGGAGTCTGAGATGAAGACCTGGTAGAGCCTGGCTGCCTGGAGGACAGCTCTGCAGCTGCTGGTGCAGGATCTGGCCCCCCAGCCTGCTCTGCGGATGATGCACAGTGTGCCGTCCCAGCTCTACCGCTCCACATTACCTTCCCCTGAACTGCTCCCAGTGCAAAACCCAGCTCCACGGGCTGCACTTGTGCCAACAAGTACACACAGTGCTCAGACCAGAGCCCCTGGTTGTTCAGATCCTCCTCCTGCATTTGATTTAATGAAAACTAATGTGGGAGACAATTATCCCTAAGGTTGGGCTCAGGAGACGTTTAGAGGAGGGAACCTGGCAGTTTCTCATGGCAGCGTTTAATAAAATTAGCTTGTAACCCAGTAAGAACCAGCGGGAAGGGCTTCTCTACACCCTGCAATAAACACTGCAGGCGGCAATGCTGCCCATTGCTCCAGGCAGCTGAGCAGTGCCTGGCTGGGCAGTACAGGCAGGGAAGGCCCCAGGGAGCCAGGAGGGCAGGAGGTCCTCACCATGTCAACTAATTACCCTTGGTGGGGGGTCACGTTTCCAAGTGATGGACAACACTCATGCTACTTTCTGCAAAGCACAGAGGGAGGACGAGAGGAAATGGCCTCAAGCTGCGCCAGGGGAAGTTTAGGTTGGACGCTAGGAAAAACTTCTTCACTGAAAGGGTTGTCAAACAGTGGAACAGGCTGCCCAGGGAGGTGGTTGAGGCTCCACCTCTGGAGGTATTTAAAAGAAGGGTAGATGTGCTTGAGGATATGGTTTAGTGGTGGACTTGGCAGTGATAGGTTAGCGGTTGGGCTTGATGATCTCAAGGGTCTTTTCCAACCTTAATGATTCTGTGGCGTGGTTGCCTGGACCAAAAACTGTATCGGGGCATGGCTCTGGACCCTGCACAAGGACATTTGTGGCATTAACCTGGAGGCAAAGGTGCACAGGTAGCAAAGGGTGTGAACATACACGACTCCTTGGACCCACCATTAATTACATGCTAATGAGCTCTGCAGGCACAATGAGTTTTTCTGGGTAGATCCCAAACCTAGCAGACATCCAACACACCAATCCCCTCGCCCCTCTACTCCACAAGCATCTGCCATCACACGGCTCTCACTCCTGGAATTGCAGCAGTGACATGGCTGCAGGTATCGGTGCTGGATGGGAGCATCCCCCAGCACCAGCAGACCTCCAGGATGGCTTGCAGCTCCGTGAGCCTGCAGCCCCCTGCAGCCCTCAACCCACGTTTGAATGTTCCCTCAAGGAGGGAGAGAAGCTGCACAATTGCAGCCAGCCTTATCCTGCCTCAACTAGTCAAAGGCAGAGAACAAGGCTCAAGGCAGCAGCTCCCATGAGCATTTCAGGCACCCTGCGCTTGCAACCACACATATAAAGACCTGAAAAGCCCCAATATTTCCCCAAGTGCTGCAGCAGCCTCTGATCCTGCCTGTCAGGGAACCAGGTCGGCCTTGCCTGGGTTCCTCCATCTCCAGCAGCTGGTTCAGAGCCTGGGGCTGTGTTGGCTCCTGTAACAGTGCACACACCCATCATGCGCTGCAGCCAGCCCTTGCTCGAGGAGCAGGGATCAGCAGATCCCATTGCAAGCCTATATATATATGTGTGTGTGTGTGTGTGTGTGTGTGTGTGTGTGTATATTTGAAGGTGACATTTGCATCCCTTCCCTCTCCCTTGCTTACCTCCCAGCAGGCAGGACTCCAGCAATCGGAGGTAGCAAGACCCAGCTCCTCTCCCAGGGCATCCCTGATCTGTAACCTGCTGCATGGAGAAACTCTGGAGGACAGGGTGAAAAAAAAAAAAAAAAAGAAAAAAAAAATCCTCCCCCGGCCTTTTTAGCCTCAGAAAGCCCCCTCTGCCTGCATCCAGGCAGGCTGGGTGCAGGGAGGGTGAGGGTCCTGCACAGCGCATTCTGAGCCCAGTGCAGGCAACACTGACCATTTTCCTAGGCTAAAATGTGAATTTTTAAAATGCTTAAAAAAAAAACAAACAAAAAAACCAAACCCCAAACATAAACCAAGTGAGCATCGTTAAACCAAGCCTCTCCCTGACCCTGGGTCCTGTGCGGCAACCAAATCCCCATCCACCTTCCCAGCCTCAGCCAGGCACACCCCCAACACCAGCCACCTCTCAGCTCTGCATCACCTCTGCTCCCACGTCCCAGAGCCAGGGCTTGGTCCTTGTTGCATAAGGGTCAAAAGAATTCCCCACCCACCAGGTCTGGCAGCAAACACCAGGAACAAACTGCAGAGCACTGAAATCAAATGTTTATGTTGATATTTATTACAGCATGGGGAGGGGGGAGAAGGGGGGAGAACCGTTTCATTCAAAAAAACCATCCCATACCAATGAAGACAATAATTTAGCTATTCATTTTAAAATACATTAAAACCGGTCCTTTCATTTCCTCACGTCAGAAGAAAAAAAAAAGACAAACCAAAAACCCAAGATGGAAAGCAGAAAAGGAAGAAAAATTGACCCCTCGGGGAGCTCCCGGGTATATTTGCGATGCAACAAATCTGCGTTGTTATTTCTCAGTGTTACTTGGAAAATATTAACCTGACTGTAACTATGAGACTGACACCATCAGATCCCCCCATCCCACCCGCCCCTCCCTCCCCAGCAACTTTCTACAGGTAAAGCACAATTAAAATGCCTAGGAAAAAGAAGGCAAACATTTTTTTTTAAAAAAATTCATATTACACGCTAAAAAAAAGTTTTGTCATCTCATGTTTTGCAGTCAGAATAATAAAAACAAGCCAAATGTTCCCCAAAAACATTTAAATGAAGGGGTGCGGAAAAAAGACATCCCTTTAATAAAACATTATCAACAAATATCGTACACAAACTACAATGTATAATAATTACTTTTTTTCCCCCCTCTCGGCAATTTTCGAACCAGACTACAAGGTAAGAAAAAACACTGAAACAAGATACAATGCTTTCAATAATCCGCACAAAGGTCAAATCCAAGGGAGAGAATATTTTACAGAATATGATATACATGGAGCAGAAATGGGAGCTGGAGAAAAACAAAGACCAAACTACAGGGTAGTGTCATGTACAGAGATCCCAACCCGCCGCCTTGGCTCGTCCCTTCCTCTCCCACCAGAAGGAAGGGCCTTCGATGCTTGCCATTAATTTTTATTTTCTTATTACAGAGCGAGCCTACAGAATAGCAAGGTTACATTTTAACAACAAGAATTCCTTAAAAAATATCTCCATCCAGTTCCAAATCATAGATAAGTGAAACCCTGACAAGAGCACATTAAAGAAAAGTACCCCCCCAAAATACCCCCAAAAGCAAATACACGCCCCCCCCCACCCCCCCCGAACACCCAAAGTTAGCTGGAGATCACAGTTTCAAAGTCCCAGGTCAGATTAACCCTTTATTTCAGTGGATTTAAAAAAAAAGTATTTAAAAAATCCATTTTTGCAGTGAACCAGCTGAAGGACTCTGGGGAAGGGAGCGACAGAGATTTCCTCTTGTACTCAGAGAGGGGGGAAAGACTAACACAGTGCATGCCACAGTCACAGAGAGCAAGATCACGATTCATTTGAGGATGTGATCGTAGAAGGGGTCACCTGCGTTAATAAGTTTATAACGAGGTGGTGGAGTCTCTTCCCCAAAGCAGATCTTGTTAACTGGAGGAGGAAGCGTTGTGCTGCAAACAAACAAACAAACAAAAACCCCAACAAAAAATAGAAGGGAAAAAAAAACCCAAAACAAAAAAAAAAAACCAGGCCTTCTGAACGAAAACCACCATTGTAAACTGTCCAGTTTATTTAAAAAAATGACTACAACAGAGACAACATGAGATTTCATATCTAGACTAGCTTCCTGGTGTCGCACGGCACAAACATACAACAGGTTCGGTTTCTGTCTTTATTTAAAAGAACAAAGCAAAGAGATCGGAGTTGGGTGCTAGAGGCTTCCGTTTGTTTCCAAAAAGAAGTGTCATGTACATATATAAACCCTTCTGCACAAAGAAGGGTCTTGTCATGTCTTGAAATATTTTAAGTTTTGTCCTTCATGTTTTATGGAATAAAAAGTTCAGCCTTTTTATTGCATGAAACTAAACCTGGGGTTTTGGCCCCCGCCACGCGTCTCCCTGCCCATACACCTAGCTTCTTCTTCTTCTTCTTCTTGCATAATTCGTTGAGATCCTCCGAACGGCAGCTGACTGTCTTGATCCTGGAGAGGAGGAGGGGGAGGGAAATCACACACTCATCGTCATGCTGGGGGAATACTGGAAGAGAGACAGAGCCAGGGTGAGAAACCAGGCAGGCCAGACCTCCAGACACCAACAGGGGATGCAAAAGGAGGCTGGTGACAATTATACAGCAACCTAATTGGATCTAATAAATCAGGAGGAGAGGATAGGCTGGAGATTCAAATATATCAGGGTGTAATCTGCTCTGTAACTTGCTTTTCCAGGGAGAAAATCAGCAGAACAGTATGGGGTGAGATGCAATTTAAACCAAATAATTAACATGCACACATGTATATGCTGCTATTAGAGGAAGAAGAGGAGGGATGTCTGCAGCCACGCACAGCCTTGAATCGTCGAGGCCAGCAGAGCTGGCTGCACCTGCGCGGGCTCCTCTCCATCCCGTGGGATCCTCTCCTCAGTACACCCATCCTGCTGAGGACCCAAGCTTGCACCCACCAGTGTATTTCTTCCTCCCCATATTCTGTCCCGGAGCAGCCCACACACAGCACAACCCAGGTCCAAAAGGCACCCAACTGCCAAGCCCACCCGCCCCTGTGCCGGCATGCCCTGGGGACTGTCCCCCCATCCCCAGGGAGGCGCTCACTCACATTGTCATTTTGGAAGGAATGGAGAAAGTTGCCTCCCAGCTCCCCGTCATCTCTTGGAGTGCCCGGGGGATTGCTAATGCCACTTATGTTGTTTGGAGAATTCTGCAGAAGATGAGGAGGGAGGTGGTGAGCAGGCTGGGGCAGGATGCCCCCAGTGCCGCTGGGGGCAGGATGCAGCCCAGCCTGATGTGACCCCTTCCGTTGGGGTTGCACTGGCACCCCAGTGCCAAGAAAAAGGGGGCCCACACACGCACCCTGCAACTCACTTACTTTTGGAAGTCCATCTATGTCTCCTGACCCTGTACAGAGAGGGACACAAAAGAACAGCCTTATTGATCATGCAGCGATGGTCCCCATGCCCCCCTGCCCTGTTTGCCCCCAGATCACCCTTCTGATTTCCAGCCAAAGGCTCTGCTTCGAGCACTCGTCCAAACTGGGGGCTGACCCTGGGACAGGAGCAGGCACTGGGATGCTCTGCCAGCATCCCTGGGGAGTGAAGGCATGGTGGGGTTCCCCGAGCCACAGCCCCCTATGCATGCACTCACCTAACGATCCGTTCATGTGATGGGGCTCCATGCCGCCCATGCCACCCATGGGGCCGTCGGAGCCGGGGCCCATTGGGAACTGAGGGAAAAAAAGGCAACAAAACCAAAATCAGCCACAAAACCTCCCTGCACGTGTGCCACAGTGCCAGTGGTTCCCGGGGACCGTCCCCTCCCCAGCCATCCCTCCGGAGCCAAGTGAGAGAAGGGACGCATCCACCCCTGAGGCTGCAGGGCATGCCTAGGGGCTAGTGCTCCTGTGGGTGCACCCAGAAAATTTGGCCAGACGGGTGCAGGCAGACCCAGACCCATGGCAGCACAGATGGCTCTCTCCAACCAGCATTTAACAAGATTTAAGCCTGCCGATATCCTGCAAAACACAGCATCTTGCCGGGCATGCAGCTGCCACCACCTCAGCCAGAGCAGCAGGACCGCCGCTCTCTCAATAAGCATAAAAAATTAACAAAGTCACCGAAGAGTTAATCGCTTTTTGATGGTTTGTTTTATTTCTGTTTTGTAACAAATGGCTGAAATCAATTAAACTGCTTTACTCTCAACTGATGAAGTTAATTATGATTTGTTATGGTATCTGATATGTAAATTATTAGAAAGCAGACTTACATTCGATCGACTGCCTGCGGGCGGTACTGGATTAATCATTGTGTAGATGTTGTCACTTGAATTTGTTGAATCTGTGGAACAGTGAAGCCCAATAAGTCGGGTGATTAATTCATTTCTTAATTAAAACAAACTCATGCCACTTGAACTCATTCTTTTGTATTTTATCACCTAAAATTCTCTCTAAGTACCACCATTTTCTGGCTAATTTGTATTTAATGAAGATCCACAAAGTTTTTAATCACAGAAATTCAACTGTGAAAAATAATTCAACTCCTGGCTGGGAAGCGCAGGGAGGTAATTCCCCACCATGTAGCACTCCTCACCTTCCCACCTCCCCGAGCCCCACAGCATCCAGATCTGTAAGGAACATTCCCAAATGCCATCCCTAAGCCAAGCAGCCCACACCACTTGCTCCCTGGAAAGGCAATAGCTACATAAATTGTTATGGCCAGTTGGACAGGGGTTGCCTCTGCTTCGCAGTGCAGCCCCAGGGATGGGGTCTCCTGGCCGGGGAAGGGGCAAGAGCCCAGGAGGGCTGGCCCTGAAGAGGAGGGTCTTGGGGGGCTCATACCTGCGGGACTTGGCATGATGGGTGTCCCTGGAGGACCGCCGCCGCCGGGTGGACCCTGCAGAGAGACAAAGCGGGGGTCAGCTGTGCTAACGCAAGCATTGCCAACCTCCCCATTTTCAAACACCTCCCCCATCTGGACCTCGCACCCCAAACCCAGCCTGGCCCCCACCCTGGCATTGATTTTTGTCCCCCAAGACTGCATGAGCTCCCCGAGCCATAACACCTCTGAACCCTGACGACAGGATGGACAGATGGCGCAGGAGGACTCACCACGTATGTACCAGGCGATGAAGAAGAGTATGGGATCTATAGAGAGAAGAGAACCAGGTTCAGCCATGGGGCACACAGAGGCTCCCACAGGCTGGACCCCAGCAGAGCACAGCTGAGAGCACCCACTGCCCCCCCAGCCCAGCCAGGATGGGGGTCTCAGGGCCCACCAGCCTCCACAGCTGCACCCCGCCACAGGGAGGGCAGCACAGGAGCAGGGCTTAGGCTTTAGATGTAGCACCTAAACAAGAGGTTGGGGAACCCCCTCTCATTAGCAGGATTCAGCTAATAGGGAATGGCCCCATTTGCGGGACAGTCCCCAACCAGCCCTGCTCTTGCTTCAAGGACCACGGGATACTCACTGAATTAGCACTGCTGGGGTTCGGCCACGGTCTGCCGGCTCCTGGCCCCCTGGGATCAAAATTAAACAGGAAAAAAAAAAAAAAAGGCGTTTTTATCCTTATCGTCCTGCAAAGCCCAAGTTGGCAGCCAAACATCCCAGGTGTGGGGTTTGCCTTACATGTTAATTCCAGGCATGCCGGGACCTAGGGAGTTGGGTGGAGGTCTCATGCCACTGCCATAGTTCTGCAACAATAACCAAGGGTCAGTCTACCGTAACAGGAAGAGAAACCGGAGAAGACAAGAGAATGGGAAAAAAAACAACAAACAAAACCCCAAGAGGGTTAGTTTGCAAAAATGAGCTTTAAAAGAAAAAAAAAAAAATATGATGATGAGCATAGAGGCCATTAGCAATTGTGTTTATAAAAAAAGCAGGCAGCTGAATGTGGAAGGGAGCCAGGCTGAGCCCCCAAGTCCCCCCCTCTGGTCTCTGATGCCATGCTGGTAGAGGGAAAACAGCCCCCTCCCAGCTCCAGGAGACAAATCTGCCCGCAGCGCCCGGGCACCAACAGTCCTTTGGGTTTGTCCTTTTGTGCAGTAGAGAACAGGGGCAGGAGGAGAAAAGAAGGCATCATTTGGAAGGTTATTGCTGCAGCGTCAGGACCCAAAAGGCTGCACAAACTCCCCATGAGATGGAGTATCCCCTGCTCCCAGGATGACAGCTGGAGTAGGGAAAACCAGGCTTGTTTTCCTGTTGATTCCCAGCTCTCTGCTACACCCCCAGAGCGGGCAAGGGTTGGCAGTCTCTCGGGGCTCCAATCCTGACTTATTCCACACAGCTTAGCCTCCAGCCAGGACTGGGAGCCTCAGATCTTTGTCCCTCATCTCCTAAAATCAGCTCTAGTACAAAGCCAAGCCCAAGGCAGCAAAGGAAGAGGAATCCCCTGAATGCTGCGCTCCATTTGGTCTGCGCTTTGCTCCCTGTGCCCTCCGGGTGGTGTGCAGCCGGATTTAGGTCACGCTGCGGCTCATCCCCTCCCACCTTCCCCCCACAATGCATCTTTTTGGGCTGTATTTTTGCCATTTAGTGAAAAAATTGCTAGGGCAGGAGGGGGGGACTTCCTATTCTGCAGCCCCTCGCAGCACTCCAAGCTGGATTTTAAGTGTAATACTGCAGTGCTACTGATTCTTCCCTGGACTTACAGATGCATCGGAGCACAGTGCTCTGCTGAGGGCATTGCCAAAGTTTGTTTTGAAGAGGCAGAAAAGGGTTTTCCCCAAACAAATTACCAGCAAGTCCTTAATTGATCGAAATTCCAGCCATTTACACTGAATAGCAGCATCAAACCCCTTGTTTAAAAAAAAGCTCAGCATTTTTAATTGGAGCTGAAAGGCTGGAAAACGAAGCCATCTGAAAGATGCTCAAGGGAGGGTGGGGAGGCAGCGCAGCTGTGCTGAGCGACCTGGATGCCGGGCTCCAGCAAGACACCACCAAAACCCAACAACATACAAACCCTCTTCATGGAGGCAACGGCAAACCTAATCCTGGCTTTTGCAGAGCTAAAACTGCAACTATTAAAGGGAAAAAGGCAGTGGCGATTGGCTGTAAGGGATGATTCATCACTGGTGCATAATGAGTAGCTGTTGTCAGGACACTGGGATGTCCTGGCTGGATGCTCTACAGCCCTTTGGAATAATTTGAGGAGGATTTAGGAAGGTCCTGATGCAAAGCTTAAAGAAAAATGTCCTGGGCACACAAAGTGTGAGGGGCTGCTGGGTTTGGTTCGTTATTTTTGGTGGTTGCCTGCGCTCACTCCTGGACGGCCGTGGGGAGGCAGCGCCCTGTGTGGTGCCAGATTGGGAAGCCCAGCACTTCCCCAGGGAAAGGCTGCCTTTTAAAAAGCCTCTCCCTAATGTACGTACACACGGAATGGCAGAGTCAAAAATAAAGCTCTGAACATTTCACAACTCCTGCCGGCTCCCAGAGCCACTGCCATCCCACGCGGCGCTGAACGCGCGCTCGCGGCTTCCAAGTTTCGCGTTGAGCTTTGCAAGTGGGAAGCGAGCAGCCTCCTCCAGGCAAACTGCCGCCGCTCTCCTTGGCGCAGGCCACACTAACAAATGCCATTTCCTTTAGGTGCAGTCCTCCAGGAAAGGAGGATTTTAAGCACAGCAGCAGCACTCAAAGCATCCCTGGCTTTGCTATTGAAGGGCTTGTCTGTAAAATGATGCTTGTGCACGTTTTTTATCCCCTGCCCTGGGTTGGATCTGGGTGTCTGCAGAGATGGCCAGGCATCCCTGAGCAGCATCCTCAGGCTGGTGTTAAAAAGAGATGACACAACTCCCTCTTTACACAATATTCTCTTATCTCAGCAGTCTCTGGGGAAAAAAACAAAACAAAACTCCAGCACACCCGCTTGTCTCTTGACAGACTCTGATCCTCGCGCTACAAACTCGACGTAGGCGACGATGCAGAGAGGATAAACCTCCAACCAAAATATGGTAATCTGGTTTTGAAGTCTCGTAGAAGGAACAAACAGGAGTGAGTCAATAACAAGCCACTCCGTAAAGTGAATCAACGGTAAGACAGCATATATTAACCCAGATCTGCTTAATTTCAAAAGTCTACTCCCCTTTCCTGAAATAGAGAGCTCAAGCAGGCAGCAGGAAGGGCAGGCAAAGGGGAACCTTGCGGAGGAAAGCCTTATTCCCCTGCTAAAGGGATCTTTGCCATTTCTTTTTATTTATTTATTTTTAATGCAAGCCTCCTTTCCCTTTCCTGCTGTTAGGTCGTAACTATTTCCCAGGCAGGCAGTGTGATGCACTCAAAGGCTGCTCCAGCGCGGCGCTAAGTGCCATCCCCTTTGACGGAAGGGCAGAAGGGAGGTTGCAATAACCTTAATGAGCTCTGAAGATCTCACTCATGTTAAAAGGAGGGATTTCCAGATGCAAGACTAATGTAAAACGCATTAACACTAATGGGGGGACAGGGTGGGTGGGTGGGGAACTCCCAGCCCTTTGAGCCCCAGGAGGTTGTTTCGATGGTGCGCGGCGTTTGCCGAGCTTGTAAGATGCTCTTTGGCACTGGGCTTACCTGCGGACCGGGACCCATGGGGCCCATCCCTCGCGGAGGATTCATCCTTTGCATGGGGCCGCCCATGTTAGGGTGCCCTGTTGGGAGGAAAGCAGGGGCGTTACACAGCACAGCAGCCACTTCAGGTCCCAAATTAACAGCTGATGAGAAACGTTAACGTTCAACCCTCCTCTGCTGGGTTTACCTTGCTGTCGCGTGGGATCCATTGAATTGGGCAGCAATGGCTGTGTACCGGGAACAGCACCCGGGGGCTGTGAAAACAAGGTGAGGAAGATTAAAAAAAAATTTGCTAAAATGCAGCCTACAGAGATAGATTTGGGTTGAAGCCTTAGGCTTTCAGGGGGCTTCTCAGTGTGCTCTCTGGGATGCACCACCCCTCCTGCTGCAGCACGGCCTGAAGCTGCCCGAGCATCCTGTATTCTGCTGCATCCCGCGGCATTCCGGGCACCTTCCTACAGCCCCCAGGCATTTGCCTCCCCTTTCCTTTCACAAACACCCTCTAAAAAACAAACAAGGCGCCAGCGTTTCCTCCTCTCCCAGCAGCCCGCACGCCATCAGGCTGCTGTATTTTAGGGGAGTGAGGGAAAGCCTGAGCTGCAGAGAGAAGCGTCAAAGCTGGCAGGGAAAAGGCAGATAGGCAGCGCGGCTCCCCGGTACTGACACAGTGCCAGGGCTAAACCGTACAGGTTGCAGCGATGCGTCGGCTGCCGATGGGGAGATGTTCCATTTGCAGCAGACCAGCATTCAGACCTGTCCCCACACAGGCAGGAGGGGAAGGTGGACACTCCCCCTCCCCAAACCCAGCTCTCCTCTGCTCGGGCAATGCAGCTATTTAAAGTTCAAAGACAGATAAAGGGGGAGAAAAATGAAGATACCATCTGCCTGGGGGAAGCAAACTGTAAACAGTTTTCTTGCAGCGCTGCCTTTTATTTGAATACCGACACACACAGATCCCACTGCTGGAGCACAGCGTAGGCACTGGGTGTGCATGGCCACGCCAAGGCAGAATCTGCCCAGTCCCAGTTTTTCTGCAGTTTGGAAGCTGGCAGCAGAAGGAAGATAAACTGGGGGGGTTGTAGGGATGGATATTTACACTTCTGCCTGACCTTCCTGCCTGCCTATTTATTCCTCTTGTCCCTCTGGATGTGACCATAACCCCTCTGAGCTCTGGGTAGTTAGAAACCTGCGTTTTGTACGTGGTGTTTGGGAGAACAAGATTAAATCTTTCTAATTAACTTTACCCACTCCTGGATACTCAACCCTGCTGCCAAGAGCAGCCACCTCAAACTGGTTCCCTGCCTCTCCTGCCTGCCCCAGCTCACTGTGCTCACCTCCAGAGGTGCCCAGGACCAGCCTGCGTATCATGGCAAGACGGGCTTGTTAAAACTGCCCCATGGGAAGGTGCTGTTAATTAATATCTAGCTAAATCAGCCACCAGTGCCCTGGCTGGGAGGCTCTTCCAGCGCAGCTGGACTTAGGGGTCCTGTATCAGCCCCCCTTGAGTTTTTCTCAACTACATCTCAGCTGTCTCACCATCATTTTGCAAATTCCAGTGATTCAAGTCTCAAATCCAGCAAGCACAAACATGAAACAAGTTGCTACATCCTATTTCCTGACTATTCTGCTCTTTCTGCTATTAAAAGCTATATAAAAAGAATGTTGTTAGCCAAAAAACAAGTTCCCAAGACAATCTGTGCACAGTCACCTTTGCTACTCAAACGAATTACAGGTTTCCTTTAATTTCCCTTTAATGTCAAGTGACCTTTGGTTCGGTCATTACCCTATGGATCTGCATGGCATCGGTGGGAACAAGATGAATTCCTCAACCAAAGGCCACGCATTCAGGCAACGCGTGGCGTGGAAGCCTCCATCCGTAAGGCCAGAAACAAACTGCCCTTGTTTAAGCTCGGATAAGAGGATAAACCCAACCCAAAAAATTCAGCAGTGACCTGCCCTGTTTGACCCTGCCGCTGATCTAAGCGCTCGGTCAACCCAGCAGCAGGATTATCTCCATCACTTTAATTTTCTGCGATTGCAGGGAAAATCCAGCTGGGCAGTGAGCCTGAGGCATGGCATGGCCGTGCTGAAAACACCACAAATAAAAAGCAGCACGTGGCCCACCACTGTTTACACCCTGGATATGCCCCAACCTCAGAAAAGAAAAAAAAAAAAGTTATGTGACACTTGATGGTCCAGCACCAAAAAAACAGAGGATGCCTGAGGGAGGCAATGCCTCCCATCCAAACCCAAGGGGTGTCTGCAGGACACCTGGCCCTTGTCCCCCTCCCCAAATAAAAGCCATCCCCAGGAAACCCGCTGGCACAGAGCCTGGGAGCGCAGTACCTGGTTGCCCATCCTGATGGGGGGCCGGGGACCTCCGGCGTAGCGCGGCGACATGAACGGCTGCAGGGACACAAAAGGGAGGTCAGGGCCGAGCTGCAGGGAGGCAGCACACTCCCCACGCACGCCGGTTAGACTGTACACACTGTTTGTTGGTTTGTTTTTTTGGTTGGTGGTTTGTTTTTTTTTTTTTTCTGGAGACATCCTTTTTAAAAAAGTTAAGTTTCAAAAGGAAAAAAAAAAAGGTGTCCGGAGTCCATTTCTTAAACATATTCTCTGTAGGTTTATTGTCTGAGAGCATTTGACATCAGCAATACTAGGTGAGGCTGTTAAAATTAGTGCATGGGAAACCCTGAGTGTTAGATACTGTTCAAGTTTAAATATATAGAGATATATTAAAAAAAGTGGCAAATAAGCACATACAGACACGCACACACAAAAAAAACCCCAGTGCTAAGTACTGAAAAAAAAAGAAGAAAGACTTAAAGTTACTTTTTTTACAACTGCTGCTACTAACAGAAGCTTAAAAACCCACATCAAGTTAAATTTCTCAGGCTACCTTGGGAAGATAAAACAGTTTGATACCCATGATTGACTTCTCAGTCCATTGACAACTGCACATCCGAAAAAAAAGGAAAAAGAAAAAAAAAAAGGGAAAAAACCCAATATTTTGCTTCAGAGCTGGGGTGCCCGGGGGGATGCTCCCCGGGGAAGCGGGTACCCGCTGCCCAGCATGCTTATAGAGGGAGGGGGAAAAAACCAAATCGAGCGCACGTCCCGGTTCACAGCCCTACCCATCGCTAGTGTCTTTACCTGACTGTGGGGTCCCATCATGCTGTTAGGATTGTGGGGTGGAGGCTGTGCGTGTGGCGAGGGCTGTGACCCAGGCGGTCCCTGTGAGGTCAGACAGTAGAAGGAGGTTATAGATTAGCACATGAAAGCGCAGAAAGAGCTAAAAAAAGGATTGACGGGTGGACCTGTTTTGTTGGGGAGTCAGTTCTCCCATTTTTAATTTTTTTCTTTTTCTCCTCTTTTTAGTTGATTTTCTATTAATTTGTAGCTGAACAATGAATAATGATATATGCAAAAAAAAATTTAAAAATCAGAACATCTGTCAAAATACAGCAGCCACATTGACGGTAAATGGTCCGGTAGTTCAACCAAGTCTGCAATGATAAACACACAGGGAAACACTTTGCAAGGGCGTGCAACGAGGAATAAAAAATATGCAGGAGAGGACCAGAGAGGTTGGGGGAAATACAAAAACACCCCAAACAAAAAAAAATATTTTCTCCTCTCTCATCCCAAAGGCTGGAGACACCTCTGGGTTTTTATTTTTAACTGTGATTCAGTGGAGGTGCTGGAGCGAGTACAGAGGACAAGGAGCACGTCCCAGCTCGCGCCTGGGCAGCGTTTGGCTGGCACAACCGGGGCTGCATCGCCAGACTGTACGGCTGCAACATCATTCCTCGAGGTGGATTCCCTAAGGATGCGAGTAAAATGGCTTGCGAGCAAAGAAAGGATGTCTAGGGGAAAAAAGGAGAGATTAGTCGGTGCAGGTTTAAGGCTGCAATGCAGCAGCCGCTGACATTTTGGGCTTGAACACCCACTTTTTCTTTTTTTTTTTTAAATTTAAAATTTCCCTTAAAAGCACGAAATGAAAATTTGCTTGGAAAAACCGCGAGCTTGGTGCAAGAATATACCAGTGCGTGTTAATGTAAGGAACAAAAAAATGTATTTTTTGAGTCAAAGGAGGTGTAATTGGTAGAGAAAGCAAACAAGCTTTGTCAGTAGGTGATGGGAAGCGACGGCAGGCTCCAGGACCGGCGCCGGAGCAGATGTTCTCTACCTGCCTCGTTACTAATTTCAACAAGTGTTCGCCTTCTAGCTGCTGCCAGCAATGGCATGGTTTGTTACCATGAGCAATTTTCTTAATTAACAGACATTAATTAGCCATTTAGCAATTTTGCAAGCATTTGTTTAGCAGCTTTCCTAAACATGAATACCACTGTGATAATGGTACTGATTAGAGGGTCCCCTAATTAACAGTACAGGGAAGGAAAATTGAAATCACATAAATTAAAAAGGGAGGGGAAGTTAATGAAGGCAGGACATATTTGCACCTGCAAATCTTTTGTACGGCGGAAACTTGAGTGCAATGTAAATAAAGTAAGAGGGTGGGGTTTTTTCCCTCTTTTTTTTTTTTTTTCTTATTTGAGCGGTTCGGCGGAGAGATGGAGCCAAGTGGATTTAAACCAACAGCCTCCTGCCAGCCTCTCCACTCCAGCCACTGCACCCAAGGAAATGAAGTCCCACCATTTACACCACCATTTATTATCTAGGAGCCGAAGGCAACCAGCCCCTGCCCCTGCTGCCTGGCAAACGCTGGCTGGAAGAGGTCACAGCACCTCAGGACAACCCCCCGGCGCTAACACAACTTCTTTCTCCAATCATGTCCCACTACAGTGAAGCCAAACCTCTGTGGTCCAACTGTAGCATCAACCACCTTTAGCAGAAGTAATTTCCATGCATGAAACTTGACTTATTTTTGCTTCTGAGGTGGCTAACTGTACACATGCTAACTGCATCAGGGGCAGCAGCCACCTCCCGCCGCTGGTTCATGGAGCTCAGCACCCCTCAACGAGGTCTGGCTACCACCAAAGCCCTTCTTACAAATCACAGCTGCAGATTTGGGGTAGGGAAGATTGGCAAAGGTGAACAAGTGATGAAACCAAGTGGAAAGGACAAACAGGGATTCACAGAGACCAGCCCTTAAGTCTCATTAGTGCAGGAATCAACAGGTCCTCCACAACACCTGCCTTGCTGCGCCAAAAGGAAGAGGTCATTGTTATCCAGGTACTGCCTGGACAGGCACGCAGACCCCATCTTGAAGTTATTAAATCCCTGATGTCCTCCTTCTTGTATCCCCTGGCGTGTGAGGGTGTGGGGTTAACAGGAATCGAATGCACGGGGCACATGGCCACCTACATGCACCCCGGATGGGCCTAGAGGTGACGTTTTGGGGGTGATTTAAAGTCTTCAGAGCAAGCAGTGTTTGGTTATTGTAGAAAAAGTGTCTATAAAAGACATGGCAGCATTTTCGCTGGAGAAAAATCCTCCGTTGCAATCGGATCCAGAGAGCATCAGTTGTTTGTGCTGCTGAAATGCATCCTTCAGAGCGTGGTCCTCCCTCGCCACCCCAAGGCTGCTCCTCAGGATGCTCCAGGCTCCATGCCACGCTTTGCTGACCAGCGAGAATATCCTTGCCATTGCATTATCCCACATGGTACTGCTCCTGGCAGAGACTTCTGAATAATGTGTCTGCAGATGCCCAGCTCCTGCAAACGTCTCAGCAGGCAGGGAGGAGCTGAAAGGGGCTTTTTTTCTTTTTTTCTTCATTCTTTTCTTCTTTTTCACAACAGCAACGAGCAGCCACATCTGAAATGCTTGCTCCAGGCTGCAACTGCCACAGCCCCTTCCCGTGCCCCTGCGGCACAGCCATGCTGCTTCAACAGAAATGCAGACCCTCTGGATATTGTTATCTCCATAAATATTTGCAGATGTTTCAGGTCCGGGACCTGCGTTTGGCCAGGAACGCCTGCTGGATGGGCTGCTTTTTCACATGGGTTTCCCTCACTGCAGAGGAAGCGGAGATGATCCCGATGGATCACGGCGGTTGAGACAAGTGTTTTGCAGAGATGTCATGTGGGCTCCAACCAACAGAACCACCTTTTTTTCTTAAAAAATGTGTATTTAGCAGTAATTAACTAGTGCTGTTACAAAGGGAGGCTGAACACACGCACAGTCCTGCTTCCTCTGCTCCACCTCCCTCCAGATCCCAAATGCCCAAGCACTGCATCCCCTCAGCACAGCTCCATCTGACATGCTGTGCTGGGCGAGCAGAACCTGCTCTGCAGTTAATTCACTCTCATCTCAAGACCAGCACTCTCTCCAACCAGAGAAACTCCATCATCTCTCGAGTTCTCATTTTTTTCTCTATTTTTCTTTCCAAGCTGGATGCCTTGCATGGGGGGGTTACTCTTCACCTTCCTGTAGCTGCCTCAAAAAAACCTCACCAACCAACCCCAAACAGCTAAAATGGCATTAGAGGAAACTGTTTCCAACAGCTCTCAGTGCCCCAGCCTCCTCTCTGCTTCTTTTTTTAATCCCTGCTACAAGGACTTTAAAATCCCAACCTGGCCCGTCAGACAAGTGAAGTTTTCGGCTGCTTTCTATGGGGAGTTTCCAGGCGATCAGGTTATTTCCATTCTGTCTTTCACAAGCTCGACTCCTCAAACTTCTTGTAAAATATTAAAGATGGAAAATGGCACGAGCAATCATAGCTCTGCGCGTGTCAATTTATGTTTCCAGCATAATTCACCACAAATGGATCATGTTTTATGGGCTACATACTTTCAGCTAATGGGGGAGTTTTTCTATTTAAAAACATTTCAAGCACCTCTGGGGGTGGCAGAACAAAGCAGGATGGTACGAGAAGGCAAAGCATCGCTGCCATGAGATACTGACAATTTAGAGTTAGCAATAGGAAGGCATCTTGTGTTTTAAAATACCTGCCCCTGCCTACCAGTTTTGACATTAGAAAATACTAAAATAAATTAGATGGATATTAATTAAAGATGTGCCTGGGTTTATTGGATAAGCACTTTATTCTTACCGAAGGAGAGGGAAGTTTTGCAAGTTGTCAACAACAAAAAAAAAAGATATCCCTGAAGGAGCCTTTAGGAGAGATGCTCCAGGTGTCCCCGGTGAGGAGGACCATGGCCGCCTTCCAGCACGTGGTGCTGGGCGAGGACTCAACCGCACCTTCCTGAGAGGGAGCAAGGCAAGGCAAGGCAAGGCAAGGCAAGGCAGGGCAAGGCGAGGCAAGGCGAGGCAGGGCAAGGCAAGGCAAGGCAAGGCAGGGCAGGGAGGGCAGGGCAAGGCAAGGCAAGGCAAGGCAAGGCAAGGCAAGGCAAGGCAAGGCAAGGCAAGGCAAGGCAAGGCAAGGCAAGGCGGGCAAAGTTCCCCTGCAGACGGCGGAAGGCAGCCGTGGGCAGGAGCTCTGCCTCGCCTGCAGCTGGGGCTCCCAACTGCAGAAGCCTGGTTTTAAGGAATATGTTAAACACAAGCTCTTCAGGAAACAAACCCATGTCAGCTGGAGCCAAGAACAGTCACCTCCATCTGGCTGGAGCACCCGAGAGAAAGTTGACTGCAAATCCCACCATATGCTCCAGACGCTCGGTACAAAAGCCTCGGGCATCCTACTAAACTTTCAGAAAAAAAACTTTCTCCAATGCTTGCTTTTCCTTTCCTCCAGCTTGTAAGCCACCTTCCTTCAAACCCTGCCTGGTGCGAGGCTGACAGTGAGCTCTGACCTGGGATTTTGGGAAGGGCAGCCTCATTTGTGGCTCTTGTGCCACCTCGCTGGAGCTGGTTGACCATAGGTGGTGGCACCCGTGGAGTAGTGGCAAATCCTACTAGGATGTCAGGTCAGCCAAGCAGGGGGAAAATGGTGGCATCCAAGGAGGGAGCAGGACAACATGGACCCCTTCTTATTGCCCCTGGCTTTACCATCCTCACCCCCATGGGTGCCCTTACCCAAAGAGACAAGCCCCAGGATGCAGGGAGGAGAGGTGGGGAGGGCAGGGAGTTTTAGGGGGGAGCCCCCCAGGATCTGGAGCCCCCTGTCCTCCCTGGCTCCCGAGGTCTCTCTGCATTAGGGGGCAGTGTGGGAACACTGAGCAGCCGGTGCTTTGTTTTGGTGCATCTCGGCGCCGAGCCGCTGATGCATAGCTAACACAGCCGCCGACATTGATTTATGGTCAACTTTCCATTTCATCAGCGTGCGGAGTACGGGGTGGTGTGGGGAGTTCGCACTGGGAAGAGGAGGCACGGCCATGGCGGGGGGCTGCTGACTGGGTCCCTCCCCATTTATTTAGTAGTAGAAAGGTGTGGTATTAATTGCTTTTCATTTTAAATTTTCTTTTCTACATTTCCCTGGCACCCCCCTGTCCCTTCTTTGAGGGATCTGCACCCCGGCATCAATCCAGCTTTCAAAACAAAAGCAGGAACGCCTCTGATGACCTTTCTGAGGATGAGCAGAGGGTTTGTTTGCTCATCTCAAAGGGACAAAGAGAGATTTAAATAAAAGCATCTACCCACACCAGCAGTCAACCCGGCCACCTTTTGTCCGAAGCACAGCCGAAATCCGTGCCGCCGGCTGGCACGACGCAATGCCCTAGCAACGAAAGGGCACCCAGGGCCTCTCCTTTCCCATCATTTTGGGAAGGTTTTGTGAGACTCTGCAGGATGCATTTCCCTTGGCCCCCAGCCCAAAGGTCATTGCTAAGCCCCAGTGCGCGGAAGGGACTCTCCCTGTAAGACGGCAGCTATGGACAAGTGCTGCAGCCTGGGCTCCTCCTCTCTTCTCCCCTTCCTGGAGCATCACTTCTCCTCCAAGCTTGCTCCCTTGGGTTTTTGGGCCACTAGCTCCCAGGAATGGTCCATATAATTTTTTCCCTTTGCCAAACAGCAGCACACATCCGAATGCGTGGGGCTGGGGGGCAGTTCATGCACTCCCAGGGTGGCAGCAAGGGATTTCTGCAACCTGAGCTTTGCTGGTGACTCCCTTCTCAGCTCCTGGCATGATGTCCCACCATGCCAAGGCAGGATCAGGCCATCTAAAACCTCTCAAAAACCCGTGCCTGCTGTCCTCAGGGATATCCCTTTAGGTCCCTGCTTCCTGCAGTACAGTGCAAAAGATCAAGCTGCTGAAACCCTGAGCAACTCTCCAGCCCCCAGCCTCCTGGCATGGGGAAGGCACTGGCTGGGGTGGTACCACCAGGAACCTCACCCACTCCCATAGCTGGCACGCCAAGGGTCAGGGAGAGGTCCTTTGCATTTCCTGTGACCTTTTTGCTTTTGCCCTCTTAAGTTCAAGACTTCAATTTCCTACAATTTCCCCCAAGCTGCAAGCGGCTAGCCACCAAGCCACCAGCCCACCCCTGCAAGAGCTGGTCTCCAGCACCTCCTGAAGCTGGAACAAGCACCAGCACCCGCAATAAATCAGACAGGCTTTCATGGGGGTGATGTTCAGACTGTTAAAAGGTGGGATTTTTCTTCTCCCCTCCTCCCCTCCACCCCCAGGGCTGGGAGGAGAAACCAGATGTTGGAGGGCTTTCAGGGAAGGCAGGCTCTTGAGATGTCACATGTGAGCCATATGCATCGGCACCCCTCCTCTCTTCCCTCCGGCAGCTCCAGGGACAGGCAGTCCCCACACACAACACCTGCACCAGTGCCATTACTTCTGCCGGGTTTTCAGGACCCCCCACACCAAAGCCCTAAGAAAGCAGAGCTGCTTTTGAGCCCCCCTTCCCCAGCAGCTCCTAGTCCTGCCACAAAAGAGGTAGGAAGCTAGGATGGGTTATTCACTCCTGAATCGGACCCTCAGTGCAAAAATGCTATGGGAGGGCAGAAAGAAAAGCAAGGGGGACAGCTTGGAAGCTGTCAATGGGAGGAGTCGAGACAGGAGCATGCAAAGCACGTCTGGGGACATGCGACTCCTCTTCCTCACCTTCCTCTCTCGGGGAAAGCCAACCCATACTCTTGAAGCCTTGCCCTAACTTTGTGCCAGTTTTGCAGCCCTCGCAGCTCTGCGTGACGCAGGAGCCCCAAAGGACAGTCAGCTTCATAGCGGGGCGAGATCAGGGCTTTTGGAGACACATTTGTTGGAAGCAGCAGCTTGGCACTCAAATTGCTGGCAGCAGCTATGACCTGCGAGATAGCATCTCTGCTGTTGGCTTCACCTCGTGCCGCCAAGCGCTGCAACAAGATTCACCCATTTTAGGGTTCCCAATCAATATCAGATATTCCTACTTTGTCAGAAGCATGTTCAGGAAATGGGATCTCTCTAAAAAAAATCAGACAGGACCCTGCTTCCCCCTTCCCATACACACAGAAACAGCGATATCAGGCTCAGATATCGCCACAATAAATCACAAGTGCCTTATCGAGTCTGCCTGTCTACTGCCTGAGAAGTTCTCCCATATACAAATCACAAGCCAAGATAAAAAAAAAAACCAGCTTGCCAAAACAAATATTCCTTTCAACTCTTATCCCATTTGTTACATGAACAAGTGTTTCTTCCTCAGGAAGGAAGATTTTAATGCACCGAGAGCTTATGCCGCTGCAAACCAGCACAGCTCATGCCATGCAAAGAGATTCCAGAGAAATAAGAAAAACCTCCATGGTTCAAGTTTTGAAAACTCTTTTTCTGTGTGCTTGTCGAGATCCTTTCCATCAGCGTCACTCCAAACATACCTTACCCCCTCCTCAGTCAGAGCTCGGTGTGGGAGAAGGAAGGAGCAAGGGGACTTTAGGGACTTTGTTAGGTATTTGCTTACAAGGTGCCTCCATGGCATTCGGGGACTTGGCTGAAGCCGTCTCCTGCTTGCAGCCGCAGCCAGCATTTGTTAATGCTTTCAGTGATTGCATTTGGAAAAAATCAAGTGGTTAACCGGGGGGTGGGGGGAAGTTTCAGGAATCAAAATCCAGAATGTTTTCAATTATGCATGTCTGTTAGGACCGGAGAACAAATACAGTCCCAACCCAAACACAAACCAAGCAGCTTTGAAAAAAAGCATTGGTTGTAAATACACAGTAACCTCTTCGAGCAAGAAAGAAATTTGCTTTAAGGCTACAAAAAATAGAAAGCAAACACGGAAGGACAGCAGAACATGAGTTATTCCTAGACAGGTCAGCTCTGCGGGCATGCTGCTTCCCTAGCATCCCCTTGGAAAAAAAACACAGGCACGACAGCACTGACACCCAGAGCGTAAGCAAACACGTGCACGGTGTGGAGGTGAGCACTGGGAGAAGAGGCAGCCTACCTGGAAGAAACCGGGTGGGATGGGGCCCCCGGGCATCCCGTCGTTCGGGGGAATGTTTCCAAGCACGGGACTCGGGGCGGCAGCTGCGCTCTGTGGGGAACAAAACCAGGACAAGCACAGTGCTTTAAGTTGGAGTTAAGAAAAAAACATTAAAAAAGCTGTTCCCCTGTCACACTACATTGAGCTAATTAGTGTTACCTCCAAAGCCCTGAGCATCGCTCCCTATGCCCCAGGCATTTTCCCCTATGGGGGAACAAGCAGAGAATGCTTGGAGCCAGAGGACCATCGGCCTCTGCAATTTGCCCACGGAGAAGATGGCCAAGCAAAAACCAGGGATAATTCTGGGGCTTATTTTTTCATTTACCCAGGCATTTAGTCTCATTAATCCACCGAGGAGCCTCATCCAATGCATCACTTCAGGCAGAAGCTGTTTTGAGGCTTTTTAAATGCTTTTCTTACGCCACCTTCCCCCTCTGCACTTGCCAGATCAGTTCTGTCCTCTGGAAAAGATGTTTCTCTGACCTCACCAACATGCCATGGTTTAATTACGGATGTCCAAATTCATCACACCTGATCTGTGGGGGTCATGCTCCTGATCGCACATCCCCAGAACAAGCCAGCTGAGCAGCTCCAGCCCCAAGAAGGAGGTATGGGGGCTGACCCGGAATAAATGGACACCCCGCTTGCTCCTGCTCAGCAACTCTATTCATATTTACTTTCTCACTGCACTGTGGAGCTGGCAGTGCTGGGGAAGCATCAGCATGATAGGAGGCTCTTACCCAGAAAGAAAATGGTAAGAAAAAGGTCTTTCCCTAAAGTCTACTGCTGGCAACACATCCCTGCTGGGTTAGGAGTGGTACCTGGGCCGCTGAAGTGCACTCTTGTTTACTCATCACCAAATGAACCCCCATTCCCAGGGCAGTTACAAGGGGGCCTCACTGATATTAACTAGGTTTGGATCACTGAACTACTCCCTCCATGAATTTTTACAATGGACTTAAGCACCTAAAACCATGTAGCAAAGTGGAGGAAAATCGTCCACCATGAAAAAAATCGGTTGAAAAATTTCCCACCGAGGAAGCTCCACAGGCAGGCGGGGTACAGGTGAGCCTGCTCAGGCTTGGTTTTATACCAAAGCTCGGAGCACCCCGACCCCATCAAACCCTGTGTCCTGACAGCAGCCGAGCCAGCCCTGGCCCCCAACTGCATCTGATGCAGTGACAACCACAAGATGTGAGCAAAGGGGTAAGCTGGGGTGTCAGGACTTGGGCAGCCCAGAAAACCAAGGATTATTACGGACTAAGGAGTGTCAAAGTGGGACCCCAATGTCTGGTTGGGAATCTTGCTATTCTGGATCAGAAAGCCTTGCAGAGGCAGGAAAGAATCAGTCTAACCACTGCCTTGTGCTCCCTCCATCACACTCTCCAGCAGGAGCTGGCATGCAGGACGCGGAATGAAGGCCAGGACCGCACCAGTCCAGTGGTTGTTTTTCCCACCCCAGCATCTCAGAGCTGCAAGTGCCAGAGATGACAGCGGAAGCTGATTCCCCCATAAGAGACCCCCTTGGCAAAACAACCGAGGTACCCCTGCGGCTACGGGGTCCTGCGCCCCCAGGCATGGCCCTTACCATGCTCCCACCATTCCCCTGAACAAGGCATCCCAAGCAGCCTTCCCCACATCAACAGCAAAGGCCAGATCTGAGTGTTTTTACAGTTAATAAAAAAAAGTCCTGGCAGGAAAAATAAGCCTGCCCGTTCCAGGCTCTTTTTATACATCAGACGGCAGCAAAAATAGACGGGAGAGGGAGTGAACCCAGTTCTCCCCCTCCCTCCATCCCCCCAAGTGGGTCAGCTATAAAAGTAAAACCAAATCTTAATCCAAGGCCATGAACATATTGCAGTTTCTCTGCAAAGCAGATGACGGTTCTTAATGCAAAAATATATAAGACCAAGCCCCAAACTGCAGTGAGCCCATTTGGAATTTCCTTTATTAAACCCTCTATCACGCAAAACGCTTCTCTCCCAAGGCGGCGAGCGCTGCAATAAAGCTGCCAAGGTGATATTTTATGGTTTCAAGAGATTTCCAGCACACCATAATCCTTTGCTGGGGGAATCTCCCAAAGCAAAATGGATCCCGAAGCAGTGGGAAGTGAGGATGGACATGTATTTGGGTATCCAGGGGTGAAGTGCGCCGCCCTCCTCCTTCCCTTCTGCAACAGGGAGCAGAGGGAGGAGGGCAGAAAAACTCTTGTAGAAAAATGCCCATTTTTCCACAAAACCACAGAGTATTTTTCCGTGCTAAACACCCCAAAATCTCACCTATGCCTTCACGGTGTAAACGGGGATTTAAAGTTCCTCGCACATGTGGCGCTTGGCAGAACTTGGTAATTAAAAACCCACAAGTGCCCTGAGCATATTGTAGGATGGGAGCCAAATTGGTCAGCCCTTGATGAATGATTTACAAGGCTGCGAAGTGACATTTTATTTCTTTTTTATTCCCCTCCCCATCACCGCTGCTAAGGTAAACACTGAGGCACCTTTAGCCCCGCCGAAGCGGTAGAAGTGCAGCCATGCTGGAGCAGCTGTGCAAAACCCTGGGGACATGCCAGAAAAAGAAGAAAAAGGGAAAAAAAAGGCAGTGGGAACAAATTTCCCAAACCCTACGGGTGGGCATCCAAACCTTGAGGGTGAGCACTCAAACCCCAAGGGCTTTCCAGCACCGATTTCCAGAAAACCTAGAATTTTTGCTCTCCCAGCTCCAACCACCCAGCTTAATTTTACCATTTTGGTTAAGAAACTCTTTTTAGGGGCTCTGGAGATTTCAGCTGGAGTTTGCCCGCCAAGCCCCTTTCACCAGGCAAATATCTAAGTGCCTCCAAGCCCCCTGGCGCAGGTACAGGCAAGGCAGAGATGCTAAAGGGACAGGCAGGAGATGGGCAGCGCTAGTGCAGTGCAGGAGCATGAAGCCCGCTCTGCCACCACATCCAAGCTGGTGCTAAACCAAAAGGACGTCCAGCCACATGAAGGTCTCTGTTGGCACACGATGCCCCAGATTTCCTTCCACCAAAGTGCTGGGGACCACTGCTGGAGATGAGCAAGGACAGCTCTGGCGGAGCCAGCATGCCGTTCCTTTGCCTTTTATTAGATGGTAAATTTGCTCCATGCTGGAAACAACATACAATTCCTGAGGCGCGCGCACACGTGCACACCCCCACCCCTTTTTCCCCCCCATGTACATTGGATTTTTCCCCTTTTTTGGTGGAAGTGAGCGGAGTGATGACAATCTGGATCACTGCATTTCACTTCCAAACTGAAGCTCTCAGTTAACACACCGGCTTGGTACGCCAGCAGATGCCGTCTAAGCCTTTAAATCGCACACTAATTGCACTAATTGAGCTAACAGTCTCTGTTTCGTCTCCCTACCCTGAGTCAACCAGCGTCTTCTGGTACTGCTGTAGAGATCCAAGCTGTTGACTGTAGTGTTATTTTGTCAGCCATTAAACGATTCATCAGAGTCATTAATTGATTTATTACTGCTGCCTGCGAGTATAGCTTTGCAAATAAAGAAGGATGGAGGTCAGGAGGCAATGGAAATCGGACAAAACAGCACAGCCAGAAGCTGGGCACTTGAATTATCGGCAGGAGCCTGCTTTCGCAGGACCACTGGCATCAGGTTATGGAGGAAAAATGGGAAAAAAAAAAAAAAAAAAAAAAAGATGTGCCATTTGGCTGCGCTGCCAAACCAGTTAGGTTTTCAGCTAAAATCTACGTAGGGTGTAAAACGGCTATAAAAACCTCCTTGTTTTCTTAACCTAATCCTTAGGAAGAAACGAGGTTATTCCACTGTATTAATTGCATTTAAGAGTGGCAGGGAAGATGCACTGGTGTGGCTGCACTGAGCAGCTCCCTGGTTCCCGGACCAGCCGAGCATCCTAAGCTGCCCTGCCAGCATTTTGCTGTCACCCGAATTTGCTTTCCCAGGCCAGCTGAGCTGGAAACACCACTCACCTCTGCTTGTCCCACAGCCCTGGGAGGAGCTGCGGACCAGTGCTTTTATTTATTTACTTTCTTTAATACACAGTTTAGGTCTTTGCTAGGCGTGAAGGTTTGCTGAAGGCAGGGTGCGGTGAGCCGTTTCCTGCCCCCCGCCCTGTGGCAGACTCGACCCGAGAGAATCTGTGAGGCACCATTGAGCCCAAGAGGGTTTCAGGGCTGAATTTAAAAACCAGAGCAGCCAGCGCAGAGCTGGTGGGCTGAAATTGCCCTCAGCAACAGCAAGTTGCTGCCCCCAGACCCCAGCCCTACTGTACCCCTGGTAATACAAGGCATCGCCCAACAAGGGAAGGTTTGGGAAGATAGGGAGCTTTCTGGATGCACAGCCTGCACAGCAGCCCTCGGGATGCTGCAGCGGGATTCTTCCTCCTCATCCCCATCACTGCACAAGTCTGAGCTGCCTCCAAGAGCAGCCTGAAGGTGGATTAAGGTGCTACACCAATGCATCCCATCCTGCAAGGCTCCCAGCGTCATGGTGAGACTATACCCCGTGGCATGGCAGGGCATCAGCTTAGCCCCAGTGTGCCACCTGCCCAAACCTGCCATGCTTCACCAACACAAGTGATGGTTTCTATTAACTGCAAAAAACAGGTTCCTAACTCTGCCATTAAACGCAAGCCAGTGTCCCCACACACGCTCCGCATGAGCAGTTTTGGGTCACACAGGCAGCTGCACAGCTCACCCCAGCATCCCATCGCTGGCTTTCACCAAACCCTTACTTTTAATAAAAATAACGTCCAAACAGTGGTACAAGGCACCAGCAGGCAGCAGAGAGGACGCTCCATTTGCGGGAAGCACCACCAGCACCAGCTCTGCCAGACCCAGCTTCCATTCACCCAGCAGCAAGTTGGGGAGAGCAAAAATATCTTCATGGCACACACCTAAAAACAAACTAAGAATGGCCAGATATTTGTTTTTTTGGCTCAAGATGTTTTTGCCCTTGGTCTCCTCTCCAGAAGAGTGGACTGGAGGTTTTTCGCTGCACGTCACACCTCACAGCCACAGCGGGAGCAGCACAAGGCACTCCAGGGCAGCTGCCTCCGGTACGAGCATGCGGGGATGCTCAGGACCTGTTGGTGATCTGGTATCTATCTCCCTCCTTTGATTTTATTTTTTTGTGTAGAGTACAGACTTCGAAGCCTAAGGAAGAAATCAGCGTGCAGGTCAGGACTTAAGCAGGCTGCATAAACAGGTAATACAGAATTTAATTGGACTCCAGTTAAGCCTTTTCATCTCGTTAAAGCTGCCTTCATCTTATATAGCCAGGTTTTAAATTTAATAATAGAACCCTCCCACACCTCGCAGTAACCCGATTAACACCAGGGAGGACAGCATGCTGACCACTTCCTCCGGACCAAGCCCTCAGATGCTCTCCTGCATCAGTCCCCTCCACGGGTCGGTGCCAGCATCTGTGTTGCATCAACGCGCATGAAAATAAATAAAACACCAGATCACTGCAGCTGATTCAAGTGTGATTGCTGGCCCACGTGCCGGCAGTGGGCAGCCACTCCATAACATGGTGCTTGCAGAGCCTCTCGGGTGGGCTCAGGGTGTTTTGGGGGTATGCCATGCTCTCCAGCCAGGGTACACTGGAGACCATCCTGCTTCCCCTGGTGCAAGCCACTTGGCTGGATGCTCCAGAAGACACAACAAACAGGTTTTGGTTTATTTTAGGGTAAGAGAAGGTAAAAGGAAGCTGGGATGAGGCTTTGCATATTGGCAAGAGGAAGACAAAAAAGAAAAAAAGATTAAATGGGCTTGTAGCAGTATCACCATGCATACCACCCAAACGCCATCACCACGCTCCCATGGGACACCAAGCTGTGCATGCAAGTTCAACTTAATTATACTTCTATGATAGCACAAGTTTTTTGTGCTTACTTTAAATATATCACCTGCAAGCCGCCCGGCACGGGAAGCCCTGGCACACAAAGCGCCAGCGTACACCCCGGCTGGGAATAGCCATGCTTGGCCACTTTTTTCCCCTCCTTTAAAAAGACAGAAACAACCCTCAGCACTGTATTTTCCCTGAGCTTTAAAAAAAAAAAAAAAGCACAACAGTTGAATGGTGTTTTGAGCTAATATGGGGCTTCCCCCGCGCCCCCCCTCCTTGTAAAGATAATCTGAGACAGCAGCTCCGGCCACGAAACAATAGGATTTTAATCTCTTTAGTCGGCGCCCCCCTTATCCCTGGGAAGGAAACCCCTTCAGTCATTTACAAGTTTGTAAATAAGGCTCTTGGTAGCATCTCGCGGACATCTGCTCCGCCAGCCCGACAGCGTTCCTGCTAACATTTACAAACATCCTTACGCAAACACCCAGCGCTCTCTGCTGAGCTGGCTTTCTCTAAATATATCCCAAGGAAATAACTTGGCAGGGCTGCAAAAATTTCACAGCAACCGAATTAAAGGGGCGGGGGGGGAAGGGAAGGGATAAGCATGGGAGGTGTAAAACAGACTAAATGCAATTAGGCTTGGTTTTGCACGCGCGCGTGTATGGAAAGATTTACAAAGGGAAACTTCTAGGAAGTTACGCCAGGCTTGCTGGTAGTGCTTCCCCTAACTTAGGAAGGGCTTTGCAGAAGACAGCGCTCCCACGCTTCATGCCACATGTTCGGGTGCTCAGATGCACCCCACCCCTGGTATTTAGGGATGCTTTGCCATGGGCATCTCTGAGCCTCCCCATCCCTAGCTTGGAGCGAAGGTGAGCCAGGGTCCCAGCGCAGCACCAGCAGCAGGACAGCTGCTGGCATCTTCCCTGGCACAAGATCTGTGTCCAGCCCACACCTTAAAACCAATGTACGAACCCCTCCCACTGCCAAACAGCTCAAATGGATCTCGTGCAATTAGCAGCCTGGAAAATGCTGTGAATACACAGGTATTAATTACTATCAATTCTCCCCTAATAATTCTAGCAACAGACAGGTCAGGCTCTTTTCCAGCAATCAATACCATCCATTTCAGGGTCCACCTGCCAAAAAAGTTATATAAAATAATCACATAAAATTTTCATTAGATAATGCAATTGCTTAGGACTATTAATCTACTGCTCATCTATCAGCATGGGATGCTTGGCTCTACCGAGGGCCACCCGGCCACTGCCATCATGCAGCTCCTCGCATCAACAACCTGTATTTTCTCCTGCACTGGACACTTTGTGTTTCCCCCTGGATTTGCTCCTGATGTACCTACGACAGCTTTATGCAAAGATTACAGATTATTTTAATATTTTTAAAAATTATTATTATTTTTAAAAGCAAAAGGGAAATAACCCCAGCAAGGAAAGCCACTGGGAGAGGTAATTCAACAGAGTTTTCTGCAAAGTTGTGATGGTTAAAGCAGATGGGTATTTACTCCCTGTGAGGCCCCTTGCTTTGCACTGCTGCTGTCAGGGTGTAATTGCATGGGGTTGCGTGGCTGGTGCTTGTCAGTAAGTGCACCAGCTCACCTTCCATCCCTGCCTTGAGCACCGTGGCTGAAATCAAGTCCTCTCACCAGCCTTTGAAAAGCTCAGATTAAGGAAAAACACTGAGTCCTCCTCAAAAAAAATAGTAATAATTTGGTGATGAGGTGCAACGGAGGCTGCTGGCATTGGCAGCCCAGCTTCTGCTTCCCAGCGCCTGTACAAATCACCACTCCTCTGCCTTCTGCCTTCTTCCAGATTGAAATTGCCAAGCAGATTTTGGAAGGGAATATAAGAAAAGCTAGATTTAAATTGGTAATCTAATTTAAAAGAGAAAAAAAATATCCGCAGCTGTAGAAAAATGCAGCGCCATTGCACCACGTGCATTTGAAAAAACATAGTTTTAACTTGTCCAAAGGATTTAGTAACAACTAACGAGGATATTGCCAATCCTACCGGCTAGCTGGCACGCCACAAAACATCCTAAAGGCATCCAGCACCCGGCAGCGATTTCCCCATTAAAGATGGGTGTAGATTAGAATTTTTTTTTTGCCACCTTGTGTTTCAGCTAGCTGATCTCATCAGTTGCTGTTTGCAATCAAAAATAATACAAAATAAGCTGCAAGTTTGGATGGGGAGAGAGTGATGCCAGTACCCAATCTTGATCTGGATCCAGGGATGGGTGTGAGACCCCCCCGCGCCTGCCTTTGTGGGAAACACTGTGACCTCCCGTGAAAAACATCCATTTCCATTGTTCCGGCAGCGCGATGCTGCAGGACGGAGCACCGACACCCCGGCACAGCATCCGGCACTTCCCCCCGTCCAGCCAGAGAAGACTGGGACCTGGCTCTTCCCTGCGGGAAAACGTCCCTGTTTTCTCCATCATCTCCTGCCACAGGGAAAGAGAGGAGGGAATTAATGCAAATACTCCCATTCTTGTCATGCACTTGAATGCCAAAATATCCCATTTGCTTAAGCCTATTTTACTGCTAGCAGCTGCCCTGGTATTATTCCCCGACACCAAAGGCAAAGGGCGAAAGAAGTTGGTCCGGAGCAGGTGAACACCATCTGCCCGTCCTCAACAAGATGCTGACGGCCACCATCTTCATGTAATAACACAAAGCCCGTTTGAATGTCTGTGAAAGGTTACAGCAGTGCTTGAAAAGCGCCGCCATAACCTTTTGCAGGCGTTCAAATGGGTTTTGTGTACCTATGAAGGCGGCTGAGCATCCGTCCCCGCTCACAGTGGCCCCTGATGGATGTGCCTGCTGATCTGTGAAGGTAAAGTTTTTCCACAGGGAGGCTAATAATAATAATAATAACAACAACAACAATAATAATAATAAATAATCAAATCCCCTCCCCTAACAAAGCGGCATTAACAGCAACAAAAAAAAAATCATTTTTAACAAAAGTGGCTTTGTTGATATTGGAAGTTGCTTCATAGCATCTTCTCTGCATAGCATCTTCCATTAATATGCTGGTGGAGAGATGGAAATGTCTTGAATTGAGGTGGAGGTGGCAGCTGACTTAAAAAAGGTCTGTGACTTGCTGTGCAGGTACAAAGTCCGGCACCTCATATAAACCCCGGCGAGGCAGAAGGGAGTGGACTTTGCACGGGAGCAGCCATCACCACTGCGGTCAGACCCAGGGCGTCCCATCAGAGCCCTAAATTAACCAGGGTGGATGGACTTATTGCCAATTTTGAGGACTCCCGTATTTGGTAGCAATGATGGCTATGGGCTTTTGTCCTCCCCCATCACCCAAACAGCACCCATTCTATAGGGCCCTCCCTACAGCACCCACTATTCTGTGAGCACCACCATGATGACTGACAAGCCCACCAGGTTTCTGAACCCTTGATGTATCCAAAGAAGCAAGTATGGGCTTGGAAGTCCTTCGTGAGGCTGCAGTCGTGCGCTGAGAGCCAACCCAGCCCTCAATGAGCCTTTGCTGGGACGGCAACACCGGGGTGTCACAAAGAAAGCCATTAGCAAACCCCAACCCCAAGCAAGATGGGTTCTGTGATTGAGTAATTCCCTCACCACCATGCATGGAGAAAAGCCGTCATGTCTCAGCACGACTCCTACAATTTCCAGGGTGATGTCTTAAAAATTGCCCTCCGTACAGCACTTTACACCTAAGTGTTGCCCAGGTACAGAGCTGCTAAGCGTCCTGCACCCTGGCATCCATGCAATGTTTTGCTGTGGAGCTACGGAGCTGCAGAGCATCCTGCACCCCTGCATCCCGCAGCGGCGGTGCCGACCCTCCCCGAGCCCCGGCCTGCTGTTGATTAGGTCACACCGCATGCGACCTCCTGAGTGCCGTACCCCAGGCTCACCTGCCCCTGGTCCCTGGGAAGTGGGTTTGTCCAAGCAGCGCGGCGCAGCACCGAGCACCACAGATGCTCTCTCTGGGCAGGCTTAAAGCTTGAGCAAACTGCTCGCGTTTGAAATGCACTGAGCTCAAGGAAAGATGCAACATGTGGGTGTGAGGCAGCGGCAGGAGAAAAACCCCAGCTTTCCTCATCGCCCGCCAGTGCAGGATTCCTCCCTGGGCCATGGCCATTGCTCTCCCCTGCCAGCACAGAGACCAGGCTGTGGCTCTGGGGGCACAGCCAAAACCAAAGCGGAGCTAAATGTCCCCATAAATCATCACTGCACATCTGCTGGGGGTCAGAGATGAGAGGTTTTGGAGAGGGCGGGATTGCAGCAACTTTCCCCTCCTCTCTGCTCATCTAATCCTCCAAGTTAATCCCTCCCAGCCATATGGAGGCCTCACATCCCAAACCTGCCCCCAGGAAGAACCCTCTGCAGCCCCTATGCACCCTGTTCTCCCCCGGAAGCAGTGCTTTGGACCTCAAAAGTGGTGTATGGGTGGGAAAAGGGTGCAAGCTCCCCACAGCCCCCCAGCAGATCATGCACACAGTTTCTGATGAAAATTCACACCAAAACCACTCTTTAATCCCAAGTGAGTGCAGCCCTCATGTCCATTTCCCCCCCTTTTTTAACAGCAGGGTTTATGTATTACATTCATTTGTGGGTGCTGCACCCAAAAATACTGTTTCCCAGGTCTGGTAATTGCTCAAGGCATTTGAAAATTAACAGAGCAGCTAGAGCAAAGGACAGGAGGAGTAAATCTGACGTAAGCCAGCATGTAATTCAGTGCTCTTTCCAAGATCTGGTGGTTTTCTCCACACCCAGCAAAAGCCAGGGACTAGGCTAGCTTGGATGGGGCACATATCTTCCCTGGTAGGCTGGAATTTTTCAGGAGGATGATGAATGGGAAAAGTTTAATTTCCAGAGCATTTTAAATATTATGGCATGCTCTGGAGAAGGAGAAGAGGTGAGTACCCCTCGGACAGGAAAGAATTCATCATACCACCTTGCCTCCAGCCTTGCTTTCTCTCACCTACCCCTACCTGGCACAGGAAACACTGCTCCAAAGTGGCCCCAAGTTTTATTTACCTTAACGCCAGCTCTCCACATTGCTTCAGCACCGCTGGCAGCAGCAGTCTGGGCACAGTGAGGCCGTGGGGCTTCCCTGCAGTTATGTAACTCAAGGAGCAACCTCACAAGATGCACACTGGGCTAGGGGAGGACTTCTGATAGAAATGTGGTTTTTTTTAAATTAGTCACTTCTTTGCATGCTTACAGAACGGTTTGGTTAGATGAATCTCCAAGCATTGTTACCCTTAAAATTTACAAAACATTAATTATTTCACTTCTAAGAGCACCTCTCCCTGTCAAAATAAGGTGGTTAATATAAACCCCCCATTTATGAAGTGGGAGCTTTTTGAAGCTGGCTCTGGAGGGACCCTATAAAACCAGCATGCAAACTCCTGCCCCCTGACCCAGCAATAAACTAGTACAAGAGGCAGGAAAACTTAAAGTCTTGAGAGCAAGAAAAAAAAAAATTAGCGCCAGGCTTTCAGACAGCAGAGGGGGGAGGGAGCAATGTGAGAGCACTGAGCATCTCTCACTGAGCATCTCAGACTGCAAGGTCTGATGCTGGCAGCATCAGGGAAAAACTGGTTACAGAGTGGGTGGGCAGAGTTCGAGGGATGGACGGGGTTGATGAGTGGAAGGAGGGGGCAGCCACAGCGGTCATGGGCATGAACTGCTGATAGAAATTTCTTGATGGGCCTTTTCTCTTCTTTTTTTTACATCCACCATTTGATATCCATAAGTAAGAGCAGCTCCTCTGCTCCCTGCAGTCAGAGCTGCTTTCCCAACACCTGATGCAAGCCCAGGTACACTGCTGGCAGGTCTGCACCAGCGACATGGCCCAGACAGCACCCTCCTTCCATGGTGACATGCCACGGGCACCAGATTGTGGCCCCATCCCTGCGGTGAACCCTCCTTGGTCCCGAAAGCTGAGCATCCCACAACCTGACAGCTCTGACCGCCACTGCCCTTTGCCTCCCTGGGAACAAAACACCGCCAAGCCCCACGGAAGGCTGCAGGCAGACCCCAAGCTCCCCGAAAGGCAGAGGATGCCCCGTGACACTCCAGTTAGTTTTTCTAAGTCTCAGTACAAGCTGGAGAGGACACCCTTCCCCTGCTCACTTCTGCTGGGGCACCCTGCAGATCCCTGAGCTGCCAGCAGCCCCGTGCTGTGCCAGCAAAGCTCTGGTGGTCTGCAGCAATTCTCCTTCCCCCTGCCCGGTGGGACAGGGCATCCACAGCAGCAGTGCCCTGTACCCACCAGCGTTTCAGTGGGCAACAGACCCTCTGGGGAAAACTCTTCCCAGCCACGGCATGGAAGCAACATCAGGGATGAGGGGCCTTTGTGCAGGCAGCACCCTGCTACGCCGCACAAAGCTGCGGAGGGGGATACGATGTTCAAAGGCTCCTGGTGCAGGGAAGGGCCCCCTCCATCTTCCACCCTCCCCAGGCACCGGCTTTTGTATCGCCTTGGCCGGGTTCGTTAACTCCCCTCCTGGAGCTGGGGCCTCCTCTGCCTCCAATCCCTGCAGATTTTACCTCCGGGCGAGAGCAAGGGGGAAAAAAAAAAGGGGGGGGGGGGGGGGGGGGGCAGCCCAGAGCCATAAAAGAGCCTGGTAAAAACAACAGACTGTGATTGGGGGATAGATACACGATGGCTTTAAAAAAGCGCACCACCGAGGAGAGTTTGATGGCTCTGCCAAAAGGAAAGAAGTGTCTTCCCACTTGCAAACAAGAGTTAATTATAGAAAAAAAAGGCCCAGGAAAGTGTTAAAACCATCTGTGCCACAAGGAAGGGGCTGGGGCCGGGCGGGCGAAGGCAGCAGCGCTGACAGCTGCTGTGTACAGGCAGCCTGGACCGCTCCCCCGCGCCGCGCCATCCTCCCGCCCTGCCATCCCTGCCGTTCCATCCTCCCGAGCCAGTGGCATTCACAAGCCACATTGCTATGAGGTCCTACCTGCCCCAGTACATGCCATGGGTCCCCAGCGGGACCCCCCCAACAGCCACCCTCCTGCAGGGGTGTGTGGGGCGGGAGCTCCAGGTTCAGCAGACAAGGCCACCACCAACCCCAAGAAGTGCCCCAGGTGGCATGGAAGGGACACCCCTGGGATGCACACAGCAGCCTCACCAGGAGACTTTTACTAAGTATGTCCCACCAAAGCATCACACCTGTACATCCCAAGGGACAGACCTCTAATCACCCATTTTGACCCCAGACCCTAGGCAAATGAGGCCCATGCGATGATGCCATGCGCTCTGCGTTGTCTCTGCCATCTCCTTGACAGGGCTAAGGATGGACGTGCCTCCTGTGGTGGGACGATGTCCATGGGAAGCCAGAGACCAACCCACATGGCTGCAGCAGCACCGCCCGACCCCGACCCAGCAGCTGGATCCCAACTGCTTCACAAATATTTACCTAACGGGTTTTTAAACAAACCCGAAATGCCAAGAGTTTAAAGTCCATGTCCCAAACAGCTCCCGTCTTGCTCTCCCCTGCCCTCTGGTCCCCAGATGCCTGCCCAGGGAGCCTCCGGGCTCCTGCACCCTGCCCTGACACCCCACCACCACCCCCGATTTTAAAGAAATTGCAGGCAGGCAGGCTCCTGTCTGGTCAGGCAGCCAGGCCAGCAGCAACACTTCTGTCTCGTATTTTATTAGGGACATTCAGGCTGGATGATGCCTGAACACGCAACTGGTGCATTTCAGAGGAGACCTCATGCTGATGAGCTTACATACAGATACACCGCAGAAAATAATTAGCTCTAATTAAGGGCTTCTGGTTTATGGCTCCAACAATTGTTTAAACAGCAGAGCCCTGTTCAAATTAAGTTCAGGACTCACCAATAAATATTTCTTTACCGTGATACAGTTTACTTTCAAACTCCTGCTCTGAGCAGCCAGCCTGGGCTGCTCAGGTCGGGGCCAGAGACGCTTCTCCTGCGAGGAGGCACAGGAGCCACGCAGCAGGACCCAGCCCCAAAATCATGCTCTTTTGGAGCAAAAACCTGTTGGGGCTAAGAGAAGGAAAGGAGGAGAACAGTAGGAAAAAACTGCCAGGAGCTGGAAAAGACAAGAGTGGATGAAGAGCAATAAGGTGCCATGGGCAGACAGATGGCTCTGTGGTGTGATGT
Organism: Phalacrocorax aristotelis; assembly: GCF_949628215.1. Lineage (NCBI taxonomy): Eukaryota > Metazoa > Chordata > Aves > Suliformes > Phalacrocoracidae > Phalacrocorax > Phalacrocorax aristotelis. The sequence continues at coordinate 44,947,224 of NC_134281.1, read as the reverse complement.
GGGCACCAACACTTGTGGCACGGCTGGATCAGCTAGCATTTTGGCTCACTGAGTCAGAGGTGCAGTTTGAGGCTCTTCCACGTAGCATCTACCCACCGGGCTGGCCCCTGCCCCACCTGTGGCACTCCTTCTCCATGGACAACATATGGCACGTCTCACCTCATTAGAGACATAACTAGCAGAAATAATAAGCAAGTCTTAACACAAAATCTAAACTAATGCAGTAGAACAAGCTCTTCAGCACCAAGGATTTTTGGTGTCCCCCCAAAACCCTGCTCCCAAAGCCAGCCATGGTCCTGCAGCATGCTTGTGCTTCACAACACAATATCTGGGCAATACCAGTAACACAAACACTGGGCAATATCAACTGGGCAAAGCAGAGTTAAAAATGAAGATCGATATCCATATCTGGGCAGCTTCTAGGAGGTTTCAGCTGGTTAAGTAGGCTTGAGATTTTGGCTGTGAAAGGCAGTGCTGCCGACGTGGCCGTATGCTGCCCCAAGTGCACTCAGCGGTCATCTACACAATTGCGATCTCCAGATCAAGGAGCTGAAGAGAGGGACTCACAGGCTGCTGGGGTAGTATGTAGGAGCTATGCACGTGTGGAAACCTGTAAGCACTTCCACAACACTTACACTGAAAGTTTACTTTTTTCCCCGCTTTTTAATTAACACCAGCCCTCCATTAGCGCTGACAATGAGGGAACCCATCAGCATGCCACTGTCCACCACAAGGCACCATGCTGTGATGCAGATCCACCACGCTGGACCAGGTAAAAGACAAGAGAGGAGGAGCCCATACAATGGCCTGCACAGGAGTTCTGACCCAGCATAATGGGGATGTCATGTGGGGATGCTGGGCCTCAGCCTAGGTAGCTTCTCTTCTCAAAGGCAGGTCCTGTAGCCACCTCAGGGCCACCAAGTATGGAAAGCCCAGATGTTGCTGCAAATCAATAAAAGTCTTTCCACTGTTTTCTTCAAGGAAAAGGGATGTTTTCCTCCACGGCAGCTTCTTCCAGAAGAAAAAAACTCAGAAAATCCTGGAAGCAAAACCCCAGTGTTGCTCTGTCACCCAAAAGGGAATCTTCATAGACACTGGTGCCCCCCCAGAGGTACAAGCCAGGAGCACCACTGGCTCCTGCCAACTGCAGGGTTTTTCCGAGTATGATCTAGCAGCACCGTGGGAAGCGCACAGGGAAAATGGCCATATCATAAACCAACTCAACTTTATGACCTGACGTAGCAGAAGCCTTTGTACTGTGAACATAACTGCAATATATCAGTTAGCCATCACTTCACCAAGATCTAGCACTCTAGATTTTGCAGCAAACGCTGACTTAAAGACCCATATCAAATACATTATGATACCACTGTTTCCCGTTACCCACGCTGATGATTCAATTAATTTAAAAACAGCAGTGAAATTTAATTTTGCCATTAACCCTGCAATCCCCAGCAAGCTCCAGCTGGGAAGACAGTAGCTGCCTTCCCAAGTTTGGATGGACCAGACAGACATGAGGAGAGTGAAGGGATGAAAGATGAGGGAATACCAACGTGAGCAGAGAAACAGGGCAAGGCAGGATCTTTTCTAAGCCCTTTGCAGGGGTAGAAAGTGTAGGAAAGTTTGCAACGGAGACGGGACACGGAGCAGACAAGGGGTTGCAGAACAGCACCTGCGAAGGGCTTTATTCAAAACAAGCTCTTGCAGGAAAGGCTTGCTCTCCTCCTTCCATGAGCACAGCTCAAATTCATGTGGTCCTGCTCAACTCCAAAGATGAACACAATGTAGAGCACAAAACACACTAGAAGCCACCCTCTGGAAGGGTCACCCCCGAAGCCTGCCTGGGTCTCACCTCAGATCCATCAGTAGGGCTAAGGGTTAACAGGAACCGTCAAATGGAGCACAAACTCCATAAAAGCAAGCTGTTCCTTCGGTGGGGGATGGGGAGGGGAAGGTTGCCCTTTAGAGATCTGCAGTGATGGTTCGCACATAGGCTCAGGCCTCGGGTCAAGCGGGGTTCACCCGTGGCTTCATCGGGCAGCCTAGCTCACCGTGGAGGAACAGCACAAAGGGACACGGCTGCCTGACAAGCCTTCCTCCCTGACATGTGGCTGGAGAAGAATAGTTAGCCCAAGCAGAGCCCTCCCATCTGCTTTTGTTTTCCAGTCTTCAGTCCCGGGCTCTGCTAAAGCCCCTGAAGTCACCGGGCATCTGTTCTCCTCCACCCATCGCAATCTGCCAGCCACCGCCGCTCTGACAGCCATCCATCACGCTGTAATATGCTGACCATGAGACCCAGTGGGACATAATTTTCAAGTCAAATGCAGCAGTTAGCATAAAATAAAGCATCACCCTGGTTTGGGTTTGGGTTTTTTTTGACAATTCTGCAGCTGCAGTGAGGGACTCGGTATGCAACAAAAGTGAGGGGGGGGAAAAGGCACAGGAAAATGGCAATTCTAGTCTTCTGAGTCATAACAATTATGACGTTGTGATAAGAAACGTTTTCTATGAATTTTTAAGTACCAGTAATCCTGTTTTGCAATTGTCCCCTGGGAACAAGACGACAGATTGAATGGGGCTGACAGTTATTTCCATCCTGACAAACGTGGCTCCGATGCATCGTCTCCTCCCTCCAAACTTCCTGGCTCAGCGTTCAGCCCACTGCTCCAGCTCCGGTTTGTTTGGTGCAAGCAAGTGGAGTTGGCTTGGCCACTGGTGTGACTGAGGACATCCCCAATAACCCTTCAGAAACCACCCTGCTGTCCCCAAACCCCCAAGCGTGTATTTATTTGTATGCCCATAAAGCAGAGCTGCTGTCCAGCAGAATGCACGGGGAGGAAACGCGCCCAATAAAGCCCCTTTTCCTTGCGCATGCAGCTCTCCCCCCTTGAGAAACCTTCAGCTGTGAGCTACGAGGCAAGTCCAGCATCTTAGTCCCCCTGACCCAGCACAGCAAACACCCTCGTGGGTCACAGGAAGATGGGGACCAACAGCACTGGACACCAGGGAAGAGCATTGTTTGATGTTTCAGTGTTTGAGACTCCAAAATTTCCATCACCACCTTAAAACCCTGCAGATTTATGTCACTGACACCGAAACAGACTGCAGGAGAAGGTGGCAGGGAAACGCACCTTTTCGTTAAAGTCTTTTAGACTGGGAACAAAACCAGTTCCTTTTACCTCTTTTGTAAAATAAGCACCGTCATCAGAATCAGTGCTGAGGAGCGAATTTGTTTTGCAGAGGATCAAATAAATAATGGATGACGAAGGAAAGCTGCCATGGTGAGACTGCTCAGGAGATGCTCTGCTCTGCACAGCCTTTCCTGATATGCTTGTTTTTATGGTGCCTCGTGCAGGTGCCAGCTCCAGCAATGCTCCCCAAACCCAGGTACCAAGGGGTACACTAGCCAAAGTGACACACTCCAGGACGCCATCGCCTTATGGCTGTTGTCTTTGGCAGCCTGGCTTGCCCTCCTCAAGCACTGGCCTTCCTCAGCCACCAGCCTGTCAGTAAGTCTTGATCCTTTCAATTGTATATTAAAAAAAAAAACAAACCCACAACAGAAAAGAAAAACTACGTTTCTGCTTCCCTGCAAGCAGTAATCCCACACCTCTCCCACCTCCACCCTGGGATGGCTCCATGCCGCCATGCAAGCACTCTACATGAGTGGGGACGATGCCCTATGCCCACCTCCAAGGGAAACCTGAGCCTTAGCTGTATCACTAGAATACATTAAAACCAGTCTGTCAGTTTAGATGCAAATTTATTTTAGATATGACAGAGGGCTTACAAAAGGTGTGCTAGGGGCTGTTTGCTTCTGCTAAGGTTGTTGTGATTTGGCTCCCAAGCATTGGATGGGCATTGGGATGGGTGATAGGGGAGTTTGTGGGATGGGCACTGGGGTACAGAGGCTTTCACTTCCAGGTCAGTCCCCAGCTGAAACACAACCTGGCTCTATAATGACTAAAAGCTCTTAGTCTGAAGGCTGTGCAAGCTGCTGCCATCAGAGGTGCAAGCACAGAAGTGTGCCCACCACAACTGCCTCCTCCACATCTCTTCCCAGCAAGTTCTCCTCATTGCGATGCTGCCAAGACTGGCATCCTTTGTTTTCTGCTTTGTTCTCCTTCCCCAAGCCTAGGGAGCCCTCCTCTTCCCCATCCCCACTGCCACTGCCCCAGGCCAGGCTACAGCCCAGTAGGTCCCTGGGGCGGTTTCTCAGAAAGCGTTAACCGTTTCTGCAGAAAGTTTGGCAGTTTGGGCCAATGGCAGGAGTTTCTTTAATCAACTCAAATTGCATTTTCTGCAGATAAGTCTCCCACTCTTGGCCGCCAAGAAAAAGCCAGCCGGACAGCAGGAAAAAAAACACCAAAAAAACTCACCCAACACACCCCCTCCATGGAGGCTGCAAAGTCACCGCACAAGCTCGCGGGGTGATTATTTATAGCCTTTCCCTCTGCAAAAGCCAAAAATAATTGTTCCAGCCCAATTACCGAATTTCTGAGTGCTAGGCTTGGGGGTAGCCACTGAAGCACTGTGCCTCAAGCTGCTTGCAATTAGCACCTGGCGAGGTGGGATGGCTACCAGCAGTGGGCATCTCCGGAGAGCCAGCATGCTGTCGGCATGGCGGTGCTTCCCGGATGACAGGTTTTGGTGAGGAGGATGTGTCTTTCGAACACAACCTCCATGGGGTTGAACTGTGGCTCCAAAGAGGTTCTCCAATAAAGTACTGGGCTCTAACAAGGTTTCGCTGCAGCCTGTGCTGAACCCCAGAAACCCCTTGTAAAGGTCTGACTGTACATACTTGCTGGGAACAGGCATGGGAAAACACTGAGCTGGATTCCTTCCACCTTGTCCTGAAGCCCAGCAAAACCAAAAGCTTTCTGCAGCCCCTTGCTCAGATGCCTCCCCCAGCCATTTCAGCCTTCCCTCGCTTCCCATTCCTCCTTACAAGCCCTCTGGTTTTGTTTGGAGAGTGTTTTTCTTCTTCCTTGGCTCAACCCACTCACGCCACCACTGCCTTTTCTATCAGCAGCAAAGTCAAGTGAAGAGGAGCGACCGTTTTGCATGAGAAGAGGGGGAACGCACCAGGCACCTGCTCTTGAGTCCCCTACCTCTGAGCACCTTCCCAAATAAGAAAAATAAAACAAACAAAACCATATAAACACCAAAATCGCTGGTGGTGGAGCTAAGCCAAGGGGCAATTCAGGACTGCACAGTTGCCATGCCTGCAGTCAAAACTGATCTCCCAGCTTGGGTATTACACATTTTGGGGATGTTCATCTCTTGACAACCCCATAAAGAACAACTCAATGGACCACAACACAGCGTGAGCCCCACCCCCCGCAGGCGGAGGGCCCCGAGCACGAGTACCAATGACAGGCAGCAAGCACTGCTGCCTTCAGAGGGAGAAAGCCCAGGCTGCCTCTGCATCCCACTTCTGCATTTCCTGGCTTGACCCATTGGGAGAGCTCAAAAAATTTGTCCATTTTGTTAGAAGCAGGTAAAGCAGAGGGAAACCCAGCTGCTCAGGTGTCCCCTGCCAAAAAGCCAGCAGGAGCCTGGCTGTGGAGGATCCTGCATGAGAACCCAGAGATGTTCCCAATGCAGACCCACAAAAACACACTTTTCTTTTCAAAGATAACCTAAAATTTTTCCATATTGAGGAGAGAGTTTTCCTTCAGTATCTCTTCTGGGAGGACTAGATGTGTTGCGCTGAGATGCTCTCATGACAGCGATCACCTGGGGTCTCCATGAGATGCACCCTATGCTGCAAAGCACCCAGTCACCAACACGTGCTCCCAACTGAGGCAGCTAGTGAAGCTACAAATGCTTAAAAAAGCCACAGGTTTTGAACACCCAAAACCTGCCCGTTCCCTTCTGCATGAACTCATCCCACCCTACAGCCACCCTCATCCCAGGGATGACCTGGGGAGCTCTTCTTCCCAGGCACAGAGAAGGGGGCTGCAGACCCTCGTGGGGATCCATTTCCATGGGACATCTCCAACCAGAACCACCTGGGCCTCAAGCGTGCCAGCCTGGGCTTCAAACCTACCTAGAGGACCACCGAGCCCCCAGCTGGGGGATAAGGCGTGGGGGTACTGCATCTTTACCCCAGCAAGCACTGCCCCCCCCTCCCCACAGGGCTGCGCCGGCTCCAGCCGCTCCTGCGATCCAAGCGGAGCAGATGGCACGCGCAACACTTACAGCTTCGCTTTCCAGCCGCCATCGCAGAGCCGCTTCTCAGCAGGGTGGAGGCGGGGGGTGGGGGGATGGATATGGCTTTTTTTTTTTTCTTCCCTGAGAATTTTGATTTTCTTTAAAAAAACATGTATACTTCTGTGCTTGAGACCCAGGAGCCCATGGCAGGCAGAGCACTGTGCTCTGCAGACGGACAACATGTGCCGGCTGATCGGCAGTCCATGTGTCCATCCATGCCTGGGGAACTGGATGATCACCTGAAATCCCTGATGAGAGGGGCAAATCCTGGAAAGCCCCACAAGGTGGGGGGATGAAATGATTAAAAAAAGAGGGGGGCTTTCCAGGATTCTGCTAGCTTGCCTGGATTTCCTCCCTTTTGGCTCATCCCCTCCTCACCAAGGGGCAGCTTCTGCCTCTGCCACCCAGATGGGGCAGGCAGGGGTCTGGAGGAGCATGCCCCAAGCAGAGAAGACCTGGAGGGAAAGCCAAGCTGTGTTTTGGCCCCCTGGGACATTGGTCCTTCCACCTCTGTTGGCTGAGATGGAGCAAGGGAGATGCTCTCCCACCCAGGGTAATGACAGGCTCTGGGGACAGGAACGAGACCTGCCCGTGTCCGATGCTGCAGCATGCCATGGTCTTCTTGTCCTACTCCAATGGCTCAAACCAGGTTTTTTGCTTCCCGGTGGAAGCCAACACCTAGAATGAGACCGGGAAATCATAAATCTGGGCATTGCAGACACCAGATTGCTTTCAGCAGCCACGCTCTGCACAGAGCTCGACAATAAGTAACAAAAAGTCTGCACTTTGTGCCGCTGATTTCTTGTCTGGGGATGCATAAAACCTGGGAGATGACAGATCAGCACCTCGATCCAAGAGCATCCCCACGCTTGCTCTGCCAGAGAGGCGGATAAACAAAGGCGGCTCTCCCAGGCGTCCACAGGCAGCTGCCACCACCGCCGTGCAATAGCAGGAAGGAGAAAAAAAAACAAAAGAGGTCTGCACCGCCAGGATCTGCGGGAATGGGATACTCCCAGTGCTATCCCAGCCCCTTTATTCCACTGGCACCCACAGGGAGCTTGGCCCAGGCCTCTTGGACACCTCCCTTCCTTGGGGGTCTCCTTGCCCAGCCGCTGCAGCTGGGTGCCAAGGGCAGTGTCATACGCTGTAAGCACTTGGCATCACATGGTGAGGAGGAAAACATCCCAGTTTTGGGCACAGAGAGTGGCTTGGCCATCTCAGCAAAGAGCTCCCAACTGGACTGGACTGCAGTGTTTTGTGCCGACAGGTGCTGTCGGGTATGATAGGCACCCATCTGAATCCCACATGGGACTGCACAGGCAGGAGAGTTTGAGAGCCTGTCCGATGGCACCCAGAGATTCTGTGAGGTGAAATATTTGGCAGGGAGGTCTTCTGATGCAGTTTCTTAATTTAGATGGCCTCAGCGCTGGCAAGGAACAGCAGGCACCCACCGATGCTTTGCACGAGGCAATCATGACAGCGAGGGAAAAGGGAGCGCACAGGGAATGCCAACTTGAGGGTATTTCCATGGGGGGGGGAAACAAAACACGACAGAAAAAGGCTGTGACTGTACCACAGAAATGCCCAGGTCTTGGCCCATCCATCCATGGGCACGTGCTGGTTGTGCTTGCCTGGTCTCGTGAACTCAGAGCAGCCTAAAGCAGCTAGAATAATGCTCCCACGCACCTCCGAAACTCACCCTCTTTCCCCAAAAATGCTTGCTGGACCCCTGCATCTCATCTCCGTCACCTTTACAACTGTTGCAGACACATGCTCCCCTCTTTGTGCCCCTTCAGTTTGTTGCCAGAGCCCCAGCTTCTCACGCGAGAGCCCCACTGCTAGGCTTCACCCTGACAGAGCAGCACGGACCCCAGAATCCTGGTTTTAGAAGTGCCAGCAAGAGCATCTCTAGCTCCTGGGGGCCACACAGGTTATTTCACCAGACCACCATGGCAAATCCTTTGGAAGGAGGGAAAGCAAGACAGGAAACCATCTTTGCAACCCCAAAGTTGAATAATTAGCACCTGGGCTGCGGGAAGCTCTCTCCCCCTCCCTGGGCACCAGCTACCGGGACCCACCAGTGCCTGGGGAGAGGACCCAGGAGGGGACTGCCGCCGGCCCCCCCAGGGCTTTGCCGAGGAATGCCGGGGGCGGCAGTGGGGGGAGCAGCCGCAGCGGCGGCGCTGGGAAGGGAACCAGCTGGAGAGCCGCAGCCTCATGAAATAATGAAATGCCAAACCAACCCCTGCATCTTCCACAGTCTCTCAGGTCACCTACCAGATTAGGAGGCCTGTTGCTAAGGCAACCATATCTTGCAAGTGCTAGCTGAACTTCCCCATCGTTTTTAACCCTTTAAGGAGCAAAAAAAAAAAAAAATTAAAAAATAAAATAAATGGATAGTGTCGATGATGCAACACGCAGGAGACTGGCAGAGGCAAGGGGGGGTGGCTGGGAAAGGGAAATAAAAGAAAAGGCGCCCCAGCAGCCGCCTCCCGCGCGATGCACGCCGCGCTGGCTCCCTTCCAGGCGGCTAATAAAATTATTCGGCATCCGCACACGCACGCAAGACCCAGCAAACTTTCAATGCGCCTGGCACGGCAGTGGGGGGGCGGGGGGGAAACGGACACCAAAACAACAAAAAGTCAGGTTACGCATATGAAATGGGGGCAAACAAAGCAAAAACGGAACTTTTTTTCTTTTTTTTTTTTTAAATACAAGCCCTTGCGGCCTCGCAGATACCGGGCAAGCCCTGTCACTGCAGCAAGCAGCCAGCAGGCTGGCGCTGCACAGGAGGGGACAGATGGCCAGCGTTGCACCCAGCAGCAACACCGGGATGGAGGCGATGAATGCCCGTGTCCACCCCACCAGTTTTGCTGCAACCAAGGACCAGGAGGAGCACCCGTGCCAGGGATGCATGGCTTGTGGTCACCACTGAGGGACCATGTGCCAGCAGGGCAATGGGGACCACGCTCCCCTCCTTTGGGAGACTAAAAGCCTATTTTGAATGCACACGAGCAGGAAGCCCCAAACATTGCAGCTTGCTGGGATAACAGGGAGGCCTGTGAGCAATAAGAAAAAAAAAAAAAAAAAAAAAAAAAGGAGCAAGACGTTGCACAGGCAGCACAAGGGGAAAAAAAAAAAAGAGGGAGGGGAGAAAGAGACATGGAAACGAGGAGAAAATGTGGAGCGGCATAAATCAGGCGCGCGGGGGGAGCAGAGCCGGGGAGGCACGGCAGCACGTGCTGCGTTCCAAGCGCACAGGCAGCACACACAGCCGGCTCCTGCTTGGCGGGGTCAGCACCGGGAAGCAAAACAGCTTCATGACCCAGGGAAAGAGGCTCCCACCCCCCCAGGTGCTAATTCAGCATGGGGCATTGGCTCTGCCACCCAACACACTATCATTGTTCCCTCCAGCAAAATCTCTCTGGGCAAGAAAAAGCCTCCGCTGGCACTGACGTAAAAGACACTTGATGACAAAAATTCAGGGGATCCACCTTTTTGCATCCCCCTTCCCACCCTCAGGTGAGGTTGGGGACAGCAAGTACAACAATTCCTGCTGAATTCCCTTCAAATGAGGGCAGCAAGACAGGAACTTGCTCCCAAAGCAGCATTCTTCCCACCAGTCCGCTCCAAAATCATCATAAAGATAAATGCAAGGGTCTGTGCAAACCCAGACCTGCTTTGTTCTGGGGCTGCAGTGACATGGGCTTGCAGCTGGGCCACCATGCCAAGGGGCTGCCAGCACTGCCACTTGCTCTGGTCCCACCCTCTGACCTTGCCCCTGTGCCAGCATCACTGCACCTTGCCGACTGGCTGGTGGGAGAAACTTAATTAGCCATGTCCGTCAACCCCAAACATCTGTAACCAGCAAAATTTACAACCAGAAATAAAGAGGAGTGACCTTCGCGGTGTTGAAAGACAGTTGGGTTCTTGTATTACAACGACGGGGACAGGCAAAATTCATTATCTCTAATAGCCGTCCTTATAACCAGATTAAGCACAAAGGCAGCAATTCCATATTCCATGACCCACCACCGTCCCCATCCTGAGCAGAGGGGAGCTCCCCTCTGCTGCAGCACCACCACTCACACAAACCCCATTGATGCAAATTCAGCTGATCTTTATGCATGTAGAGATCTCCATCCCTCTTTCCCAGGTAAGACAATACCGTGGCTCGTGTCCCACCAGGTTGAGGACACCCAGCTGGCATCACATCCCCCCTCATCCTTCCCTGGTCAGCACCAGGGAGACGCTTGGCTCCCCTGTAAGCATCCCTGGGGTACCAGCAGTGAGCTCCCCCTGGCACCAAGGATGCTGTGGTGGTACTCACTGCAGATATTTACTCACAGGATGCAAGGGACACCTGCTTTCCAGCACACAACCAAACACAGTCCAACCCTCCAGAAATAATCATCTTCATGTCCCAGTGCACGTACATTCCCGGACATGAGGGCTGGTTGTCCTGAACACGCAGCCAAGGCTTTCACCTATGGCTGTGAGATGCATGAGGTGCCAATCACTGGCCAAGGAGTGAGAGCCTGTTATTTTCATCAGAGGATGTTCTCCAGGGGGACCTTCAGCTTCCAGCTAGGAGAAACAAGCCACTGGAGAAAACTTGAGCCTCCTAATGGCTTTTTCTTCACAAGCCCTGGCAGTGGTGTCAGGGCAGTTCCTTCTCCAGAAGATGAGCACCAGCGAGGCCAGCTGGTTTCTCTCAACAGTAGCAAGTCAAACAGCTTGGAAAACACTTAAGGTTGGGGAAAGAAGCTTCAAATGGACCAGGTGGACGAACAGTGCACTACACTGGAGCGATGTTAGAAGTTAAAATTAATTAGCTGGCAGGATGACAAAGAAGCCTTTGTGCAGCATGGTGGAGCAATCCAAGTACAAAGGCTTTATATACGTCATGTTGAAAACTCCTTGATGACTGCAGGTAAGGATGGACAAGCTGTCAGGACATGCCATGACACCCTGACAGGCTCTGGGACAAGCAAGCAAATGTGTTTTTAACAATGAAATGGGCCTCAGGAGCTCCAGCCTGGACCTCCTCTCCAGAGGAGACTGGCAAAAGCATGAAGTACCTGGGCACTATTGGCACTGCAATGCCCAGGATAAAACTAGCTGGTTTGGTTTTTTTCATGGAAAATAACCCTTGAGCTGGGCTGAGGACGCCTGTGTGTAACATGGGCCAGCGCGTGCTCCCTCCTCCATCCCCAGACATACCCCACCAAGCACACCCCTGTGAAAAGTCCTCTTGATGAGACCGAGCATTCAAAAGCATGGCTGCCCCTGCCTCAAACCAGACCTCCCTTCTGGTTCACACCCTGCAGAGAAAGATTCCAACAGCCAGTGGGTCTCCATCACCAACAGGCAGACCTGGGTTCTGCTCCTTGTGAAGGAGCGTGCCCCCTCCCAGAGCCACTAGGGATGCAGGAGTGGGCAAGGTGGGCTGAAGCTGCAAGTCACCCCAACACCACTACCAACCACAACCTACCACCACCTTCACCTCCCTGCCCCACAAGCAGATGGGCAGCAGTGCCAGGGGAGGCTGGGTGTGATTTACACCCCACCAGCTGCACGGCTCTCCCACAGAAAGGAGCCATGGGGGAGGGAACCACCTCTCCCTCCTCCTCGCTAAAGGCATTGCTCCCAGGCAGGGGGATGTGGGGGCTCAAGCAGCCCCTCCATCCCACAGGCTGCCCTTATCCCAGTAGGGCTCCACACAAGAACAGGGATGAGCACCCAGCAAGGGCCAGGCAGAGCAGGAGGGCAGGACGATGCCTTGCAGGGCTTTGGCAGGGGAACATGGAACGGAGCCAAGTGCAATGCTGCAGCCTTATCTGCCCACCCCAAACCAGGGCGCACTGTGAGGAAGCGCCCTGCCCCCCTTCCTCCCCCCTTCTTCGGCATGCACCACCTTTTTTTCCACTTAAAAAAACCCTGAACAACAAACCAAGCTTCTAGCTCCTCCCCAGCCCAGAAAGCTGAGCTGCAAGGCTCAGCTCAGGGCAGGCAGCAGCTCCCTGCCTGCCCAGAGGGGCAGAGCCAGGCACCGCTAGCTGCCCATGGGGGTGACGCAGGGGCTTCTCCCCCTTACAGTTGCCAGAAATCAATAAACTAGTGAAGCCAAGGCTTGGGGCATCCTCACAGCAAGCCTGTTTTAGGAGGAAAGGGGATGCCAGCCAACCGCTCGCCTTGGCAGGCACCCGTCGGTGCTGGACAATGTGCTTGGGTGCGATGGCAGCTTCACAGGTGGAAGCTGGGACAGGAGGGAGATACAGGAGAAAACCTATGTCAAGTAGCAGGGACCAGCTCTGGGGTGGCGTGCCTGCCAGGAGCGCCGTGCCTGCCAGGAGCGCCATGGAATGCCGGCACCCCAGCTGTGGCAGGCAGGCTGCACTCGCCAGCGAGTCAGAGCCGCTGCAGTGCATCCTCTGCTTCAGTTTGTAGCCGAAAAATCCCCATTATAGGTGCAAGCTCAGCCCTGTGAGGTTGTAAGAAACCAACTCAAATCCAGTGAAAATGGGAGGGAAAAACGCCTACCCCAAACCCTGTCTGAGGCAGGCAGGAGGGGTGGTGTGAGAGCTCATTTTCACTACAGAAAGCCGCCGCACCCCGGGAGAAGAGGCACCAGATCAAATGTTCAAGGGTTGATGCAGAAACATTAAGGAAAAAAAAATTAAAAAGAAAATGTTAGCTTAAGACACAGCCAGAGGTCTTCTTTTGGACTTTATCTTGAGGCGGCAGGCTGCAGCAGCATTGCCTTACGCACAGACAGACAGACCGACCCCACAGCCTCCTGCCCAGCCCGGGGAACACAGAGGTAGAAATCACCTTGCTAAAAAAGCCAATGGTCACAGTGGCCATGGAGGAAGAAGAGCAAGGCAGGTGGGAAAGCACTCGATGGCCAGGCATGAAGCACTGCTCTGCTCTGCCCCAAGCACACACACCTATATCTATCTATATACCTATGTGTATCTTAAATCTGTATATTGCATAGATATAATTACATATACACACACACATATATGTTGCTTAATTCTGATATTAACAGCCTCCATGCATGCAGCATTAAACTCAAGCAGGAGAGTGGGCATTTCTCTTCTCCAAGAAAAGACATGATTTAAATGCACAAGCCTGAGACAAAAGAAAAACTGGCCTTACCGCAGGGGGAGCTGTACCCCACCCATGCCCAAGCCTTACCCAAAGCCTCCCGGGTGCCCTTCTTGCCCCTGCCAGGCAGAAGGGGTGGCCATCACTGCAGTGGGATGCAGGGGTGGGAGCAGGGAGGTGGCAGTGGGTGAGGGGGCAGCTGGGTCCCACCACACGTGGGAAGTGGCACACACAAGCAGCCACCCTGTATTTTGGAAATCCCCCCCGACTGCACAGCTGTAGCTTTAAACTCAGCTCCTGGCACTTGTGGCCACAAGCAGGAGTTTTGAGAGAGAAAAAAAAATTAAAAGAAAAAAAAACCAAAGCAAGGCGGAGGCGAGGTATTTGTTTACTTGCAAAGAGCCATTTTTGCTCCCCGCCAGCCTGGAGGAAAGCGTTGCTTCCGCCCCACTGAGCCCCCCAGCCCTGCGGGGGGGGGTCTCCCCTTGGGGCTCTGCAAGGTCAGGACTCCGAAGGAAAAGCTGCTGGGAAATAAGGGGGGGATTGTGCTTGTGGTCACAGCTGAGCAGAAGCCTCAGTGGAAGTTTCATAACCTGACCCATGAGAGGGATGCTGGTGAGGTGGCAAGCCTCATGCACGTGGGGATACAGCCCTCTCTGTGGTCCCTGTGGGCAGAGCAGGGCAGACCTCTGGTACCAGCTGGGCTGGGATGCACCAGGGTGGGCACAAGCTGCTCCAGGTGCTGCACCTCTCCCTCTGCCATCCCCTCTGTTTAAATGGATCTCAAAGGAAAACAGGACCAAATGCAGATGCAGCAGCTCCCCCAGCTCCTCTCTAGAGCACCCCCCGTCAGCAAGGGTTTCGCATGGCCGAGTGCCATTTAGGTGGTGCCGGCTCAGCTGCAGGGGCACGCATGGTGAAAGAGGAGAAAGAGCCAGAGCCCCCTGCCCACTCCCCAGGACCGGCTCTGGCAGCTGTTTCTAATAGATCCAGGAATGGCTTTACAAGAGAAAAATAGGGAACAAAAGGTAGGAGAAAATCCAAGTTTCCAAGGTAAGGAAGGAAATGATCAAGAGAACAGGAAAGCCTCACTCGTACCCAATACATGGCGTCCTGACCTAACGAACCTCCCCTCTGCCCGCCCCAGCAGGACGGGGAGCCCCCCCACCCCTCACCACCAGCCAGCCCCCCCAGCACAGCACTGCAGCTCACAGCCCCTCGCCCTCTTTGTTCCTCCAGAGGGACCCCAGAAAGCAGGGGAGGGCAGGGCTGTGAGCTTTGTGCTCGCCCAGAGCCGAACATCTGCCGGGGGCGGCTGCTCCCCCTGCAGCCCACCACGCCGGCGGCGGGTCCCCTCGCCGGCCTCACCACACTCGCCCACGTGGCCACGGCTCTGCTGGGGCAAACAATGGGATGGCGCGGGCTGCCGTGCTTACCACGCAAGGCCTTCCTCCTCCTCCTCCACAGGCTTTGCCTGCTACCAGGAGCTGGCCCCTCTCAAGCACCGGGGGGATTAAGAAAAAGGAAAAAAATACAAAAAAAGCCACAGAAAATAAAGACTCAAATCTGCTTCGCTGCTGCACATCAGTTCATAAAAGGCGACAGCACACTGCCCCATGCACACCGAGACAGGCAATGGGGATGGCAGAGCAGGACCTCCCCGGGTAGCATCCAGACACCTACCCCAGCACCCAGGGGGTCCCTGCCCATGGCACAAACCCCCACCTGCCCTCCCACAGTCAGGCAGGATTAAAGAAATCCACCCTCTCCTCCTGTCCCACCCCCAGAGCTTTTCAGAAGAAACCCCTCCCCGGACTGGAGCCAGAGAAACTTTGCATCTTCACACCATTTGTCGACATAAAATTCATCCCCTGCCTTACTTTTGCAGAGGCACTCAGGGTGGGGTGGAGGGGGGGAACGTCTGTTTCCATTTGAAACTGTCAAAATTAGCATTCAGTAATTAAAAATCACACCCTTTCTCTTAATAACCTAACCAGCATGATACAATCAGGTTGTGCCAACTCTTTAATCTAATTGACTAATTACAGATTTTAATTTAGTCAGTTACTGAACAACTGTTGACAATTTGTTTTCATTAGGGACAGAACAGGATAAATATTTAGGCTCCCCAGTCAAAGACTAAGACATAAGCTCTGGGCTCTGACCTCCAGTTTTATTCCGGCAGCTTCTCCACTGGCATCATCCACGGAAAGGTGCCACTCCGAAATGCCCTGGTCCCGCCGCTGGGCAGCGGGAAGTGCGGCAGCAGAGGTTGCTCCATCACGACAGCCAACATTGTTTAAAACATAAAATTAAACTAATCCAGCTTTGCAGAGCGCTCCAGTAAAAGCAAGGTTTAAAAGACACCCAGGCTCACAGGTGCGATGGGCCCACCAGTACCCTAAACTGGGAGGGAAGGCTAAGCCCAACGCACTACCAGCAGAGGGAATTTCTGGGCTTTTTTTTTTTGTTGTTGTGCAGGGTTTTTTTGTTTTGTTTTTAAAAAGTGATGTGGAGTTTTGCAGCTGCTCCTGGCAGCCTGCCACTCCTGAAGGAAACTCCTCTCTCCGGTTACCTACTGGGGAACCCTGTCCCTGCAGAGCGGAGCTGGATGAAGCCCAGACAGAGTGTGGCCCTGCACGGAGATAGGGCAGAGCTGCACATGCTGCCAGCCAAGCCCCGTGCTCAGGGCTCCGGTGATGCCCGTGGGATTCCCAGGGACCACACAAAGCTCCTGTCCCTGCATTGTGCCAAATCTGCCCCAAAAACACCTACTCTCCTATGCAACACATTTCTAATACACTGGCTGCAAAGGGCACACTGCAGAGGCACTCATGGACCACCACCACCACAGAGACACCCATGGACCAACACTGTCACACATCCTGGTTCCACACCCACCCCATGCAGCCGTGGGTGCTTGGAGCAAGAGTCTCGCAGCCTTTGCTGGTCCTGGAGCAAGACAACAGCTCAGCACAGGAGAGGTGACAGTCACGCCAAACCCCTCATGCATGAAGAGCATCTCCTCCCAGGAGGGGTTCCACATGGCCATCTCGTCTGCTGAGATGCCACACCATGACAGAGCCACACGCAACCCCAGGGAGCGGCAGATGCTGTAACAACAAGGATATGGCCCCCTGCAGCCTGGGGATGCCTAGGCAGCAATGCCAGGACAGGGCGCCTGTCTCACAGCCAGCCAAAGGACCACTTCGCACACCTCGCCTCCAAAGCGTGGCTGGGAGGGCACTCACAGCAGGGAAATGGCTGGGTTTGGGGTTCACACTGCAGTGCCTGGGAGACACTCCCAGCCCATATTGCCAACGAGCCAAACCCCTCCAGCCCCTTGGGTTTCACCACATTCCCCACTGAGCGAAGTCTTGCACACAACGCCAGCAAGCCTGGATGCAAGGTCCATCCCTCTCCAGGGGCCTCAGAAACCCCCTCACCAAGATCTCAATCCAAAAGGAACTGTTTCAGGCTGTGGGGAAAAAGGAAGAGCAGCCCTGGTTGTCCCCCACCAGGATGAGAGGACTCGAGCCCCAAGCACACCATATTTTCCCAGACCGACTGCCACCGTTCCAGCAGCAGCCACCCCCGCTGCAGCAGAGCATCCTTCCAGAGCAAAGTTCGAAAGAACTGCAGCAGCTTTCCAAAGTTAATAAATAAATAAATAAATGTTTTGCATTAATGGCAAGTTGAAGCCACCTCTCCATAGATCTTGCACAGCCAAGAAAACATGATTTCAAATGCTCCCAAGTGTGGGTCCTTCTTAGGGACGAGTAGAGGAGGGGAAGGATGAAGTCAAAGTCTCCGGCAGCCAAAGGCTACCCTGATTTTTCTCTCCTGCGTGTTGATGCTCCAAGCTAGCCATGCAGGCAGAGCAATACCACAAAAAGTATGTAGCAACAGCCAACTAGATTTAAGTTCATTTTCTGTAGCTTGAGGCCAAAATTGACTGAAGTGGTTCTGGTGATCAAGTTTTCTGCAATTCCCCTTTCTATGTATTAGCTCTTTGACAGAAATTCACTGCGGTATTTAAACTGGCAGTCATCACCACTAACTCAAATTGTATTGGCTTTCACGGCGTTGAAAAGCTCAACTGCGACCAGCCATCGGCCAATTCCCAGATAATGTGGTGGCTGAAATCCCCTGTCATGCTGAGCGATCCCATTGCAAGCTCGCCGGCTCCGGGAGTGTACCGTAACGCCAGCACGCTCACCATAAGGCTTTGGCTAGTGGAGGAGCGCAAATCAATGGCTATGGGTTGAGTTTTAGGAGTTGATGGATGCATGTGGTACTTTTAATCTGGAGAAACCCCTTTGACACAGGTGGAAGAGGCTGACTTAATAACCCTCAGACCTGCACCGCTCATTAGCTGCGTTAACAGTCAGACTGGCAGCCATGGCATTTCTCCTGGCTGCGCCGAGTGAATCCCCGCTCCCATCACCCCTATTCCCAACAAGCACCTTTCGGCCAAGTCCCAGCAGCCTCTCGTCCCAGCTAAGGAAAAAAACCTCAATGGAAAGGTAAAAAGCAGTATTCCTCAGCTGTGGCAAGAGCCCACAGCTTTCAAGGGTCTCCCCAGGAAAGAAGGGTGGGATTTCTCCTTCTTTTCCTCACTAAAAAGAGTTCAATATTAAAAACTGGAGGGCAAAATTGACGATTTGTCCTGCTGCTCCTAATAGTTTTCATACGGTTACACTGGGAAATGAAGTGGAAATGACACAGCATGCAAACCCCACTGCCAGCACCCCGCTGAGGCGCACTGCTGCCCCTCCTGAAGGCACATCTCCCAGACAAGCACCCCTCAGGCACCAGCTACGGGAGGGCAGCGTGCCAAACCCCACCTGGCTCAGCACCACCATGCTGCTCCTGGAGCATCCCCGTTTTTGTCCTTAGAGCGGCACAGTAAATACATTGTCTTTGGGTAAATAAACACCGTATTCTCGGCAAACGCTGAGCTGACTGCACAGAGGTTGCCTGTCACTGGCCAAGTGTGAATATGATGCTCTACAAGTCTGGGCCAAGGCTTATATTGGAATATTTTTAACCACAACCACCATATGAAGTGACTCATGACTCACTGGTCCAGCCCCATTTGGGGCTCGTACCCCATTTCAGCTGCCATGCACCGCCTGATGGGTTGCAGTGTTTGGTGCTTGACAAAAACCTGCTTATTGGCTCCAGTACCCATCAGTGAGGCCAGTCGCCGCGCTCACCAGCAGCATGCCCCGGCACGGAGGCTGGCGAGAAACAAGGCGCTATTCACGCTCTCCCAGTTATCATTTGGTTCTTCGGTCAATATTTAAGTTTTGGCCAGGTAGGTCCCTCGCCCTGTAAAGTACACGTTGTGCCGGGAAAACACCGCTCCTCGGAGAGGGAGCGCATCATGAGCATCTGCCACCAGCCACACGAGGAAGAGATGCACAACTCCCGTTTTGAGGCCAAAACGTGCCTGGGGGAATCAAACCAGTGCCATGAAGCCAAAGCATGGGGGAGTGAAAAATCTTCTTACAAGTCTTTGCAGTAAAACCCAAAAGGTAAAGCACTTGGGGCTGTTACAAAACTGCATTACACTGAGAATTAAAAACAATCAGGATTGTGTCTATTTACTGTAAGCTTAAAGCAACATGTATTAAAGAAGTTTATGCGAATCATCTAATGCACTCAGGCCTATTGTTAGAATTATTACCAAGCAAAAAAAAAGATTAATTTCTCTGAATACACTAAATCCTCAGCCATGATGAGGAGACTGCTGCGAACGGAGCATTACCATGTCTTGGTTGCTAATGTCATCTTCACCTGTGGCTTTGCTGCCTGAAGATCTACCTTTGCCTTGCTCCTGGTGAGCCTGCTGTCCCAACCAGGCTCCACAAAACCCCAGAATTTGGCACAAAACGCCCCTGAAGCGAGCAGCTGCCCACACCGAGCTGAGCACTGGTGGATGTGCCACCAGTTGTCAGCTCTGACTCTCGGTTCAGGAGTTCACCATCTTAATCTGACCCAGTAAAAACAAGCAATGCAGAGAACAGCCATAGGGATGGACAGGCAGACAAACCCCCACCTAACAAACACCCAGACCCGTTTCCCCCATGCCCTGGCAAGACAGGCATCTTTCCACCCTGGGCAGAGAGGAGAGGCAGCTCAGCAGCCAGCCGAGTCTCTCCAGCACTGGCCGGCACTGCCCGTGCCCCAGGGTGACCGCTGTGTCCAGCGCCGGCATGCAGGAGTGCCGCAGAGGTCCCGAAGACGCTCGCCCAGCACTGCTCACTGGCAAACCTTGCACATCCCGACCCAGGCATGTCGAGGCAACGAGAAACTCGGGAAGGGAGGAAAAATGGTTTCCATACCATAGGTTCCCTGGAGCAGACAAAACCAGCTCCTGCTACAGGGTTTAAACTCACTTGACTGGGGTCCAAGCCCGCAGCCAGGTGACTAATCCTTTGATACAAATTCTTCCCGACACTCTGGATGCGGGCAACACGCATGGGACAGGAGTGGGCAGCCCACCCATTGCCCACTGGAGCCGATATGCCACTCACCCACGCCAAGACGTGTCTTTTTGGGAGGCACCTCAGCACCGGCATCCTGCCCCAGAAGCATCACCCCGGGGTCACACTAACACCTCTGCAGAGGACAACCCAAAATACTGACAGACAAAATGTACAGAGTCAACCGAGGGGGGTCTGCCACACCACCTTCAACAAGCAAACACCTTCACCTGGCTGGTTTTGAGGGAGGATCGGACAACCAAAGAAGCCCCCAGCCTCACCAAAGGCAGGGAGATATTCATCATGGCATTCAACAGCATTTTGGGAAATCCCTCCCACCTCCCCACCGCAAGCCAACCCCTGCCCACCCTCCAAACTGTTCTCAGCATGAAATATCACACCATCGACCCTCTAGTAAGCCCTTTACTGTCCATTGCTATGCAAAACTGCTTAATTCTACCAGTAGCCTGAATGCCTTTAAGTGCTTAAGATAAGTATCTGAGCTAATTTACATAATTGCAACATTATGAAATAGTGTTCAGTCAAATCAGAACATTGTTGGTTAAAAAAACACGCTTTTGCCGGTCGGTTACGTGGGCTCTCGGTGCGCTGGAGAAGCCGGAGCTCCCCAATGCTGTAATTACCGCGAGGATTAGAAACTTGTTACTCACATAGTCATGAAAGGCTTTCGCTTCACTCGAATGTTCACAAGTGTCTCGCCTTTCGGGAGCTGCGCAGTAAAGGTCCCAAAACACGCTGCATGGCGGAGAAAGTCAAGAGAGGAGGCAGTCACTCACCGGGGCTCGGCACCGAACCGGCGGGGGGTCACCGGAGGTGAGCAGCTTCCCACCGCGGCGGGCCCACGGCCGGGGAGGGGCCCCGCGCCCGAGCTCGGTGCCACCCGGGCCCCTGGAAGCGCCTGACCCGGTGCTGCTGCCCCCGGGATGGCTGACGCTGCGTGTTTTAAGAGGCAAAAGCAGCCTTTAAGGGGTAACAACCGCGGCACTTCGAGGACCACTCCAGCCCCGGCAGCAGGGCCGCCGCCTCGCCCTGCCTCCCCCCGGGCGCCCCAACGGCCCCGCCACAACCCGGCCGCCCCGGCGGCTTTCCGGCCCGCTGGCACCGAGGGCTGCCAGGCCCGCCCGCCCGCCGGCGCTGGCCGCCGCCTCCCGCGGGGCCAGGGCTGGCTCCGCCGCGCCTCGGGGAGCGGGAGCGAGGAGCCGGGGCGGTGCGGGGGCTCGGCGAGCCCCACGGCGCGCCGCTGCTGACTCACGCCGTCGCCGGGGCTTTACCCGGTGGGGCCGCGTTCTGCCGGTACGGCCCCCCGCCCCCCAGGGCTGCCGGGCAGCCTGGCCGCTCCCACCCGCGACAGGGCTCCGTGGGGCGCTCCCCCCCGCCCCGCCCCGCCCCGCCCCCGGCACTTACCACCACCAGGAGTGCAGGAAGCCGGGGGGCTCGCCCAGCGTGATGTTCTTCTCCCACCGGATCTGCGGGCGAGAGGAAGGCGGGGGGGGTGGAGGGAGGTTGGGAGGGGGTGGCGGTGAGGGGTGGGGGGTGGTCACGAGTGGGCGTGGGCCCCCACGCGCGGCGACCCCCCGGCGCCGCCGCCGCCCCGCGCAAGATGGAGGGCGGGCGTGCGTGCGGCGGCGCACAAAGGGCGCGGGGGGCGGCGGGGCTCACCTCGGACAGGAAGGTCTGCGCCGACTTCTGGGCGCCGACGTGCAGCAGGTACTCGTAGACGTACAGCGCCAGCCTGCAACAGCCGAGCGGCGGGTCGGCGGCGGCGGTGGGGGGAGAGGAGGAGGAGCCCCCCCCCCGCCCCGCACAAAGCCGCCCCGCCGCCACCCCGCTCCCCCCCGCTCCTCCCGCCGCCGCCGCGCTTACTTCTCCCGCGCCTGTCCGTCCGAGGGCACCGCCGAGCCCTTCCCTTTGGCGAACATGGTCCGCGCTGAGGAGGGGGGGCGGCCGCCGCCGCCGCCGGGAGCCGCTCTGCCCGCCGCTGGAGGAGCGCCGGGGGCTGTCAGAGCGCCGGCCGCCGCCGCGCCCCCATCGCCCCGCCGCTGCCGCTCGCTGCGCCCGCCGCGCCGCTGGCCGCGCACCCGAACGTGGCCGCGCCGGGCACCGCCCCCCCCGCCGACGGGCGTACGCCCCCGCCAATCACTGGCGAGTGTGGGCTGGGCCGATCCGCGCCACGCCCCCCCTCCGGAGGCGGCGGGCAGCCTCCCGCGGTGGGGAAAGAGGGAGGGAGAGCGGCGACGCGCGGTCCTAGCGTTCTCCCGGCTCAGCGGGCGGGAGATGCGACTACCCAGGCACTGCGCCGAGCCGTGGCCCTTTAAGGCGCCGGGCCGCGGCGCGCAGCGCCCGCTGATTGGTCGGCGCCGCGGCAGACCTCGGAAGGGGGGGCCTTGAAACCGCCCGCCGGGCGGCAAAGGGGGGGGGGTGGGGGGGAGCGCCTCGGTGCGCCCGGGCGGGCGCTGCCTCTGGCCGCGGCGCCGGGCGGGACCCGCGCCGGCCCCCGCCTCCCGTCCGGCCCCGGCGGGTCCCGCCCGGCGCCGCGCACCCCAGCCCCGCGCTGCGGGCGCGGTTAGCTCACGGTTGGGAGGCCTGGCTGTGAGGAGCCCTGAGGGAAGCCTGGGGTCGGCCCCCCGGCTGCCAACTTGAGCACCGCCAGTCACGGGGCGAGGCTTGCGGTGGGGCCTCGGTGGTTGTCCTGCTTCGCTGCCCTTAGAAACGAGGCGGCGGGGGGGGGGGGAACCGCCCCCTTGGGTGGGAGGGCTGGGGGGTGCTCTGGCCGGGGGGGGGTTCCCTCAGGGTGCGCCGTGGGAGAGCCCTTTTGCCTCTCACGGGGGGTTTGCTGGAGGCTCGGGCAGGACCCGCTGCACCCCAGAGCACCCCTGCGCTGGAAGGCCGGGGTTTGCACCCCTCGCCCCCCACCCCGAGTGCTGTTCCTAGGGGCACGCAGGAGCCCAGGAGCCAAACTAACCGCCGCTCCCGGGTTCCGGTGGCAGTTTCCACGGGAACGGATGTTGGAACAGCACAAAATTACGGGCTTCAAAGAGCTCTTCCCCCCCTGCCCTGGCCTCACCTCTACCTCCAAAATGACTCGCCGAACAAAAAGCCAGCGGAGATGGAGGCGGCGCGCTGGGTAGGGGTTATGCGATTAGTTGCCGATCGTTAAGATCGGGCGGTTACGCGCATCGAGCCGCGTGCTGCAAAGCACCGCAGAGCTTCAGGAGTTTGAGCGGGGCCGTATGCGCCGGGCAGCCGCGCTGCGGGGGCAGCGAGGCTCGGGGCGGTGGCGTGGGGAGCGTGGGGCGTAGGAGGAACTCCTCCGGCGGCGGGTAGTGCTGCTGCGCCCCGTGGGAACGTTCACGGCCATCAGGACCTGCCTGAGCAGGGCCAAACTCGCTTTAAAGCAAGGTTTAAAACAAACGGGGGGGGGGGGGGGGGGGGGAAGTATTCTTGCAATGCGGTAGGTCGAAAAGGATCAAAACTTGAAGGCATCTGAGCTCCTCACTTTGGAGAGAGAAAACCTTGCGCTTCGCACAACTTCTGCTGTGCAGCGTGGGGGCCAGGGTGACAGCGGAGGTGACGAGACAGGCTTTAAGGTCTCTGCTCCATGCACACCACTGCAGCAGAGACCAGAGGGCCAGGCCAGGCAAATCCCAGACTTTGTGTCTCCTGAGCTTTCACATCCCTCTGCTCCTCTGCTGGACCAAAGAGCTCAAAAATAACTGGGAGCCTCCCCTGGGACTGAGGCTATGGGATAAATTTGACCCTCTGGCAGCATGTGAGGCGTTCGCTAAAATATCCTTGGTTAAAAATAATACCATCGTATTCTGTACCTTCTGCATGGAGGTGGAAAGCGTTAGTGCCACCGGCGTGATCGACGCCGTGCCCTCGGCAGCAGAAGGGCCTCTCTGTCCCCAGAATACAACCCTGCCCAGCTCCTGTTCATCAGGATTTTGTTCTCTTTTAACTCATTGATTTTCTGGGATGGGTAACTAGACAAAACCCAGCCACCTCCTTTCCCCAACCCTTGGGGTTGCTTGGGGCATGAAGCAAGCCCAGGGAAACACGATGGTAGCCAGGATCTCTGCCTCCGTAGATGCCTTCAGAAGTCTGACTGCAGGTTTCCAGCCAGGAGGGGAGGCCATCTCCGAGATGCTCAGAGGAGAGAGCAGCCTGGGGGGGCCAGAAAGCCGCCTTGGCTCTCCCTCCTCTCCTCCGGACCAGCTCCGGTTCTCGGCTGTTGCTAGGGGAGATGGAGAAGAGCCATTAATGGAAAGCTTCCTGTAAGCGGCACCAAAAGAAAGTATCAAAATTGCCATCCCAGGGCGGCAGAGCCTGACCTGCCAGCTGCCAAACGCCAGCACAGCAAGGGTGGAAACTCCCAGCCCATGTGAATTCACCAGGTACCAGCCCTGCCTTGGCATCTTCTGCGACCTGATGATTAGAGCAAATTATAAGCCAGTGCTTTGGACCAACTTAGCTAAAGATCAGAAGGGAGACTAATTTCATATCATCACCACCGCAGAACACAATTAAATGGCTCTGCAAAGTTTTAATGCAAGTTATGACAAGAAATTTAGGAAAAAAAGAAATCCCCACACCCGAAGCCAGCAGCTCTGTCTAGCCGAGTCACAGGAGGACGTACCAAGGCTACCAAGCACTCCCAAAGCTCGGAGGATGACCTGTGGGCTGCCTTACTCGGCCGGGCGTTCTCTTTGTTGCGCGTTTTTCTTGGGCTGCAGTAATCAAGGCATCAGAATTCATTAAAAACCCCAAACCAAGAGCCTAGCTGGTTGTTTTAACCAGCCACCTGTGGATTTCTCCCAGCCATTGGGGTGCCTCCCTTGCCAGGGCTGCGTTGCACAGCACCCACCTGGTGGTTACCCAACAGACCCTGCTCTGCTGAGCCCAAAGGCAGGAGAAGGTGCCCGCTGCTGCAGGGGAAAAAGCAGAGTCCCTCGGGCACAGCAGGGGGAAGGCGTGAATGCACCGGGCACTGCCGGCAGCTCGGCCGGGGCTGCTGTGGGATCCCCGTGGGCAGGGATGCGCAGCAGGAAGGACAGGTTTGGGAGGGAGTAGCTGTGGGAAGTGTGGCCTCTCCATGTTGCATATTAACGCTCCGCATGCTTTAATTGCGGTGGGACCTATCGTGCGGAGCCATTAGCATGCAATGCAGAGGAACACGTATTTTTGGGATGCCTGCCTGGCTCGCAGACTCTGAGCCACGGGGAGGCGGTGGGCCGTGGGATGCAGGGAGAGGTGTCTCGTCCCCGCCCAGGGATGCCGCTGGAGTCGCAGTTCCTTCCTCAAGCCCCTGAATCATCCCCGCTGCCATCTGCTGCACCCTCGCTCTTCCCCACAGATGTCCTTCTTCCTTCCCCAGAAGGAGATGAGAACTGAGGACGAGGTGCCAAACGCAACTTCAAACAGCATCTAATAAAACACGGGATTAATTTCTTCTGACTGGTGTTCAATGGCTCTGATTAAGCAGAGCAGGATTTAATTAGCTTGTTTGGACTGCCTCAAAACCTGTGCCAAAGGTGGGGGAGTCTCAGCAGCTGGGTCCCCTGGGCTGCGACCATAAGCCGATGGGGGCTGGCAAGACTTTCCTCCTGTGGAGCAGAGCCTGCTGCCTGCCCTGCCAGGCTGGCAGATCCTTTGGGAACCCCGAACCACCCTTCACCACCTGGGACAGGTGCCCTTGGCTGTGTTTAATCCCAGTGACACCCATGGGGCAGGCATGGGGGGATGGGGAGGAGCAGGATGGGTGTGATGGGGACACAGGTTGGTGGGCCCACCAAGGGGGCTCTTCTGTCTTCCCAAACTGTGTCTCATCCTCTAAACCCCAGGCCTCTCAGCATAAACCAAACTTGCCCTGCCACAGAGTCCTTGAATTTAAAGTAACCCTGTTCTCTCCCTTATTTACTACCAGTTGCTGGCTCCTCTCCTCTCCCTCCGCCTGTCTCCTTTAACCCATTTCATTATCTATGCTAGCTTAGGCTTGTCTACGTGGGAACATCATGGTGAAGTTATTGCAAAATAGATGGGCTGTGAATGTAAAGCGCGGCAGCTATTCCCCAGCAGCTCCCTGCGTGGCAGCTTGGATTCCTTACCCGCAATACCTGCATTAACCTCGGCTGCATGCAGGCACTGCAAAGTGCCGAGCAGAAGCACCCATGTGGGACGAAGCTCCCCAGCTTTCCCCAGCTGCAGGGAAGGCAGGGATACAGCACTGTATTCCCAGAGCTGGCACTCCTGGGTTTTTCATTCTGCGGGTCCCTGTCCTTTCAGAGGAGACAGAAGGCTTGAAGGGAGAAAGCACCAAAGATAACAGCCGGGGAGCAGGACTTTCCTGACTGAGGAGCACGGACAACATGTGAGCCCCAAACTTGCACTCTCAGGTGTGGTTGGATGCCCAAAGAACGGAGTGAGCTGTGCAAAGGCAAAACCCAAAATGTCAGATTCTCATCACCCCATAGCCCTGACAAAGTGTCATCTCTACCCACTGCCTGCCAGTGCCAGCTGCTCTGGGTGGGTCAGGTCCTCCTGGTCTCCACCCGCCTTGCCACTTGCCTACATCTCCCTGCAAGGGATGATTTGCAATTAAATATCCCCTCCCCAAGCAAGCCAGCATGCAGGAGCTTCGGTCCTGCCCTGCATGGTGGCACAGTGATAAGCCCCAGCCTGGCTCCCACCGGTGACAATGGCATTGCTGTGCTGTGCTGTCTGTGTCTGACCCTGCTCATTCCCTGTGTCTGGACTCCGGTGGCAGCTACGCAGGGCCAAGCAGGGCACTGGTGTGGGGTGAGGATGCTGCAGGGGTTACATGTAAGTGCTGCCTGCAGGTCTCCTATGGCAGTGGTATAGCAGAGACCTTCCTGGGGGGTCCCAGCAGGGCTGTGTGTGCCTGCAGCCCCTACAGATAATGGGATGGTGCCTGTCTTGGGGTTTGCCCCTCTACAGGCTATCCATCATCCCACAGGGATGGCCTCCAAGCTGTGCCACCTGCCACCTGGCATCTGCTGTTCTCAGGGGAAGGGTCATAGCCTTGCCAGGGTAGCAGCAGTTGTCAACTGCCTCAGGACCCATCCAGAAACCCCATTGCACTAAGTATTTGCAGTTTAACATCAGTGGTTTCCTTACCCCCCTGCCCTTGGCAAGGAGGGGTTTAGGTGGGGAGCGGGTGCCTGGCCGGCGTTACAGGATCTGAATCCAGCTCTGCTGGGTCCAGACTCGAGCCTTCTCAGTCTGCTGGGGCAGTGCCTTTGGGTCCTATCACTCCTATTTCTTCTCTGGGCTGAGTCCCTTATCTGTCACCTCTTCCATCTGTCCCCGCCTGATACGCGCCGCCGGCAGTGCCCTGAGCCAGCCGCCCCCGCCAGCGCTGTGCAACAGGCAAGAGTGTCTCTTCAGCTCCACTTTCCTGGGACGCGTCGTGGAGCTGGCTGGAGGGTGACCTTGGGCTTCAGAGCAGACATCCCTCCTGCTGCCACCGGCCCCACGGGTGCTCCCACACCAGGGCAGACGGGTGCTGGGTGGAGCTGTAAATCTGCTGCGAGCACAGTGGCAGCATGTGTATTTATTTTAGCAGCTTTATTCTAGGCAAAAAGCTGCTGCAGGGTGAGCTGTGGCCCAACTGGCTCCACTGCCTGCAAGGGTTTCCTCCGCCACTCTTGGGAGCTTTTTGGGAGGAAGGGGGACCTCAGGAGATGGAGGAGAGGCTTCCCAGGCAGCAGCCTGCCATAGGAGCCAGCATCCTCCAAGGTTTCAAAACCAGCCCTTGCTGCTCAGAGGCCTTGCCCTGGCTCTGCCTCGCACACCCATCTGTGCACAGTCACCACGCTTCCCCACAGGCAGAGAGGGGACCTGGCCAGCACTCATCAATCCCATTGGCTGCAGGATGCTGCATGCATCGAGCTCACCCCGAGGACGTGGACCACACACCCTTTCCCACTCCGTCATGGCACTGGGCACCCCTTTTCCTAACTCAAAAAGAAAGCCTTTTCATCAAGCCCATGTTTTCCTGGCTTGCGCCTTCGCTTTGTTATATGGAAATGCTGTGACTGGCTCTCCCCCTCTGACCTTCAGGCGGGGAGCTGCTTCCCCCACACCTGCTTTCACCTTTACTATTTTAAGCACGGTCTCTTCCTTTTCCCTCTGAGCACTCATCGTTTGCGTCTAGCCTGCATGACTTGCTGACCCAGCACTCCTGCCCGCTCCTTTATCCATTTTGCCTCCATGCATAATGTGCCTCCGTAATCTTTCCTAGGAAGGACATGCAGAGTGGGGCCATGGTGTCGCATTGGGGGCCATGACCGCACAGGGGTCCCTGTGCACTGGCCTGTGCTTCGCTCAGGGTCCCATGCTCACCTCCTGCACCTGGGTTTTCCTTGCCATCCACCCTGGTACTTGGCCCAGACACCTCCAGGGATGTGGGAAACCCTAAAATACCTAATTAGGGGGCTGCCTGCAGGACAGCAATGCTCCTCCGCGATGCCACCACACTGTGCCGGCCGGCTCATTGGCCCCAGGGACCTTTTCACTAAGCCACACTCAGAGCTGTCAACACCCTCCTCACATCCTTGCCCTGGCTGCAGCCAGATGCATGGGGAGTGGATGGGTTTGCAACTGCCTGCAACAGCCATGGGGGGAACATCAGCCCAGATGTGAACAACAGCCCAGACGTGAAGAGCCCGGATATGTACAATGGCCCAGATGGGAACTACAGCTCTGCCCACTACACAAGCCAAGGGATGCTTTGTGCAGGGGCTGCTGCCCCAATGCTTCCCTCCACTCCAAAATCTCTTGTCCTGCCCGAGGTGCAGCCTCCAGGGCTTTGCTGTGCCCATGGTGTGCCCCCAGCTGCTGTCGCCATCCCACCCAGGGAGAAACACGAGAGCCATCGCACAAGACCCAGCCAAAGCCTCTCCTGTTTTGATCAGCATAGGCGTAGGCTGCTAACCGCAGGGCCTCGTTAGCTTAATGAATGAATTTCAAAGCTGGGCTTTTGGATGAGTTTTGGGCATACAGCAAACTCTTTAGGAGTATCAGGCTAGGACACGGTCTTGGTGCCTCCGAAAAGCCTCATCTTCTGGTTTCTGAGCGAAATAACCAAACCAGGAGATTCTCATAAAGAAAATCAGCAAAGACAACTACTTTTATATGTGCGCTTAAGTATTTAGGTCAGTATTTTTAGAATAAATAGCCGTGGGTTGGTTCCTATCTTTTCACTTTCATTTTTCACACTTCAGCTTCATTTTCCCGAATCTGGTTATACTGAAGCAGCAACTGGGTTTTTCAAAGCACTCACACCTACCAGTGTGCTGACCTTGCTGGCTCCTGTTTCCCTACTGGCTCCTCTGGCCTTTTCTTCCCCCCTGAGCTATTAGCACGATTACAGGCTGAACCCGGCCCCCTCTGCCTTAAAGATTTCCCTGAGAGCGGACAAGCGAAGGGAGGGAAGGGCTGCAGGAGGGTCGACTCTGCAAGGGGGTGGGGAGCTTTGCTGGTCTGAACTGGGAAGGGGGTGCACGTGGTGCATGGCTGTGGTCCACAATGGATGCGTGTGGCTCCGTGTGGCGCTCCGAACCTGCACCCAATGCCACCCAGTCCCTTCCCACACCAGGAAGAGCCCCGGCCGCGAGATGGGCGTTGTACCCTGCAGCCTGCTATTAAAAGCAAACCATCTAGAAGAGTCCTTCAGAGTGAAAGCAGCTTTAAAGGAAACATTGGCAGTCTCGTTTGGCTGCAACAGTGCCTGCTTTGCTAACGGCCTCCAAAATTAGAAGAGGCTCAGAAACTTAGGATGGATGTTACTGCAGCAAAGTGCGGAGGGAGGGCGAGGGGGAGGCTCAAGCCTGCTCAGCCTCAGCTGTGCTTCCGCAGAAATCAGGCTGTTGCTCCATAGCCCATAGATACAACCTTTTTTTTTTGGGGGGGGGGAGGATAAGTTCACCGTGGGAATGGAGCACGGGGAGTAACGCCTGGCCGGCACGGAAATCCAGGGTGCACATGTGCGGCTGGAAAAAGCAGCAATCTCCACTGTACTAAACATGCTCCACAGGAGTGACGGAGATGTGCCAAAGCCTCTTCCTGACTTAGCTCCTAATAAACACACTGTGGATGGGAAACAAGCCTTCAGCTTTCTCGGGCGTGGGTGAGCAGAGAGCCTGCCCCGGTGACGCTCCATCCCCACAAGCTGGAGGGGCCGGGGGGCGCAGGACACATCCCTGCCGGTCCCTGGGGCTGGGGCTGGGCTCCTGCCCACCCTGCATCACTCGAAGGGGAGTTTATCCCGAAATAAAGCTCTCCTCCTCCCAAGCTCAACGTCTGCTTCACCTCCAAGAGTTATTCACAGATAAACTCCATAAATTTGGGGGACAGCCATTTTATCACTCCTGGCAGCTCTGTGCATTGCCTGCCACAAGGTGAAGCCAAGGGAACTGGGAAGGGATGGAGGACCAGCTCCCCAGAGAGCTGGAGCATCGGAGTGCCTGGCCAGGATTTGCTCCGCTCTGAGGCAGCTGGGGCCACAGGACGGCTGTATCCTGCCCCAGCTGTCGCTGCCTGCCTGGGGTTTCTGAGGCTTTGTTAGATGCAGGGAGGCGTGAGAGCAGCAAACCTCCTCCTCTGCCTTCCCTCCATGGATGATTTATTTCAACATGCAACTCCAGCCTGTTTTGCTGCATCACTCCAGGCACTTTATTGCCTCTGGCCTGGGCTGGCGACATCCCTGCACCCAGCCCTGGTGCCTGGGAGCAGAAAGGAGCCCTCAGCCCCTGCTGCTGGGGCTTGTGATGATCCCAAAATGCTCCCAAGGTTGGGTGGTTCGTTGCCCTTTCCTGCAGCAGCTCCCCTTCTCCCAGCCTGTTCCCTGAACTGTCAGTCCACCGCTGCCTACTGGCTCCCACCCGGGGCCACTTAGGGTGCCCATTGCTGGGGAGGATGCCTGTGCTTGTCAACACACTGGGACTATGCTGCTGGAACACCACCTGTAAAAATAAATACATTTTTAAAAAATCCATCCTTAATTTTGCTCTGCACTTACAAGGGTGCATGAGTCTATTCAACAGCTAATGTTAAGCTATAACGGCCCCAAGAGCTCCTGAAGCGACATGGCCCTTACCCACAGCCAGTGTACGGGCAGCACGTTGCTGCAGATGGGCACTGCTGCCGTCTTGGCCGGGCACGAACCTGTGCAGGCTGCATTCCCACACAGCATGCTGCACCCCCAACCTGTCCATGGGACCGTCTGCCCAGCAAGCACTGCTACCACTGCTGGCAGCGCTCCGGTGACAGGAGCCTGCTCAGCTACAAGCTAGTTTGGATTCTGAATTTTAATTTTAACCTAACTATAGATTTCCAGGTTGCTGCCAGCCTGCTATTCCCTTTTCCCACGGGAAAGCCAAACCCCAGGGCATGATGAGTGCTGGTGATGCTGGAGATGCTGATGGAGAAGACAGGAGATGGGCTCCCAGCAGACTGGGTCACCACACAGTCCCTGTACCACCCCCACCCCCCACCCCGAAAATAACTCCTCCATTTCACAGCGTTCCTGGAGTGCAAAGCAGCCATTGAGAGGGGCTGGATTTGGGTTTGCTACTGAGGACCTACCATTTGGTGTTTAAAATTCCCCTATTTTCTAATATGGCTTTTTTTCCCCAGACCGGCTAGCAGGAAGAAACCCCTTTGGCTGGGCGAGATTTCCACACCTCGGTGGTGGTGGCAAGCGCTCTGCATGGCTTGCATTCAAATGAACTCGGTGCAGGCAAACAGGCAGCAGTGGTGGGTGCTGCCACCCACCTCCTCTCGCACCCCAGTCCCTCGCCCTGGCGCCGCTGATATTTTTCGGAAGGAGTCATTCGCCGCCTTGGGGTTGGGGTTTCTGGGTCCCGCGGGAGCCGCGGTGTTCGGGTTTCCTGTTTACCCGCGCAGCTGCGCCGGCGGTTGGAGGGAGGCCGGCGTGTGTTAGCTGCGATGCCGAAACATCACGGGTGCCGTAACCGGCTCCTCGGCCAGCGTGGAGTTTAAGGCCTTCCCCAATGCCGGCTCCTTGGCTGCGGGCTTGCAAAAACCCACCCAGCAAAAGGCTTTTTACAAAGGAAGACAGTAGCAGCAATCTGCTGGTAGGTGCTATATGCACATAATTAATTAAATAGCATAATTAATAATACTGCATTATTTATAAAGGGCTAGGGGTTGTCCCTGTCATAAAGAAGGGGCAAGTGCCACCTTAGCCTGGCGTGCGGGAGAAAGCGGAGGCGAAGCTCTGCACAGCCTGCACCCGAAGCCCCCACCTCCCCGGGCACGGTCACGCGTGGGAGCACACTCCCTTGGGGTGCGCTGCAGCCTGCCCTGCTCCCCCCGCCGCTCGGCTGGCGCCGGGGCCTGCTGGCATGGGCAGCGCAGGCAGGAGGGCGGGCACGGCGGGCACGGCGGGCGGCCGGGCGGGCAGCGCGGCGGGCGGGCGGGCGGGCTGACCGGACCGGACCGGACCGGACCGGACCGGACCGTGCCGTGCCGTGCCGTGCCGTGCCGTGCCGTGCCGTGCCGTGCCGGGCCCCCCCAGGCCCCCTCCGCGGAGCAGCCCGGCGGGGCGGGGCGGGGCGCGGAAGGGGCCTCTTGAAACCGCCGCGCGCTGATTGGCGGAGCGCTCGCCCCGCCCCCTCCCCGCCGCCGTCCCGCGGAGGGGCCCGGGGGTGCCGGAGGGCTCCGTCCCCCCGCGCCCGCCCCCGCGCCCGCCCCCGCCCCCGGCCCTGGCCCCGTCGGCGGGCGGGCCGCAGCCGCCGGAAGACCGCGCCTGTGCGCCGGGGCGGGGCGGGGCGGGGCGCTGGGCCGGGGCGGCCGCGGGCACGGCGGGGGGGCGGGGGGGGGGAGCTGCGCGGCCGCTCGGCGCAACGGCGCCCCCTGGCGGCGCGCGGCGGCGCGGATGCCGCCGGTAGCGAGCGGACCTCCCGTGTCCTGTCTCCCTGTGCCCACGGGTGTCCTGTGCCCGTGTTACCACCCCCCCCGGATGTCCCCGTGTTCGTGGGCCCCCGGGGTGTCCCTGACCGCACGAGCCACCAGCAGCAGCATCAGGCCTGTTCCTTGGCACCTCCTAAACCGCCTCCAGAAGGTCCTGCTTCCCGCTGGCCTTTCCGCCCCCGCGCTGCTCCCCATCCCCGTCACGGCCGGGCGCCGCGCTGGCGCCCCACGTCACGCGCCATCCCGTTTGCCGAACAGCGTTCAAACACACCACGCTTGCTCTGGGCTTTAACGTTTGAATTAAAACCAAAATAAACCCCACAACGAGCCAAAGCCCGGCTTAGCGTAACAGCAGACGGGCTCCCTCCTCCTCTCCGTTGCCGGGCGGGCAGGCCGGCCTTAGGAAATTAAGTAAATACCAGTGGAGGAGTTGAAAAATTGGTTACCTTGTAACAGAAATTTTTTGCCTGCAGCTAAAGAAAAATTACCCTTCCTGGTATCTTTTGCAGCCTGCGTGTTTGAGAACTTACCGGGGTGTGTAATAGCTGAAAGGGTGGTGTGACAGCTCCTTGGCCCAGCCTTTTCAGCTGCCTTACTTCTGAGCTCTTGGGCTAGGTTTTTTTCCCCCCTTTCCCCTGCCTTTAAACTCCAAGTGCTTCCAGGGAAATCTAGTGCTTTGACAGCTCAGAGCAGCCAAGAACAGGACTCCCGGCAGAGCAATGCGGCCCCCATCCCATGCCGGTAGCTGGGGGAGAGCCCCTCTCTGAGGGAGACCCCGGCTCACGGGGTGCTATCACCCCATCCCATCACCCCATCTCATTGCCCCAACCTGCAGCGGGTGCTGCTGCATCTGCCGTGCGTAGCAGAGGCCAGCGGGGTGGGAGGGTGGTTCAGGGCAGAGGACCCTGAGTGCCAGTCCCTGAGCAGCTGGGAGCGTCATCCTCCCCTGCTCGGGGGGACGTGGGACCCCTGGCCCCGGCAGGCAGTGCAGCCGCAGCATGGCTCTCCTCCCTGGTGTTGCAGCAGCTCCTGATGCAGCAAGATGACACAGGGTCTGATTTATTAAGCTGGTGCATTAGTGTAAATTTTTTTCCCCTTTTCCATGAGCTGTTTGCATAGCGGTGCCTGCTGTGCTGCTCTCCCTCCCTCACATCAGCACCCAGGTTTTGGGGTCATTTCCTGTGGAGAAGAGACCTGCAGCCCAACCTTGGGTACCACACCATCATCCTGCAAAGAGGGAGACGCGTTTGGCCCCCCCCAGAGGCAGGGATGCCTTGAGCACCAGCCTCACGCCCCTGCTGCTGCTCGGGGCATGGAATGGCCTGCACAAACCCTCCCGGGGCTGCGCCTCCAGGTGCTGTGGGTGCTGAGCGTGGGCAGCTGCATGGCTGGGGGCTTGCAGGTGATGGATGCATCCCATGGCAGGGAGCAGGGTCCTTGCGAGGGGTACACAGAGCAGCCTGGGGCACCCTGAAAGCATCTCCAAGCCCCTGGCATTGTGGTGTCCCTCCCACAGCAAGTCAAGGGCTCCTGGCTGCTTGGCTCAGTCTCTGCCAGCCCCGTCCCTGGTGCAGGTCTCACTTCTGGCCTCATGGGGCTACTGGAGTCAGCCACGGCTGCACAGGTGCCGCATTGGTGCTCACCACTGTCCTTAATAGCTGAGAAAACCTACGTTTCAGCAAAGATCTGACTTACGCTGCAGCCCCTTTCTCCCGCCGCTGAGCTCGTGAGCAATTCATCCTTCTGACTACTCTAAGAAGTGATGAAACCAATAGGTCACTTTTTTTTTTTTTCTCAGCAGTAATTAATGCTTTAATTAACACTCACGACATCCAGTTCCCATTACTGTGCATGAGCAGCCTCTGCTGCTGGGGCCTCGCTGCAAACTCTCTGGTAACTGGGGGTGGAAAGGGTTAGCCGGGGAGCTGGCGGGAGCTGCCGGCTGGAGGCCGCCCATCTGGCCACGATTTCATCTGAAGCTGGAAACTTCTCCTCCTCCCGAGCAGCAGCAGGGTTTCCAACACGTTTCACAGCCTGCTTTGCTTTTGCACGGGCTTGTTTATGGTGCAGCGGCTTTTACGGCCGAGGGAAGAAATTGGGCGCCATGAGCATGCATGCTATGCGCAGCCCTTGTTATTTACTCTTAACAATTTTCCAGTATTTTAACACAAGTCCCCAAGAAATTTTAGTTGTCCCAAGGAGAATAGCTGCTTGTAACCGGTTGCTAATTACAAGTATGAATGTCAATTAATTCATTTAGCTAATTATCCACTCTATGAGCATCACGCACCAAAGAACTGTAAAAGACGGGCATATGGTGATGGATCGGAAGGAAGAAGCTGGTGCCTGCACGTGCTCACTGGACAGCAGGGCCGAGTGGGTGCTTGCAGGGTGTGCAAGTGTGCCAGGGTGAGGGGACGCATGCAGCATGAGAGCTGGGGGAAGACGGCTGCTGCAAGCCGTAATGACAGCATTATGCTAATTGGGCCTGGAAAACATCAACCCTCTCCTTGCAACTTTTGTTTGGAGGCTTGAGTGCGGGTCAAGCACCTAAAGTGTTTCTAATTGTGCTGCTCCCTCCGATGCGGAACAAGGGGAAGAATCATTTTCCCTGCGTCAAGCAAACCTTTTGATCATAATCGCTGGTTGCAGAAACAAACAGTCCTAAGGAGGGAAGAGAGATCCCTGACAAGCTTCCTGGCAAGGGGCCTCCATGCTAAAGGTGGGGAGATCCACTGGAGGATGCTCGTTGCAATCTGGCTCACAGGGCACCTGGGCTGCTGCAAGTGGGCAGAAAACTGTCTTGGTGGAAAGTAATCTTATTTGCTGTCCCAAAAAAGGAAAGTGTTTTCAAGGAAATTGTATTTTCTGAAAAGTCAGAGTTAATGCCACCTGCATGTGCAAAGTTACCTGTAAGGCATGGAAGAGGTTGTGGGGGGAGAGCAGAGTGGACGCCCCCTCCCCACTCTCAGAAAGCTGATGAAGAATTGCAGATTTTATACTAGCAGCTGAGCAGCAAACACTCAGTGGGGTTAAAATCCTCGGTCAGAGCAGAGAAACAATCTTCTTCTGGAGGGAATCTCCATCACAGCACTTGGATCAATCACCCGGTGAGGCGCTGCCTTCTCCATCCCCCAAAGGCTCCTGACCCTTTGTGGGTGAGCATCACCCCAGGCTGGGCCACCAGCTCGATCCCTGCCCCGTTCGCAGAGGTACCAACCTGTTCTGCCTCACCTGTACCTGGGTCTAGAATTCTGATGAGCATTTCCCATGTCAAGCCTAAAATTTGGGTTGCTGAGGCCCCAGCACTGCAGGGGCAGCACCCACCGCACCAGATACTGTTGCTTGGTGCCTGCCACGAGCGTTTGCTCTGTTCCAGAACTTTGTTATTCTTGTTTACCGAAAAAATGAGGCCTTATTTCCTGTTGAATTTGTTCAATTATTTCACTGCTGGATGTCCAATGGCAGTGTTTGTGCTGCCTGTGCCTGTAAGGAGCTTTGATCAGCCTCTTGTACATCAATTACCAAGATTCACTTCTAAAAGTGCGTAAATAAAATACAAATAGAACAACGTCTCCCAAAATCCCCAATAGGCTGTATTGTTAATGCGGTGACACGGCAATTTGCATTTTATTTCCTTGTTATAAAAAACCAAAGGTTTTTATTATAAGCCCTGTTAGAGGTTGTTCAAAGGCAGCAGGGCCAGGGAGTGGCTGTGGGGACTGGAGTGGCTCCGGAGAAGTTTGCAGAGGCTTTCCCGGCCAGCTAGCCTGGCGTCCATGCCTGTGGCTCTGGGGAAAAAACAAATATTTTCAGGCAGGTTTAACTGTGGTGGGGAAGAGCCTGGTGCTGATGTGGTGCTGTCAGTACTGAGGGGGGGTGGGGGGGGCAGCCAGGCACCCCTGTTCCCCTTGCTGAGGTGATGGGGGTAGAAGGGGAGATGATATGTGGGGCTGGGCAGGGGACCCGGGACCCCATCTCAGGGGCTGCTCGCTGGGGAGAGATGGAAGGAAACCAGCTGCGCCCCGCTCCGCAGAGCTGTTGGCGCCATGCCAGCCCTTCCGCCGCACTCCCTGGCTCTGCCGCTGGCCCGGTGCGTTCGCTCCTGCGGCAGAATATCAGCTCCAATCGGCAAACCTCCGGAGCGCCAGCCATTTTCTGGACAAGAGCAGATTTGCCAAGCGCTACCTTAAGAAAAGTTATGCGTGACTATATTTAAGGAAGCAGGGGGTGTGCACTGGCCCCATCCCAGGGCCCTGCGCCAGCCCTGGCCTCGACGCCCGCGCCCGATGCCGGCCATGCGCGCAGGTGTCTGGACGCTTCTCCTCTGAGCCACCCATCGCCTTGCTGCCGCCTGCAAATGCTCAGCTTCTTCTGGCTGAGGTGAGGGCCAGTTGGGGACTGGGGACGATGGGACAAGGTGGGGGGACCCCGGGGCTGGGCGAGCCGGAGCCAGCGTCCAGCACTGCTGCAGAGACTTCCACACCCAGTAGTGGAGCAGTGGCTTGTTCTGGCTTGTGTCGGTGCTGGGCGGCTCTGCGGGGGGGGTGAAAGCCCCTTGGGCCCCACCTGCTTGCCTGGGTGATGCCCTCTTGCTCTTGGGGTTTACAGTGAGCTGTGCCACAGCTCCATCGTGGTTGGCATCGGTGGCTCACCAAGGGGACTGTGACACCCTCCCTCTGGCTGCAATGGGGACAGCGGGTGAGAGCTAGCAACATCCCCCCCCCCCCCGCCCCCTGGGGCTTTCTGGGTGTGTTGGGAGGGATGCTGGGGAGTGGGGGTTGGCTTGAATCATCCTTTTTTCACTTAAAAGGGTGGGCAGATATTTGGGAAGCGTGGGCACAGGGCTGCTGGGAATACAGGTTTCATGGGGAGGGCAGAGGGATGTGTCGGGGCTGGCTGGGGAAGCGTGGGTGGCCAGACGAAGTGGGTGGCACGATGCTGTGGTGGTCTCTGCCTTGGTAGCCTTGACTGAGGTGGTCTCAACCATGGTGACCACCACGATTGAGACCACCAGGGTGGAGACCACCAGGGTGGAGAACACTGCACCATCATGGTCTCCACTGTGGTGGTCTCCACTCTGGTGGTCTCAACCATGGTGGTCTCGACTGTGGTGATCTCCACTATGGTGGTCTCCCACTTGGTGGGCTTGACTGTGGTGGTCTCAACCTTGGTGGTCTGGATGCTACAGCAGTCTCCTCCCTGGGGAAGCCGTGGGAGGCAGGGCAAAGGTGCATGGGCTGGGCAATGCTGTTGTTTCACACTTGTGAATTTTGGCCCTGGTGGTGTTTGCGGCCCTAACAGGATGATATATGGCTTTGATCTGCCCATGGTCTGGAGGCAGCAGTGCCAGGGGACCTTTGTCCCCTGGGACACTCCCTGGGGCAACTTTGCCCCTGTGCTGGCAAACTGGTGCCAACCTTCCCAGGAGCCTCCCTGGAGCTGCAGAGAGTGGCTGGGCAGGGACATGGATGAGGCTGGGGTCTGCAGGCACAGCCAGGGCTGGGGAAGCTTCACCTAGCATTGAACTGGGTGGTGGAGAGGAATGTGAAGGGACTGGAGGGGTTCCCGCTGTGCTCACTCTGAGCGAAGGTTTCTGCTGCCAGCAGATGTAAAATCAGTGGCCCCTTGCGAAGGGGACAGTCCTCGTGGCCTCCTGCTGACTTGGGCCCTCGGTTTGCACTTTCCTGGCCCCATGCCTTGCTTTGCTCCATGAAATTAGGGAAAGCATGACGTGTGGTCCCAAAATTACTGCTCCCAGGGCACCCTGGCCTTTCTTCTGGTCCTGCTGATACCTGCCACAGGAGGCTTCTGTATCTCCTCACCATCTGTGCCATGACCAAGTAATTTGGTTCCTCATCCCAGTGGGACCACCACTCTGATGGCCCCACAAAGCAGCCAGCACCTCATATCCCACACCTGAGCAAGTGCTCCAGGTCTCATCCTGGGGGCCCTGCTCCATCTCTGCCAGCATGGGGTGATGGAGCTGAGCTGGGATGGACATCTCTTCTGCCACTGGCTGGTGGGGCTCCCACTGGAGGGGACACCTGCCCTTGCGTATGTCCTGCCCACCCTGTCCCCAGCCACTGAGGCTTTGCCGCTGCTGGCAGTGGGACTTGTGAGCCAAGTCTTGGAGGAAGGATAGCCCTTGCTGCCCTGTCGAGATGGTAGAATTTCCCAAAGTAGGTCAGGTTAATTTTTTAATGCGTGCAGATTTGCTTGTTACCATGGATATTGCTCAATTATACACCAATAATCCCCCATGAGAACTTCATTGTCGCCACTTTCCTCCCCTCCTTACCCTCTGCTTTTTTCTTTAAATATACCCAGGAAAGGGTAAGGATGTGCTGAGGGGCTGAAGTAGGGGTAGGAGACCAGAGCCAGGTGAGGGAAAACAGGGCTTATGCATTCAGGAGGTGGCGGAAGGGGAGTGGGAGACCTTCGGAGAGCAGACGGGGGCAGCCTGAGGCATGGGACTGCCCCACTCTGCCCAGAGCACTCTGCAGCCCGGCACCTGGGACCCCCACCCTGGTTTTACCCTTGCCCCTCCTTCCCATCTGCTCCTTAGGGGGTGGCTAAACAAAACACCCCACTTCCACAGACTCAAGGATTTGAGGGGAATGCACTCTCCTGCATCCCCATCCAGCAGTGTCCTGGGGGCTGTGGGACCCAAGGGGGGTTTTGCAATGGAGGGTCCCTGGGCTGATGGTCCCCCAGTGATTTTCTAAGAGGCCAGCACCCAATCAGCAACAGAGACCATCCCTGGAGCTTGTGGGTGCTTTGGCACTTGGGAGAAGCCCCTGCTGGGATATGGGAGAAAAGTGGAGTGTCACGGGGTCCCTCTTCTCCATATTTGTGGAGCTATTGGGGTGTGTCCCCCTCCATGCCCCCCCCCATTTGCTCTGCAGGCTTCTTATGCCTTCAGCAGTGCAGGAAGCAAGCGTGGCAGGAGGCAAGAAAAAGATTAGTCTGGAAGGGGTTTTTTTCTAATGTAAACTTTTTTTTTTGGGTAGAAGTGGGTCACTCGAGGGGTGACAGAGTAAGAGCATCATCGCCTGGGTACTGCATCCCGTTGCCATGGTGACCTGAGGGCTGCATCAGTCAACAGCTTTAAAAATGTGACAGTTGAGTGAGGCTGAAGATTTTAATGAGGACAGACACTTGCTCGCTTAGTTTCGATAACCGTATACTCTATAAATACCCACTGACTGAATGGTTCTGGGTCTCTGGAGCATGTTTGCGACATGTGGCTGGGGTGCTCCCCTTCCCCAGGCAGAGCCCTGTGCTCCAGGGTGGGAGCATGGGCTGGGGCCACCTTGAAAATAGTGTGTGTGTGATGGATGCAAAGCAGACAGCTCTTTTTTTTCTCCCTCCTGCTAACCCAGCCTAGGGTACAAGGTGACACTGCAAAGCCAGGAGCCGGTTTGGGTTTCTGAGGTACAGCCCCAGCCGCGTGCCCCCAGTGTTGGCTGCTGTGGCTGGCAGCCGTGGGGTGTGACAGGGCCACCACTGGCCACTGCCACCACCTTGTGTCTGCAATAAAATAAACCCAGGGAGCAAATCCAGCTTGCTAAACAGGAGAGTAATTCTTGCACTGGGCTCTTGCAGGGGTGGGTGAGCCATAAGCAAGCTCCCAGGCCTCAACAGCAAGCCGGGAGAAGTTGTGGGGCTGGGGAAAGCAAAGCCCAGTGCCACTGAGGCAGGGGTGGGAGGCTTTGAAAGGCTGAGTGGTACTGTTTGCATCCATCAGTGCTCTGAGCACCCTCATTTCATACCAACCACAATGGGTGCGCACCATGCCATGCTCCCGTGAAGGGCTGACGGTACAGAAGGCAAATCTACAGCTTCCACTTTTTGACCCTGTGCCAAAGTTGGTCAGTCCCACGCTGTGGGGAAGGAGCTGCTGCCTCTGGCAGCGTGGTTAGACCCGTGCAGGAGCAGGATGTTTTCTGGGACAGCTGAGGGCATGCCAAGGGGCCCGTCAGTGTTGTGTTTAGAAGCAAACTGTAAATATAAGGCCTCTTCCTCTTGTTTTTGCTGCAGCTTCCATGCTGTCTTTCCTTGCAATGCACCACCATGTCCAGCCAGGACCCAGTCACAGTGCATGTGGCTGGGGAGTCCACGGGCACCCAAGGGCACACAATGCCCTTGGAGGATGCCAGAGCTTCGCAGGCAGAGGGGCCAGTGCAGAGTGCAGTGGCGTTGCCGGCAACTGGCGCTTCTCATTTGCTGCCCCCGGTGCCACCCGTGCACAGCCCACTGCCAAAAATATGCTCCCAGCAGTCTTGTGACTGTGGTGGTGTCACTGCGCTGGCCGGGGAGCTACAAGACACAGCCCTCTGTCACATCTAGCGACATGGAAAGTATTGACACAGCATCACTGATCAAAGGATGTGCCACGGCACCGCACCTTGGGCTTGGTCCAGCACCCCAAAATAGCTGGGATCCTTTCCATCCAGCAAGCACTGGACCTGACCCCTGAGGAATGGCAGGCACCATCCCCAGGTCTGCCCTGCTCTGTTTCAGCTCTGGCAGCTCCTCTGATAGGTGCTGGCGAGAGGCTGGTGGCATGGGGAGGGACGTCAGTGTGGGGCACGGGGACAGGGTGTGACAACCTGCCGTGCAGGTGGCTGTAGCAGACAGTGGCTCTGCGGCGCCCGCCACACACGCTGCCTTGTTCCTGCTGGGGGACAGCCGCAGGCGTCCTCCACTCCGGCTCTGCTGGTCCTGCTGTAACTGGAGCTACTCTTCTCCTTTCCAGGTGTCTCTTAAAAATGGTCAAGGGCAATATTGTAGTCCCTGAAGATATCTTGAGCTTCTGTTGCAATGGCCTCCAGGTACTCCCCGTGCTGTGCAACTAACCCCAGGGTTCCCCATTGTGCCGACGGCTACTAACCAAGGCTGTGCCAGGCAGGTGCCACGCCGTGCTGGGAGCTGCCTCCAGCTCTGCACTGGCTCCGCCTGTGTCTGCTCCCCACGTGTTCCCCATTAGCATCCCCTGCCTCTTGCTGACTACTGCAGGGTCAGGGCCGTTCCCACGGGGTGCCAGCTTTTTCCCTAAAATTTAGAAATGGCAAGCGCCAGGAAAATGAACGGTGGGAGCTCTGGCCAGGCTGACTGCTCACTTTGCAGCAGGAGGCTTTGGAGCAATTTGCATTGCTGGCTTGTGCCCCAGAGCCTGCCAGCTTCCTGAAATAGCTCCGTGGTACTCGTGTGGGCACCTCAGCATGTTGGGAAACAGCCTGGGAGGTTCACAAAGGGGTTTGGAGCCCACTGGAGGGGCTCTGGTAGCCAGGGGTCTGTCTCACCATGGGATGGGGGGCCCTTTGCCATAACCTTGGCTTGCTGTCTTCGTCACTGTCTGTGCTAAGCCGAGGTTTGTGCCGTTCCTGGGATGTCATGTACCAGTAGCTATGGAAACAGAGGTTAGACCCGCTAGAGAAAAATGCAATTCCAAGAGGCGGTGAGCCTGGAGTAGCCGGGAAAGCTTCATTTTCAGCATAAACCCATTTTTAAAAGAAGCCGGGCAAACCAAAGGGCAAAGAAGCTGCTGCAATGGGGCTCTTGCAACAAGTCCTGTAAATGGGAGCCACAGTGGGAGCAGAAAGCGGAAGGAAGGGCTGTAACGAAGCCCAGATGGCTCCTCATGTCTCCTCAATTACTCACCGGGCTAACTGAGTTCACCCCTTGTGTAACACGGCTCACTTGACATCTAATCAGATATTTTTTTGTCAGCACAGTCACAATACCAGCTTCTCTCTTCCAACCCACCTCCCGCCGGGGTGGCAGGCAGGAGGAGCTCTGTGCCCAGCAAACCGCAAAGCCTGTAAGGACTGTATTTAACTGCGCAAACAACCCCAAACCGAGGATGCTTTCCCACCCTCTGCTTGCACCAGCCAGGAAAAACTGCTTTCAGTGTTTCCTTTGGCAAGGGGGGTGTTGGTGGAAGGTGTGGAGCATTGCTGCCTGCCCAACCCTGGGTGCAAGCCCTGGGAGCGCAAAACCACCCTTTGCTGTGGCATCCTAAAAATAAAAGTGTCGGGGGAGCAAAATTCCTTCCCAGAGAATTGATTGACTTTGGGAAAGGGGTTTGCATGGTTTTTTGGGAGGAAGTGGTGGGGCTGGGTGATATGCGGCCTGGAAACATGCAGTGATCACCCACAGAGCTCTTTTTAGAGGGATATTTTTTCCTTTTGGCTGTGGACATCACGTCTTTGGCAAGGGCTGGGTAGGCTTCGGTGGTGCCCAGGGCTGTGCAGGACAGGTATTCCCACCGGCTCTGCGTGGCGAGGGGGGCTGCTTGGGTCACTGTTTTCTCAGGGATTTTCCTCCCATTTGGGTAAATGGAACTCTTGTTCTCCACAGGGCTCAACCTCTCCGCCACGTGCCCAGGAGCCAGGGGAACAGGAGGAGGTACCGGGGGCCATGGCGAGCCCCTTGCCCACCCGCAATCCCACTGAGGTGCAGATGAGCCAGCTGGTGCTGCCCTGCCACACCAACCACCGCGGTGAGCTCAGCACCAGCCAGCTGCTCAAGTGGATCGACACGGCCGCCTGCCTCTCTGGTAAGCCATCTTCTCCCACCAAACCATCGTCACACCAGGCCGGGCGGGAAGGGACCTGGTAGCGTCCTCAGGAGCTGGATTATCAGAGGTGTGCCCAGCAGTCCAGTGCAGTCCCTCAGAGCTGACGCCAGCTGGGGACCTGAGTCATGCCATTTTGCTGAGTAATTAGAGGCTGAACGGGAGCAGGATGAGAGGGGGAGGAGATGTGCACTCCAGCACGCACGTTTGCTCAGGGTCAGATGAAAATTGACAGCTGCTTCTTCCCAAATGCTGCCCTTTTCCTTGCCTGGTGCAAAAGGCATGGGGAGACCCAGCTGGTGATGTCCCTGGCATCTCAGCAGCAGCCAGAGAGCTCTGCCGGACGGGGCTGAGCTCCTCCACTCAGTGAGAAGCTCATTCTGCCAAGTGCACCATGGTTGCCAAGCATGGGGAAAGGTAAATGGATGCAGTATTGCAGTTTGATGAGGTTCCCAGGGCAATTTTGCTGCTTGAGGATCCTGGAGTCCCAGGGGAAAGCCAGAACGGCAAGACGGCTTTAAAATATTTGCTGTGCACAGGGAGATGATATCAGCTGCCTGTACGTCCCCACAGCGGCTGAAAGCATTGAGGGAAGGCAAACAGCAGGGCAGGCCTCCTAGTTACAGCACAACCTCCAAACCCTTAAAACACCTGCAAACCCACACTGCTACAGGGTGCAGAAACCCCAAACCCTGCTCTCATTCCCTGCAAACAAGGCAGGCAGGGAAAGGAATGCCAGCCGGGATTTCACCGGTGTCACCAGCCCCAAGGCGGCAGCTGTGGGGCGGGGGAGCGTGTGTGTCCCTCGCATGCTTGGCATGTTGCTGCAGGTAGCTGATGCAGTTTGTTTTTCCTTTCCAGCCGAGAGACATGCTGGCTGCCCGTGCGTCACGGCTTCCATGGATGATATCTATTTTGAGCATACCATTAGGTAAGTACTCTGCTCTCCAGTGGGGCATGCATGGGGGAGGCAAATGGGTTTTGCTCATCTGCTGGGTGCAATGGGGATGGTGGGGCCAGAGCTGGGACAGGGAGGAGATGCAGTGGCAGAGCCAGGCTCACAGGGAAGCCAGGGATTAAGGCTCTGACTCTGCCGCGAGGCTGCGGACTGACTGTCTGCTCTGATTTATCTGCTGTCTGGTTGCTCGGGAGCTCCTGCTGTGTTGGCTTCCCGGTATTTCCCCTGACCCCAGCTCCTCCCTAGCTTTGTTCAAGAAACAACTCTCACTTAGCGCTCTGGAAAACTTAAATCTTGTGAATCGTGCCTCTGTAGCAGCCATGTGGGTGGCTGGCATGCGGTGGAGCTCACCCACCCACTGGGTGCTGGGAGGAGTGGG
This sequence comes from Phalacrocorax aristotelis, assembly GCF_949628215.1. Taxonomy (NCBI): domain Eukaryota; kingdom Metazoa; phylum Chordata; class Aves; order Suliformes; family Phalacrocoracidae; genus Phalacrocorax; species Phalacrocorax aristotelis. The sequence goes on along the minus strand of NC_134281.1, from coordinate 44,902,510 downwards.
ACCTCCTTGAGCATCGCTTTGTGAGATGCTGAGCTTTGCCCAGCCAAAATCCCCTCCCAGGCTTGTCCTGGCATCCCCTTGGGCACTGCCTCAGCAGAGGTGCCCACCCCAATGTGCACAGCCCCTGGACTGCCACGTTGCAGGGGACAACATAAGCATTCCCACATGGTGTAGGTCTTACATGCCCAAGGTGGTCTCCTCCCTTACCACCCCTGGTAAGCCCAGGTGCTGCCACCCACTGTTACTCGTCTCTCAGAGCCCCCATGCCCCCCGGTGCAGGGGGATGCCCATCTGCTCACCCCCTGGGTACCATCTCAGGGGGCTCCATGGGTGTTTTGGCACCTGCAAAGGTGCCTGCAGAGCCTGATGGCAGAGGGGTTTTTGGCACCCCCATCCCTTGGGGACCTGCTGGCTGAAGGCAGGCCCAGACAAGCAAGCCATGCCACAAAGGATCCATGCTGCCTAGGAGCTCCCCACTGTGCATGTCTGCTCACTGAGGACAGGGACTAGCTGTGGGTGCCCAGGGCTGGCGTTGGGGTCCCAGGCTGTTGGCTGATTTGTTTGGTGCCAAGAAGTCCAACTTGCTCTTTGATTTCACCGTCATCCACAGGAAATGTTAAACTCCCAGTTTTTCCATCTCACATCAGATGCTGCAGCGCTGGTGGGTCGGCAAAACACTGGCAGAGGCTGGGGTGCCCCTTGGGTTGGCACCGTCAAGGTCAATGCCCTGCACTGAGCAGGCTCAGTGGGTGCCATGCCCAACACTGCATGGCTACAGCTCCTGGGGCAGCTTTGCCTGGGAAGCTTTCCCCTCTAGGTTTTGGAAGCAGGAGGATGGACCTGAGTCCCGCTCTGGAACACTAAAACAAGCTCTGCAAGGCATTTGCCCCTCCTCAGGGGTGAGCTGGGCCTCACTCCAAGGGGTCAGGGAATTTATGCTGCTCCTGGCTTAGATCCTGCTTGCTGTGGTCCAACTTAATACTCCAAGTGAGGAGCCTGTCAGGGATTTCCTGCAGAGCTGTTTGAAGGCAGAGGAGTGTTGGGCAGTGTTTGCCGGCTGCTCTCCTCCTTGCCTGGCTGGTTGTGCTTTCTGTCACCCTCACACTGCAAGGGAGAGACCCCCTTGGGCAGGGAAAGGCTGTGGGTGCTGGGGGGCACAGAGGAGACCCCAAAACAGCACTGACTTAAAAACTCATCAGCTGGGCATCAGATGCTCCCCATTCTTCAGTCCTGCTGTGTGCAAGTGCAGCCTCCTGAGAGGATTTCACATGGATTCATGTGGCTTTTATGGCACTGGCTTGTGCCATTTGATAAGGACAGAGAGGATAAAGCATTTTTGGGGCTGTAATATAGACAGATGGGACTGCCAAGCTGACAGCCCAGACCCCTGCCTTGCACTCCCCTCACTGCAAACCCAGCCAGAGCATCCATTCTCCAGGCTCACCATGCCACCGCTTCCTTCATCTCTAACCCTCTCCCCACATTTTGCTTTTTCTTTTCGCACCAGCCAGCTGTATATAAACCCTCCTGGGCAGCGGGACGGGAAGAGCGGTGTCTGGTACGGATGTTTGCAGCCCTAGAGCAGCTGGCCTAATGCAGCGCTGCCGTGAGTTGGGAGCATTAACCCCATTGACGCCACAGGGCCTGGAAGGTGCACGGAGGCTGCTCATGTAACCCCGCTAACATTTTGGCATGCTGCAGTGGGTGCAGAGTTGCCACTGGGCCCTAGGGTCCATGCCAGGGAATGCCCAGAGGCACTGTCACAGCCTCATGCTGCCCCTGCTCCAGCCAGAGCCAACGTGCAAAGTGTGTTGAGTAGCCAAGATGATCATGGTCATTTAGAGCCAGAAGTCATGCGTGGGGGCAAGGGGGGAAGTTACAGTGCCAAAGCACATGCTGACTCTTCCTTGCTTCTGGTTTTGAGCCCTCTATGGTGCAAACCTGCAGTTTCAACAGGTGTGGCATTATAGGTTTTATTTTTCTACTGACTTTTCTAGCATGCGTCACTTGTAGGGAATGAGGAATATTTCTGATTTAATAATGCATTTGTTAAAGTCTCTGCTGTTGGTGTTGCCAATAAGCTGCATTTGCTCATTTGGTCGGTACCAGTCTGGAGTAGTTTAGGCTGCAGAGCTGAAGCTGTCTGTGCATTTACTCTGAAGCCTACTGAAGGCCCAGAGGAGGGCTCCTGGGCTCTGCAAGGAGCAGTTTGCTGCCAGCAGATGTTTCATGTGAGAGATCTTGCAAAATGCCCCTGGCCAGATCTTGCCTCCCGCCATCTCCCAGTATCCCAAGGCATCCATTACTGGGAGGCCCTGGAGAGAGGAAGAACAGGAGCAGTCAACATGCCTGCAGCTTTTGGGCTGCTGCTGCCGCCAGCCAAGGGCCCGTGGGGAGGCCCCATGGGTGCCCCCATTGTGCAGGACAGCACATGCAAGGCTGGAGGAGCCGTTTGCTCTGGTGAAAGCGTGCATGCCCGCATGGTGGGGGGTGCCAAGCAAGACTCAGGCACCTCTGCACCTCTCAGGTGTCCCAGCAGCATCCCAGACCTGGGGACCTGTTTGCATGCAGTTGCTCAGGGGTGACATCTCACTGCCGGGCTGGACACCTGTGGGGTCCCATGTCTTGAGAGTGGCCGTTCCCATGTCCTGCTGGCCATCCCAGCATGTCCCCACTGTCCCAGGCAGCTGCTACTGCAGTGGGTGGTGAGCTGTAACACCATGGCACCTCGGTGGGGAGCCGCTGAGCCGTGGACTGCAGGCCGTCTTCCCCTGGTAAACCCTGCACACTTTCTCCTCTTTCTGTTTTTCAGTGTCGGGCAAGTTGTGAACATCAAAGCCAAAGTAAACCGAGCCTTTAACTCCAGCATGGAGGTTGGTGTGCCACCCCACGCCTTCACTTGCTGGCCCTGCTCCTATCCCCTTCACCACGTGCCCATCCCTGCCAGCTGTGCACACCCATTCACTGCAGCCAAATGCAAAATACCCAAATCCTCCCGCGGTTTCCAGCTTCGATCCTGCATATCTGTCTCATCCTGCTGTGCTTGGTGGGATGTGGGTCCCTGGGGAGCAGAGTCAGCTCTCAGGTGTGCTGTGCCCTCTCTCAGGTGGGCATCCAGGTGAGCTACGAGGACCTGTGCAGCGGGAAGCATTGCAGCATCTGCAAGGCGTACGCCACCTTCGTGGCGCAGGGCCCCTCTGGCAGCAAGGTGAGTGGTGGCCGGTGGCTGTGAGGGCTTGGTCAGCCCCGGTGCAGAGGCAGCGGCGAAATGGCCTCTCTGGGGAGAGATGACCTGTGCCAGGCCCAGCTTTCTGTCACAGCATGTGCTGTTGCTTTGTGGCTGTCTGCACATGATCGGGTCAGTGATCTCTTACCCCTGTATGGAGTGCCAAGTGCACAGTGGGGTGCCAAGGCCCTTAGCCCTGCTCTGGGCACCTGCCCACTGCTACTCTCCCCTCCTTTGTACCCGGAAAGGGCAGGGACGTACCTCCCTCCCTGGCACTGCAGGGTGGCTCCTTAGCATTGGCACCTCCCAGGGGATCCCTATCCAGTTGTAGGAGCCATTTGCCCTCTGGCCCCTCCGTGAGCAGCTATAATATAACCCAGGAGGGGAGCGCAGCTGGCTCCAGCACACATGGTGGTATGTACTGTGCTATAGGAGGTGTGCTGCTGCCTGAAGGAGCCCTGACTTCTCTCACAGTAGGACTGTTCTCTGCCCATGTACCCTTTGCAGGTGAAGCTGAAGCCACTGACCCCACAGACAGAGGAGGAGAAGACAGAGTACAGCATTGCCGCTGAGCGCCGCCGCATGCGGCTGGTCCACAAGGACACCCTCAAGGACCTCCTCACCCGCAGCCCCTGTGAAACCGGTACTGTGTCCCACAGCCAAGGCTTCCAGCCCCAAAACAGCCCCAACACCCATTGCTGACATCCTCCTTCCTCGTTGGGTTGCTGTGGGGAGAAAAGTGGTGACCACCGTGGAGGTTTGGGAATGCCCTGGCCATGGAGGGGAAGGGATCAACCCCACCACCATGGACTCCCAAGCCAGGACATGTGGGGGGTTCGATGCAGTGGGAGGATGCATCAATGGGGAGAGGAGGCAAGGGCTGGTGGGGTGCCAGGAGTGGGGGTCCCACTGACTGGCTGGAATGCTGAACCCTGTTCTCCCCCCGCGGCAGAGCTGGAGACGCGGGATGGCAGCGCAGCGGTGCCGGCGGAGAAGACACGGGTAGAGAGTGTGGAGCTGGTGCTGCCCCCACATGCCAACCATCAGGGCAATACTTTTGGTGGGCAGATCATGGCCTGGATGGAGAATGTGGCCACCATCGCAGCCAGGTGACCTGACGGGGATTCAGGGGCCAGAGGGAGGGCATGCCTGGAGATGACACACAGCCAGGGTGGCTCCAGCCGTGTCAGGCCATAGCCACGTTGTAGGGACCCTCCAAAGGGATGGTCGCCAGCATATCATCCTTGAGCAGTGCTGTACAGGGAGTCCCATGGGTGCATGGTGCTGGAGGACCCCAGGGAACGGTTCACACTCACCACAGTCTGCTTATTGTCCCTTCTCATGGCTGATTTTGGCAGTTGAAATCCAGGGGTGACATTTTTTGGGGTCTCCTCAGCTCTGGGTGGGTTGGGAAGGGTGTGTGAGGCTTCCAGGGTGCCAGAGCTGGGGGTTAACACCTGCCCCCTGCAGCCGGCTGTGCCGTGCCCATCCCACACTGCGGGCCATTGAGATGTTCCATTTTCGGGGACCATCACAAGTTGGGGACCGCCTGGTGCTCAAAGCCATCGTCAACAATGCCTTCAAAAACAGGTGGGTGCCAGCAGTGTGGTGTCCCCATCCCACCCTTCCAGTGGCTCTCCGCATGCTCACCCCTTCTTCTCTCCTGCCCAGCATGGAGGTGGGGGTCTGCGCCGAGGCATACGATCAGGAGATGTCCATCAGCCGAAGGCACATCAACAGCGCCTTCATGACCTTCGTGGTGCTGGACCAGGGGGGCCGGCCCTGCAACCTGCCAATGGTGGCACCTGAGCCGGGGGTAAGGATGGGCAGGGCTGACTTCTCCCCATGGCGGTGGCATGGGACCCCCAGGAATCACACTTAGTCCTGAAAGGCTCTTGGATTCACAGCAAAACAAATGCAGTTTTATGATGATGGAAATTAAATTGCTTGATAGCAAGTGAATTAAATGGATTGCTTGGTATAACTAATAATAAAATAAAACACTTGCCCATGCAGAGATGGAGATGTATTAGCCATGCAAGGCTTAACAGAATATTGCCTGCAAGTTCAAGCTCATCTTTTCTAAAATTTAGGGGAGAGAAGGAAAACTTCTTAGGTTGTTTTTACCTTTCAAAGCATCCTAATCCATAATTTGCTTGGATCCAAATATTTAAGAAAATTTGTCATGTGAGCACAGCAGCGAAGCAAACACCCATGTGTCGTGGGGCACATCATAGTGGGAGCAAGTGATGGTGTCACTTTCCTCGTGGCTTATCTGTGCCCACCTACCTGATATTTTTGATACCTTAAAACTAGGACTCTTCTTCCACCCTGCAGGACAGCACCTCATGGCCGGAGCCTGCTTTAAAGCACTGTGCTATTGCTTTCTTTGAAATAAGCTGCTTCTTTTGGGGTTTTTATTTGCCGGGAGGGGATATTTGCATGTGCCAGGGGATGCAATTTGTGTTTCAATGGCTGTTTGCAGCCCTGCAGCCACAGTACTTGCTTGATCACAGCGCACTGTAGGATGCTGAAATAGCTCACGGTTAATCACTAACCACCACTGCCAGCATAGTTGGGATGTCTGCTGGTCAGCACAGGGGCTTTTTGCTGCTGAACGTTTTGCCCTTTCCCAGAAAGATATCTGTGGGGTTTTTTTTCCCCTCTGTTTCCTATTAACCTAATATGCTTTTACCTTTTATCAGGATGGAGAGAGGAGGTACAGAGAAGCCAGTGCTAGGAAAAAAATTCGGCTGGACCGGTGAGTGGAAAAAACGAGTGGGATGTGGGGAAGGAGAAAGAAGAAAAGGGGGTCTCAGCACTAGAGTACCAGGACAGTCTGTGGGTGGTTTCTATCCCACCATATGGGAAATTGTTCCATTCTTGCAGAAAATACATCATCTCCTGCAAACAGGCCGAGGTGCCGCTCTCTGTGCCCTGGGACCAAAGCAACAAGGTAGGGTGCTGCCCTGTGGGAGTCACTGCCTCCTGCCCCCCTTCCTGCCCCTGACGTGCTGTCCCTGCTCCAGGTTTATCTGAGCTACAACAATGTCTCTGCGCTGAAGACACTCGTAGCCAAAGCGAACTGGGTACTCGCCAGAGAAAAGGAAAAGGTACTAAACCCTGCTCCTTCCCCCCGAGGTGCTTCTTGCCCCCAAAGCATGGGCAACCCAGGGGCTTGGTGGTGGTGAATGTGTCCCAGCCCATGCCCTGTGCTCCCCGAGGTGCGGATGTACACACTGGAGGAGGACAAGTTCCTCTCCTTCCGCATCGAGATGTCGGTCCGCATCGCTGCTGGCCAAGCCTTCTCCCTGCTCTCCGACCTGCGGCGCCGGCACGAGTGGGACAGCCACTATGCGTGAGTGCTGCGGGGCTTCTGGGGGGCACCTGGCCTTTTCCAAAACCCACATCCTTAAATTTAAACCTCACTGCTTTGGGCTTTTCCTGGGAGCAAGCGTTTCACCTCGGAGCCATGATTGCTCCTAGGGACCTTTCACTGTGCACCCCTGTACCCAGGAGCACTGGCTCCATCTGTGCTGATGGTTGCACTTCACTGCAGAAAACATCAATTTTGGGTCCCCCACGATATTTTGGGTGCCATAGCGGGCTGTAAATGCCCCCCCAGACTTGGGGGCCACAGCAGGGTTTCTTTGGGGATGGTATTGTCCCTTCCATGGCTACCCCACGGCTGGTCTTCGTCTCTCCTGGTGTGACAGGTCTCCTCTCACATTGCAGGAGTGCTGAGCTTGTCCAGCAAGTAGATGATGATGACATGATCTACCATGTGGTGAGCCAGACACTCAGCCATGAGAATAAGCCGCAAGACTTCGTCATCCTAGCATCCCGACGGAAACCCTGCAGCAAGGGGTAACTGCCCCCAGCCCCAACCCCCTACTGTATGCTGGCCGAGCTGTGCCAGCTCACCAGGCTCTCTCCTTCCCAGGGACCCCTATGTGGTGGCCTTTCGGTCGGTGACACTGCCCACCCACCCCGCCAGCACCGGCTTTACACGGGGGGAGACAGTCTGCTCGGGTTTCTGCATTTGGCCGGAGTCAGAGGACATGAGCAAGGTGGGATGCTGTGGCCGTGCTGCGGGGCCATGCCAACTGCACCACAACAGGGAGGCTCCTCCCTCTGCACGTGCCCCTACTAACCATCTCCTGTGCCTCGCAGGTGGCTTACTACAACCAGGCTACGCCGGGGTACCTCAACTACGTCACCACCAACGTGGCGGGACTGTCCTCCAACTTCTGCGCCACCTTCAAAGCCTGTGAAAAGTTCCTGCTGAAGAACAAGGAGGACCTGATTGTGCGGCTGCAGGACCTCTAAAGCCATGGCACCCTGCTGACAGACAGACAGACAGATGAGGGTGCACCTTCGTGGTGGAAGGGGGCATGGGATGGTGGTGCCCAGACCCTGTCTCCCCAGGGGGCTTTGGCCCAAGCGAGGTCCCAGGGGCTGGGGTGGAGGGGCATCACTCTACTGCCTCACCCCTTGCACTGACATGTCATGTCTTTTCTTCTTCCTTTTTTTTTTTTATTTAGAAATTTTATAAGCTGATGTACAGGACTTGGTTTTCTAGTTCATCTAATGCTACTTGAATCTTTATACAATCCAAAGTCTTTCTAAAATAGATATTTTTTTTTTTACTATTTCTTCATGGGGAAGGCTTGTTTCCTTTGAAGCAGCAAAGGGAGAGAGGGGGCAGTGATGAGGGGATGGTGCCGTACCCCTCCCTGGTGCAGAGGCAGCTGGCAGAGCATCCTGAGCCCCCCTGCAACTGCCGGGTGCTGCTCTTCTTCCCAGGCAGGGCTGCAAACAGCCCCTGCTCCCACCAGGCTGAAATCCCACCCCATGGGGCTGTGGAAGGAGTGGCAATAAAGGTGCATTAAAAGGAAAACAATATCTATATGTGCTCCGGGTGAGTGTCTGCTCTGGGATTTGCTGTGTAGCGGCCCGGCTGGCAAGCGTGGGGTGGGGGTCCCGCACCCGCAGCACACCCCAGGCAGGTGCTACTTCCCCAGGCTGCTCAGGGTCACCCGCCCCGAGAGCTGCTGTCTGGGGCTCAGGAAGACGTGGGGGTCCTTTGAGGCAGGACCATGCATTGCAGAAAGGCCGGTGTCAGTAAGTTTTCCACTCCAAGTGGCTTTTGGAAACTGCCTGGAGGCCTTGCCAGCATGGCAGGGGCAGCATGGGCTCGTACAGACCCGGGGGCCTGCCTCTTGTCCCCATCCATTGGGTGCATCAACACCTTAAGCCGTGAACACCAAACTGCCTCAGGGGCACTGAAAAATAAAAAAAATGACAAACTCAAACCTTGTTTCCCTAAGTCTGAGCAAGGCTGCAGAGAACATGGAGAGTGGTTGCAGGCAGATGCCAAAGCCCAGAGCCTCAAAGGCTTCAGATGCCATCCCTAATTGCCCTGGGCGCTAATGACCTGAGTGCCTCCTGGGGTGTTTCCCTCCCCATTCCCCCCAAGCTGCTTTGATGACAGCATGGAGCTGTTTTGCAGATGTCCACAGCTGCAGAGGATGGGGTTAGGACCATTGCAAAGACCTTGCTGCCAACCTCCCTGACGTGCTCTGGGAAAGCCACCAAAATGCAGCACAAGTGATAGTGGAAGTGCTACTCATCTGTCACACCCCAGGGGACATTTGCCCTCAGCCACAGGCCTGCTGAGAGCCCCCTCCCAGGCTTTCCTGGATCCCATAGCCAGAGGTGTCTCGATGGCGTTGAGGTTTTTGAAAGGCTTGCTTCCCACTGGGAAGGGAATGAGCCCTTTGGGCACACAGAGCCATGGGTACAGCAGGTTCAATGGCAGCAGTGCCCTCCTTGCCTTTGCTAGAGAGGCCCCCAGGTGCTTAACCCAGAGAAAGGGTTTTGCAGAGCTTAAGCTTGAGCAAGCAACAGTGATGTCATGCTCAGGGCAAGATGAGACTGTGGGGTACCAAAAATGAGCACAGGGTCTTTTCCAGGCACCCAAGGTGTTTTCTCCCTGTCTGCAACAACCAGTCCCTAGAAAGGTGCTTTGCCACCTAAACTCCCCAGCTGGTTTATAAGCAGAAGGAGCTGCTTGCCCCACTCCCACAGATGCTCCGCTCCCTGGAGCTGGTTGTGGCCATAAGATCCTAATCTGTGCCATAACTCAGATCATAAGCATCTCCGTGCAAGGCCTGGCACGGCTCTGCCCTGACCTCCCCCTGCTGTACTATCGCTACAAGATAAAGCTGTCTCAAGCTGAATGTGGTACAAAACATTCAACTTTTATAGAGCCCTCTTATCTCCTGAAACTCGGAGCAATCCTCCTTTTTATCACCGGGATGTGAGCCATCCTTTCTACTTATCATTAGAAATTGCTGCTGCTTGATTAAGTGCAGGGGATGATGTATTTGCCTGAGCATTAAACTTTAACTGACCTCCGCTTCTCTTTAAGTATTGTGCTTTTTCCTGTTCTGAGGCCATGGTCAGGCCTTGCCCCGGCCTGGCTGTGTCCCTGGGCATGCAGGGTGATGGAGCAGGAGTGACCAGGGGACACAACAGGGAGCTGCAACAGTGTGAAACATCTAGTGGCTTATGTGCAGGTGGGAAAAAATTGCAGTCCTGCAGCGTCTGCTGGCCCTCAGGTACAGGGGAGTATGGAGAGCAGGACTGGGCAGCTTGGAGCATCCCTGGAGCACCCACCTCTAACTGCTTCATCCCACAGCCAGCTCCCATGGAGGAGGGACCTGCTGGTGGGTGCGCTGGAGCCTGTTGGGAGCAGCTTGCCCTTACCAACCTTTCCCAGAGCCCCTTGTTTGCCCTCCCCACCAAATGCACCACTCTGGGGCCAATTTAGTAATCAATCACTACTTTTCTTTTTCCCTTAAAAATTAAAATCCCTTCAGGGTGTTACCCCCTGCTCTGAACAGCCCTCCTGGCTGCAGCATCTGTGCATGAAAGCGCCCATGTGCCTTGCTGCTCTTGGCTGCTAATTCCTGCACCGAGGCGATTGATTTGGAAAGGCGGATCTGGGACCCTGGGAGTGGGAGGGCTCTGTGCCGGCTGCCCACAGCACCCATCGCTGCTTTCCTGCACAGCATGATGCAGGGAACAAAGCCCCACCAAAGGAGCATGGCTCCCTTCCCCAGGCCCCTGCCATCATGCAGTGGATGAGATGAGGCTGCCGGAGGATGGAGTGGGGAAGCATCCCAGAAATGCCAAGAAGCTTTCAGCAAAGAAAAGGCCATGAAGACAGCTGGGGATTTACAGGCCAGCACTCCCAGTAGGATCCAAGCAGCTTCTCCAGTATGTGATGCTACCATCATAAAAAGGTTTCAAGGACCTGATATTATAGATGCCTAAATAAATACATAGGAATTGATATATAAAAACACAGCATATGTTTATCTATTTTGCAGGGGGAGCGGGATGTAATTAGATGGCAGCATCTCTCTCAAGGCTATCCTCACTGTAATTCATGCCTCAAGGCGGCTGGCCAAGGGGAGGAGGAGGAGGAATAAAGCAGGCAGCAGAATTGATGGGCTGCTCCCAGAAGCTTTGTTTTAATTATTTCCAAAGCGCTCCTTGTAGTGGAGCAGGCAGCTCCTTCAAAGCCTCCTTTCCTCTACCACTGCCCATGCTCTCATGCTGGTGCCGGCATGGGGTCCATGGCAGCTGGGTGAGCCTGGGAGCCGGCCCTGCTTCTTCGAGTCCCCAGGCTTTTTGGTTAAGGTGTGAAAGCAGATGTTGCTGTTTATAGACAGGGGGACTTTTCCCTGGCCAAGAGACCTCTTTGATGGCCACAGCATGGGCCGGTGTATTTGTCAGGGCTTTTTCTTTTCCCCTTTTATTGACTTTCTGCTGCCAGGGGTTAGACAGGCTTTGGCTGGACTTTGCAGAAAGTCCACCTGAAATGGCCAGTTACCAGGTGCTGACGCAATGCCCTGCCCTAAGATATAAGGGGTCTGAGGACTGGGTTTGAGCCTAGTCAGTGTATGGTGTAAGGGCTGGTAAGGGGCTGTGCCAGCTCCAAAGCTCTTCCTGAATAAGCAGGCTTGTGAAACTAAACTGCGTTTGCTGGATCCAGCAAGGTGACGGCAGTAACAGCAGCTCAGTGCTGAATTAGGGGCAACTTGGCTGACACAGAGGGACCATTCCCTGGCCAGGAAACTATGCTGACTGTCACGAAGCCCTCCAACACCGTCAAACTGCTGCATCTCATTTTCCTCTCGACTTCCTGGGGAATGCAGATCTGGGTGACCTTCGTGGCTGGTAGGTTGCAGTCTGTGCACACTGCCATGGCTCTCTGCCTGGGGGGAGGCCCAGGGGAGGGGGCTTTGCCCCAGGACCTGCCCGCTCTCCCCCCCTTGCAGGGTTCGTGATGGGGAGCCACCTCCCTCGCCACACCTACAGCTTCATCCAGCGCAAGCTCTTCCCCTACTACTTCCACATCAGCTCCACTTGTGCCTTCCTCAACCTGACTCTATTCGCCATGTACCACCCCAGCGAGCTGCTCAGTGATGAACAAACAACCCAGGTAGCCTCCTGCTTTAAAATGAGAGCTGGCCATAGCTCAAATCCCTTCCTCTGCACGGTCCCACTCCGCTCTACCGAGGCTGTTTTGCAAATGATGACGAGATTCACACATGGCTCTGGTTAAACGAAACCAGTTAGCATCCAGACTGCAGTGAGCCTTGTGTGCAAGAGGGGCTGGGGGAGAAATTTAATCCACTGTGTGTGCGAGACATTCATGGTAGCTGTTGCTCTTCTGCAGATCATCATCTTCTTCATTTGTGTTGCTGCTTCTGTGCTGAACACACAGTGGTTTGGGCAGGTCACCTCCGACATCGTGGCAGACATGCATGTCATCGAGTGCAGCCATGGCCTCGGCCAGGAGGTCGGGCTGTTTACCAGCAAGTCCTGCCGGCAGCTGTGTGCCTCCAACCCCAGCTACAGGCAGCTGTCCTGCCAGCTCACCCTCTACCGCACTCTGTCCTCCCTCTGCAACCTCTGCTGCATTGTGTGCAACAGCTTGAGCTTGTACTACTTGGCTGCCCATCTCTCTGCCCTATGAGAGAAGGACACTGTGAGGCAAGGGCTGGCTGGCCAGAACCAATGCTCTGGGAAAAGGGAGCCATCCTGCTGCCTTCTTGTAAAGTAACCTTAAGCTTTGGAGATTAAATTTCAGCATCCTCAGATGGAAATACTTGTAACTGTATTTGTGCATAGTGCAGAAATTTAGGAATAGCAAAAGGGAAATGCCTTCTTTAGAGCTGTCTGAATCCAGCTCCGGAGTGCGAAAAATCCTCCACGATCTAAGCAAAGTGTTTAAGGCTGAACAACTTTTTAATGCCCTGTGCATTAGATGTGTCTAAAACTGCTGTGTGTTTCTACAATCATTAAGAGTGCAGAAAAGAAATTAGAGATTTAGAATTACTTTAAATGCTGAAAGCTAATACAAAAGCACAGAAAACCTTGTACGTTAGCTTCAGCAGTTGGTGTAATGGATAAGGTTGTTATGTTTGGGTTTAGAATTACTGTTTGTCATTCTCTTTTAGTATTTCACAAGGTGAGAAAAATTTTGTCTCATTTATTAGGCAGAAGTCGGTCTACTTAAAATAGACATGTTTATTTCTAAGTTATATAAGACAATCAGTAAAGTAGCAAAAGGGTCAGTAACACACACCTCTCTGAATAGATAGCTCTGCTTTACCCTGGCCCGCAGCAGAGCAAAGTGGTGAAAAAAGAGCAGCTGCTTAATCCCAGGCAGGAATCTGACTGCATCCATCCTGCTGCAACGGGCGGGTATCTCCCCAGACCACTGCTGTTAAACCACAGCAACTACAACCCACCTCCAAGGAGATCAGTGATTTTTTACAGGTAAATACATTCCCAGCTGCTGTTGCTTCAACTGCAGCCAGTGTTTGGCACTGCTTCAGTTTTATTTCAAAACCACATGCAGCCTATCACAGAGGAGACCTTCTGCAAGCCAGCTGGATTCCTTTTTAAACAAATAATCCCCTCTTGTAAACCCTCCATTCTCTTATGCTGCTCTCCTGCAAGTTTCCCTGTGTGCCAAGATTATTTCTCCCCTGAAGTGTGCAATGTATTTTTGTTCAAGCAGAAGTTTGCAGCCTATAGCTGGGATAACAAACAGCAGCCTCTTGCATGGGATTCCTCTTGTTTCATTCTTGCTCCTTATAGTCGATGGACCTTCTTGCCAGAGAAGTACTTCTTAGAGAAAGGAGAACACTTTGCAAATGCCAAAACTGTTGGAGTCCCAGCCTTTATGAAATACCTGCAAAGATTAAAAGGAGTCCTTTAGCTTCCTTGTAGCTGGTCAAGTGCCATGCAAAGTGAGTGACTTCTGCCCAGCTCAATAAAGACTGACCTCCCGAAGGCCAATGACAAGGTTTTTTTGGTGATTAACAGAGCCTTTTGTAGCCAGGGTTACACAGGTCCAAAGAGGAGTGCTTTATGAATCAACTCTTCTCCCAACAGCTACTTTTAATTAAAACAGCTGTTATTCTCCTTCTGGAAGAAGTTTCTTTTGCAACTGCCCTGAAATCCGAGGGCTTATGCACGCTGCCGAGCTTTATGGAGTGACAGTTCAGACAGCCAGCAGCCGTGGACCTAGAGCTCTGCTCCCATTGTAATACCAAGCCACCAGCATTGCGCAGCAGGCTTTCTCCACCTAGCTACAAGATGGTGCAAGTTAACAGCACAGGCTTTACAACAACTTTTTGGCTTCACAAACAGCAAATTCTTCTCTCTAAATAACTGCATAACACTTTAAAGTCAGTTTCAGAGTGAAACTGTGCTCCATGCTGTGTTGGGGACTGCCCACACAGCATTTCTAACAGTGAGAGCATTGTTAACTTTCAACATGCTCTCTTTATATGCTGCTGCCTTTTTTTTTTTTTTTTAAAGTAGCACTGTGTAGACAGCATTCTGAGACAGCCCTTCTGTGCTGCTGCTTGTGTGTAGTCCAACTCCCTTCCCAACTCCATCCAGTCCCAGAAAGAGTCGTTAACTTTTTTTGGGGGGGGGGAAGCCCAAAACACCATCGCTAAAGCAGGGATAAAATCCATGCAGTCCCACTGCTTTACACCCTCCTCACTTAGAGATGCCAAGAATTAGGATGATTAAATCAGAGAACAAACTGCACTTGAAGCCCAAAACTCATACTTTTTGCCTTGTGGTCTCTCTGGACGCAAACAGGGACAGCCTCACCTTTCATGCTGCAGCACTTGTAGCAAAGTGTGTTCTGGGTTCAGCTCGTACATCTCTGCTCTCTCTTCATCTTCAAAATAGAGCTGAAAAAAATTGGGAGGGTTACTAAACACTTAAGATACATGAAGGCAAACTACTAAGCTGTTGAAAGTCCAGTCACAGCACACCGTACATCAACTAGAGGTTTACCAAACTGCTATATCTTGAACCAACTGTGTTGGATGCTGACTTCAGCAATGTAGAAACTGTTTTGTGCAAATTCCAAGTCTTCCCTGTATAAACCATCTTAGCTTCTTACAGCAGTGGCAGCAGGAAGATAAAATACACTGGCTGTGCCTGTGCTTTAGAGAGAAGCAATCCAAACCTACAGGCTGCTTTTTAACAGGTGAAATGCAGCAACGGTATGAGCTAAACTGAGTAGGTTTAAAGACACTTGAACAAAACAGAGTAGATTTAAGAGACTCTAATCCAGCAACTGTGCCTTAGACTGTACATCCACACAGAGCTATAATCCCAGTTTTTAATCTGGTAAAGTACACAGCCACTGTCCTTTTGGACCTGTCTGCTCACTGCACTAAGGGCTGCGGTGTTGCCTGGCTCACGTGACACTGAGGTGGAAAGTGAAAAATAAACATCTGTATCCTTCTATGGACTATTTCTGAAAAATTCTCCAAACCTGCCACTTGCACCCCACATGAGCTGAAGTCTTAACAGACATATGCTGTCTTGATGGGATTGAGTGTTTAAGCACCACCAGTAAGATCTGAAAAGAACCTTTTTTCTTTTTAAAAATATTTTCTCATTTGTATTGAGCAACTTCACCACAACACAGCTAAAAAAAACTGGCAGCCTACCAGCTTGATGGTCTAAATCTTAATTACTGTTACAAAGACGGGAATCTAAGCAATGACTATAAATACCTTCTGTCAAATACAACGTAAGTGGAAGGCTAAAGAACTTTCATTTTCATTAATGAATTCTGTGTCCATGTCAGCACATATGGAAAATATTTGAGTTAATAAACAAATGTAGCTCTCCAAATCCTTATTACCTGTTCACCATACACAGATGTGAAATGATGCCATTGCTTTCATACACTCAAAGGTGCTCAATCTTACTCCAGGAAATAAAAAAACCAAACCAAACAACAACCAAAACATAACACAACAACCCTGAAATAGAAGGAAAGTCAAACTTCTCACCTCAAGATTGCTGGGAAGGTATTTTCTTTCTAAATCCCAAGGAGGTAACTCAGCAAACATCACCATTAAATGATCAATAAACCTAAAAGCCAAAATACACTTGGTTGGCTTAGATGAAGTGTTCAGCTTCAATAATTTGTGCAGTTGCAATTGAATGATGGTAAAAACACCTTACCAAATTAGACAAAAGACTTGAAAGTAAGTTCAGATCACTAATAGTTCCTTCCCTTCAAACTCATTGCTTTCCCAATGAGACCAGGGCCCTGTTGGAACTCATGCTATTGGCTTCAAACTTCAGCAGTGCAACAGCAAATTATTTTTAACTTTTCATTTTCACACTGAAAGAGATGTCAAAATAAACACCCTGCATCTTTTCTAAAACTGATTTTACTTCTACGTGGTCCCACCCACACCACGCTTCACCAGATCATAGGCTTGTTTATATTGGTACTTCAGGAGTGCTGGTGGCCAAGTTGTTCTAAGAACCCATTTTGACTTCCTTTGGTCGTGAAAAGGTGTAGTGAACACTACTATGTAAGAACTACAACTTTAGTAATCTGTTTGCACTGTAATTTTAAGTCCTAAACTTATTAGTAGATCTGAGGAACACATATTTCCCCACAAAAGAAAAAAAGTTACAAATTCCAAGTTTGTTTAACATTGCAAGATCAGAAACTGAAGGTAAGATCAAGAAGCAGGTCGAAAGCTTATGGGTAAGAATCAGACACAGAGGCAACAAAGGGAACCTTGTGGCTGGTGTCTGCTACAGGCTGCCTGACCAATGGGAACCTACTGATGAAGCTTTCTTCCTCCAACTCCAGGAGGCTTCGTGCTCGCAGGCTCTCATCCTACTGGGGGACTTCACCCACCCCGACATCTGCTGAGAAAGCAGCACAGTGAGCTGTAGGCAATCCAGGAGATTCCTAGAATGCATTGAGGATAACTTCTCGAGCCAGGTAATAGACAGCCCTACCTGAGGGGATGCAATACTAGACCTGATGGTCACCAATGCAAGTGAGATCATTGGTGACATCAAGATTGGAGGCAGCCTGGGCTGCAGTGACCATGCATTGGTGGAGTTCACACTCCTGAGGGATAACGGAAAAGCTAGGAGTAGTCAGGACCCTAAATTTTAGGAAAGCAGACTTCCAGCTCTTCAAGCAGTTAGTCAGCAGGACCCCCTGGGAAATGGTCCTCAGGGGTAAGGGAACAGAAGAGACCTGGCAGATCTTTAAGGACCAGCGCAAGAGCTCTCAGTCCCCATGTGTAAGAAATCAGGCAAGGAAGGGAAGAGACCAGCATGGCTGAGTTGAGACATGCTGGTCAAATTAAAGAGCAAGAGGGAACTGCACAGGCAGTGGAAGCAGTGACAGGTATCCTGGGAAGAGTATAGGGACACTGCATGGTTGTGTAGGGATGGTGTCAGGAGGGTAACGCACAGCTGGAGCTGAATTTTGCCAGGGATGCAAAGAACAAGAAAGGCTTCTACTGGTATGTCAACCAGAAAAAGGAAGTCAAAGAAAGCGTACCCCACTGATGAACACGAATGGTGGCCTAGTATCAACAGACAAGGAGAAGGCTGAGGCACTCAACAACTTTTTTGCCTCAGTCCTCACTGGTAACCTCTAGCCTCACTCCTCCCAAGCGAGTGGGCTGCAGGATGGATACCAGGGGGATAAAGCCCCTCCCACTGTAAGGGAAGATCAGGTTCATGACCAGCTGAGGAACCTGGATATATACAAGTCGGTGGGACCTGATGAGATGCATCCCAGAGTCCTGAGGGAATTGGCTGATGTAGTTGCTAAGCCACTCTCCATGATATTTGAAAAGTCACGGCAGTCAGGTGAAGTCCCTGGGGACCAGAAGAAGGGAAGCGTTGTCCCTATCTTTGAAAAGGGTAGAAAGGAAGACCCAGGGAACTACTGTTCTGCCAGCCTTTTCTCTGTGCCTGGGAAGACCATGGAACAGATCCTCCTAGAAACTATGCTAAGGCACATGAAGGACAGGGAGGCAATTCGAGGCAGCCAGCATGGCTTCACCAAGGGAAAGTCCTGCCTGACCAACCTAGTGGCTTTCTATGATAGAGTGGACAGTGGACAAGGAAAGAGCTATGGATGTTGTCTATCTGGACTTCTGTAAGGCCTTTGACATGGTCCCCCACAGCATTCTTCTCTCTAAACTGGAGAGATATGGATTTGATGGGTGGACTGTTCAGTGGATAAGGATCTGGCTGGGTGGTCACATCCAGAGGGTAGTGGTCAATGGCTTGATGACCAGATGGAGACTGGTGATGAGTGGTGTCCCTCAGGGGTCCATACTGGGACTGGTACTGTTTAATACCTTCATCAGTGACACAGACAGTGGGATCGAGTGCACCCTCAGCAAGTCTGGAGATGACACCAAGCTGAGTGGTGCAGTCAACACACCAGGAGGATGGGATCTCATCCAGAGAGACCCAGACAAGCTGGAGAGGTGGGCCTGTGAGAACATCATGAGGTTCAACAAAGCCAAGGGCAAGGTCCTGCACCTAAGTCGGGGCAACCCCTGGTATCAATACAGGCTGGGGGATGAAGAGATTGAGTGCAGCCCTGCAGAGGAGGACTTGGGGGTACTGGTGGATGAAAAGCTGGACATGAGCCAACAAGGTGCACTTGCAGCCCAGAAGACCAACCGTATCCTCAGCTGCATCAAAAGAAGTGCTGCCAGCAGGTCGAGGGAGGTGATTCTGACCCTCTACTCTGCTCTGGTGAGGTCCCACCTGGAGTGCTGTGTCCAGCTCTAGGGTGCTCAGCACAAGAAGGACATCAGTCTGTTGGAGCTGGTCCAGAGGAGGGCCACAAAAATGATCCGAGGGATGGAGCTACTCTCCTATGAGGACAGGCTGAGAGTGTTGGGCTCGTTCAGCCTGGAGAAGAGAAGGCTCTGGGGAGACCTTATTGCAGCCTTCCAGTACTTAAAGGGGGACTATAGGAAGGATGGGGGCAACCTTTTTAGCAAGGCCTGTTGTGAGAGGACAAAGGGTAATGGTTTTTAACTAAAGGAGGATAGGTTCAGACTGGATAATAGAAAAAATGTTTTTACTATGATGGTGGTGAAACAATGGCACAGGTTGCCCAGAGAGGTGGTAGATGCACCACCCCTGGAAACATTCAAGGTCAGGTCGGACAGGGCTCTGAGCAACATGATCTAGTTGAAGATGTCCCTGCTCACTGCAGGGTAGTTGGATAGATGACCTCTAAAGGTTCCTTCCAACCCAAACCGTTCTATGATTCTAAGAGTGGAATTCCCACCTTGCCAGTCACTTGCTTATAGTCTGAAAGGTTTGCAGCACTTCAGTCAGGCCTGCTGTAAGGCCTAAGGAAAACTATGGGGTCACTAGTGGTTACCAGAGGTCCCTTTTGGAAGCTTTTCATCATTTTTAACTCTAATCCTCTTTTTGAGACCCCCATAATTGGAGGGCTTCAAAATCACACCTTAATGAACCTCTAAAATCCATGCATGTGGATGGGTCACTGGTATTACTGGCCACTGGTCTACGCTTGCCCTGCAAGCCCCTTTAATCACACTGGCTAAACATGATGTGTTTCTCTGACTATAAATTTATGTAACATTGAGATTTTTGCCCTCATATTTTAAAGCAGCATTCATAAATCATAGAACAATTCAGGTTGGAAAGGACCTCAGGAGGTCATCTAGTGCAACCTTCTGCTCAAAAGCAGGGTCAGCTCTGAGATTAGAAATCTGGAACTACTTCATTAGCATGGCAGTGTTTCACTTGCTGTCTGTTCTCATCTACTCAAACATCCCCTTTACGCAAGAATGCTGCTGACAGTACACTTACCTGGCGTTCTCATGAAAAGCTGCAATAAAGTCTGTTTGCTCGTGCTCAGGGTACAGGAAGAGGACAGGCCAGTTCAGGCTGCCTTCAGCATCTAAGTGCACCTTTGCCCCCGTGGCATTGTCAGAGTGGAACCCATCTAAGGATATCTCAGCCACACCATCTGATATTTCCTCTTCTTCATCTGAAGGCTCAAGAACCAGCTTGATATTTCTTTCCTAGAGGGGAGGAAGGAAAAAAAAAAAAAAAACCAACAAAAAAAATCCCAGCCAAAAACCAAACAGGTATGGCGGGGAGAATAAAAGCAAAGAATTAGCAGTCAGTAAAAGGACAAACTGGGTCTTTCTTATTAATGAGTCAGCTCTTAAACATGCCATCAAAAGCCTTCCTACAGTATCAGACTCAGGCAACTGGTCTTCTCAGTAGAATCCAGAACCTCAGCGAGACACCCAGACTCCTCATAAAATGGATGAGGAGAGGTGGGAATGCAGAAGACCCTGCATGCTGAGGGAAGAGCCTGAGAAAATGTGGAGAAAGGGATGCATCTGAAATCCTGTTCTTTGGGACCTAGCAGGCATAACCTCAGGGTGCAACTACATGTACCAGCTCCTGTGAACATCCACCATTTCGGAAAACTGAAGAAAGCTCACTTTTCTTTTGAAAGACAACTGCAGAACAGGAGAAGTGATTTACGCAATAGCCCAAAATATTTTAACATAGTCCATACATTTGCTCAGGAAGGAGAGGATCCAGGACTGATTCTCTCCTCCAGCCTACCACATGGTTTTCTTCTATCCTTCCACTGAAGTGATGCCCATCGTCAGCAAAAAAAGCAAGGTTCATTGGGCCAGTGTGATGCTACAGTCCAGTAGCCAGAGCACTCTCTTGGATGCTCACTCCATCTCCTAACACTGGGTTTGTATTTTGCATTAGTTGTCACCTGAAATATGGAAACCTGGGAGCAGGGGCCAGAGCCATGCAGATAAGAATCATGGTTTTAACTCAATTTTTTAGCTCTATCCCTCAAAAGCAGGTGTATGAGAACAACCTCTTAGAGACAAATAAGAGAGCTCTTAAAAAGAAAAAAAACCCAACAAACCACACAAAACCAAACCCTCTCACTGACCCACCTTTATTGCTGCAAGCAAAATTTCCTTTTGACACTGCTCTTTCTTCTCCATCACCATTGCTTTCCTTGCATCCCGCTCCTTGACTCGCTACATGTAAGAAAAGGTTGCACGTGACCACACACAGCAAGTCAAGGCCCACCACTGCTCCACCCCGACAGTGAGTGGAGAATCTGTTCAGATCTCCAGAAGGGTCCCACTCCAGCTCCTTCCCTTACATATCTCAACAACACGCACCCTGTGGAACCACCACTCAGTTCTGTTTGGGGATATTATACTACAAAGAAACTTGTAAGGAGCACTCTTCAACCAAGAATCCCAAAGCGCTGCTTTACACAAAGTAGGCGACAAGCATCGTAGATGCTAGACTGCTTTAATATTTACCTTTAATTTGTCAGCTTTAGCTCTCATTTCCACAAGCTTTTTCTCTTTTGAATCTATTTGCAAGCCCTCTTCACACCATGCTATTGCTTCAGAGAAATTCTTTAGCTCCATGTGACAGAGAGCTCCTGGAAGGATTAAGATTTTAAGTTTCTAGTATTGGAGTCAGTATACAACTACCAGACAAAGTGGTGGTTATAAAGACAGCATTAGCCCTAGTGCCTTCAAGAGGCATATACAGCAGCACATGCTATTGTCTTGCGTCGTCATCTTCAACTCTAGACTTCCAGCAGGTCCATTCAGCTGCGTAGAAAATCTAAAATATTTCAGCAGTTCTTTTATCATTTGCTCATCAAGTCACAGAAATCAACAGAATGATGCTAGAAGTGTCTGTTACAAGCAAAAATTTATCATATCAGTATTTGCCTCATAAGGAAAAGTAACGTGATCATTTCCATGGAGTGAGAAATGCTGGGAGGGCAGGGGGACCAAACCCTAAAAAACTAGCATTGTGGAAAACAGCAAAAGTTACGCTGTGCTTTTCAGAAACAGGTCCAATGCCTCTTTGAAAGATATAGAGGCTGAAGAGCAAAGAGCACAAAGATAGTGTTTTGACCAAAAATCCAAAGCAAAACGCAGAGCTGTTTTGGGGAGAAACAGCAAAACAAGAGAAAACCATCTCGTACAGTAACCACTTTACTTTTCTGAAATCAATGCTGCCTGGAAACAAAGTATGATGCATACCCACAGTAATTTAAGGTTTATAAACACTGTTATTTAACACACAGAAACATGCAGTGAAACAAAGCAACATCTAACAACAGTCTGCTCCAGGGCTTGTAACAATAACAGCATAAGAAGTAAAACATGTGCAAAGATGTTTTGAAATTGCGTTCCTTGCACTTCATGCAGTAACACATGCTTTAACTCTTACCTCTTATGATTGCTTTGAGATGGGTGGGCTTCAGCTTTTTTGCTTGGATGGCATCATTGAGAGCAGAACGATAGTTACCTATAAAGCAAGCAAAACTGCTCAGAGCCTTTCATTTATATTTAAAATCCAATCTGATCCCAAGGTGACAAAATAGGTTATGTGGAGACTCTGTAATTCACTGTTTCTACAATCACTGTGAGGCAAGAGGAGGAAGAAAGAGCAAATTAAGAGCAAGAAGCCAAAGGACAGGAATCAATCATACAGGTGAGAGGTAAGTAACATGTCTGTGAGCAAACCACCTCCCAGCTGCACCATACAACAGCGTTAAAAGGCCAAGAACACCTCCTCTGCTGCATGGATGCTGTTGGTAGGGTGGGTGGTAGCTCGAGGAGGACATAGCCATAGATTTTTGAGGCCAGGGCATCCCCCTGTAGTTCAAATCACCCTGTGAATCTGTTCAGCATCAAAACCCACTGGCTCTGGCCTCTCCTGGAGCCAAGGCTTGAGCAGCAAGTAACAGCTGCAATGAGCAGAGCACAAACGCTGCACGCAGCAGTGTTCTGAAGCGAGCCAGGTATTCAGGGTTCAAAGTGTCATTTTCTGATGAATAAGCTATTTAGTATACTCTATCACAAAAAAAAAAAAAAAAAAAGTAAAGAAAAAGAAAACCCAAAGTGGGGAGGAAAAGGAATTTCGGACGGCAGAGGCCCCTTCCCCGCCCCGGGCGGCGTATCCCTCCTTACCCAGGTAAAACTGCGCGGCGCCCCGGTTCGTGTGCAGCACGGCGTTCAGCTCTGCGTCCTCGCACTTCTTTTTGAGCCCCTCGGTGTAGGCGATGACAGCCCTCCCGTAGTCCCTCTCCCTGAAGTACTCGTTCCCTTCGTTTTTGTACATCCTGGCCAGCTCTGCGGGGGAAGGCGAGGGCCCGGGCCTGAGCGGGGGCGCAGCTTCCCAAGCCCCCTCCCCGGCCGGGGCCGGAGGCACAGGCCGGCGGACCACCCCGGCCCCGGCTCCCACCTGCGGGGCCCTGCTCCTCGTCGAAGAGGAGGGACTGCAGGCAGGCCAGCTCGGGCTGCCGCGCCGCGTCGATCTCTGCCGGGCACCGCTTCATAAACATGGGGATGGCCTCCAGCTCCTGCGGGCGGGCACACACCGTCGCTCAGCTCAGCTGAGCCCGGCCCGGGCCGGGCCTCCCGCACCCCAGGCCCCGCCGCCTCACCTGCTCCCAGGTATCGGGGTGGAGAGCGCCCCGATACCGCGCCGCGCCGCTACCCGGCCCGGCCTCCGCCATGCTGCCGCGCCGCGCCTCCCGCCCGCCTCAGGCCTGGCCCCTCCCGCCGGCCTCAGGCCCGACCCCAGGCCCGGCCCCTCCCGCCCGCCTCAGGCCCGGCCCAGCGCCCCGAGGCCTGGCGCCCGCTTTCAGCAGCAGGTTTAGGCGGCATCTCCCATGGCGACGGCAGCTGGAGCTGATTCTGACCCTCTACTCTGCTCTGGCGAGACCCCACCTGGAGTGCTGTGTCCAGCTCTGGAGTCCTCAGTACAGGAAAGACATCGACCTGTTGGAGTGGGTGCAGAGGAGGGCCACAAAAACGATCCGAGGGCTGGAGCACCTCTCCTATGAGGACAGGCTGAGAGTGTTGGGCTTGTTCAGCCTGGAGAACAGAAGGCTCTGGGGAGACCTTACTGCGGCCTTCCAGTACTTAAAGGGGGACTATAGGAAGGATGGGAGCAAGCCTGTTGTGAGAGGACAAAGGGTAATGGTTTTTAACTAAAGGAGGATAGATTCAGACTGGATAACAGAAAAAATGTTTTTACTATGATGGTGATGAAACACTGGCACAGGTTGCCCAGAGAGGTGGTAGATGCCCCATCCCTGGAAACATTCAAAGTCAGGTTGGACGGGGCTCTGAGCAACCTGATCTAGTTGAAGATGTCCCTGATGTCCCTGCTCACTGCAGGGTGGTTGGATAGATGACCTCTAAAGGTTCCTTCCAACCCAAACTGTTCTATGATTCTGTGATGCTGCCTGGGACAGGGAGAAGGACTAGGTGACCTCCTGAGGTCCAGGAGCACGTGGAAAGCATGGGTCTACTGTAAAGTCCTACATGACAGTGGCACCGTTGTTGCTCGTGATCTCTAGATCTCAGACCCAGAAGCTGCAGCACGGGGCGAGCAAAGAGCCCCCTGTCCAGGGCAGGACAACAAAGTCACACGAGAGCTCATGGGGCGATGGTACCAGTCAGCCCTGCCAGGGTGGAGGCAAGCTGCTCCTCATGGGAGCCCCAGGGCCTGGCGTGGCAAGCCCCGCACTGCAGCAGGCACATACAAGTGGGATGTCACCACCCTGCGGGACAGGGTTACTTAAATCTATAAGCATGGCCTGGACATTTTTACCCCCAGGCTTTGCAGGTCCCCAAGTTTCATGTTTCCTTGTTAAATTTTTGCAAGTATTTTCTACCACCCTGAGGCTACATCCCTGAAACCACACCATCACCACCCAAGCCCAGCAGATCCAGACATCTTGCCAGCTGGACTAATCTGCAGGACGGGGATGCTGATGCCTGACAGCATTCTTCACCTTAATTCCTGCAGATTTGCAGCGCTAGGGCATTTTCAAGAACAATGCTCTAGAGTTCACCTCCATCTTCACTGAACCTGGGTGTATCCAAAGAGAAGATGTGAATGGAGGAAAGGCACCTTCCTTTCTCCCTCTTAAAATCCCTCATGCTGAGAACTCAGCACCTGAAAAGGGCGAAGGAAGCCCTCCCGTCCCGCCTCCTGCAGCCTATGCTCTTGTGTGTACTCAACAGAGGCCATTGCCAGCCTGCCTGCTGCAGCCAGGCAGGGAGGGGCTGACCCTGCCAGTGCTCCCACAGCCACACGAGGCTATGCGCGCCAGTCAAAGCAGCTCATGGGGGCCCGCAGCCAGAGCAAGCAACGCCCCTAGCCCCATGAGGGAACAAGGGCTGATGCCAGCTCAACTCCAGCACCTGGCATAGTTGCCGGGCACCCTGGCCGGCTCTGACATGAGCTGGATTCGGCTCCGCTCACCCAGTGCCATCACCAACAACCTGCATGTCCTTGAAAAGGAATCAGGGCTGTTCAGATAAACTTAGTGCAGCAAAGATGAGAGATTCAGAGATGGAGATTTTAAGGGACTTGCACTTTACTCAGCAACTCAATTACACCTTCCTTGGTGAGGAATAAAACCTCACCAGCGTTCTGATTCCAGACCTCAAAGACCGGGGGGTCCTCGCAAACCCTCTTCCCCGCTATGACCACGTAGGGATAACCCAGCTTGTTGGCATCCTTTAGCCTTTTGCCGATGGTCAGCTGTGTCCTGTCATCCAGCACTGAGTCGCTGGCAAGGTGGGGCAGCGCTTCAGCGAGGTCATCGTACACCCGCTCCAGCAGTGCGGCTCCCTCCTCCTCCTCCTCCTTGCTGCCTCTCTTGGGGGGAATGAAGCAGAGCTGGTAGGGCGCAATGAGGCTTGGCCAGCGGATGCTGTCCTCCATAGAGAGCACCTCAATGGAGGCCGCCAGGATGCGAGTGACGCCCAGGCCGTAGCAACCCATTTCTGCCAGCTGGGGTTTGTTCTCGGGGGAGTAGAAGACAGCGTTGGAGACAGAGGAGTACTTGGTGCCGAGATAAAATGTGTGCCCCACTTCGATCCCTCTGGTCTGTGTGAGTTTTTCTCCACACGTGGGGCAAGACATTTGCTCCCCATTTAGCGTTTCCACATTGGCCGCAAAATGTCCATCAGGGCACACCACTAGCCTGTCCTCACCGACATCTGCCGGGAGCTGGAACTCATGGGAGACAGTGCCGCCAATGCTGCCTGTGGCTGCCCGCACTTTGACGAAGGGAAGGCCCAGGCGGTCAAAGAGGCTGCAGTAGGCATTGCACACCAGGTCGTAGGTCTGCTGAGCCGCCTCTTTGGAGGTGTCGAAGGTGTACATGTCCTTCATATAGAACTCCCGGCTGCGCAGCAAGCCGAAGCGGGGCTTGGGCTCATCCCGAAACTTCCTGGTTACCTGGTAGAGGCGCAGTGGGAGCTGCCTGTAGGATAGGTTGCTCTGAGCAGCCACCAGCTCCGTCACCGCCTCCTCGTGCGTGGGGCCCAGGCAGTAGTCCTTACCGTGCCTGTCTGCCAGCCGGAAGAGCTCTGGCCCCATCTGATCCCAGCGCCCGCTGGCACGCCACAGCTCTGCCGAGCTTAGGCTGGGCACGTTCAGCTTCTGCCCCCCGACGGCCTGCATCTCCTCGTCCATCACCTTGATGAGCTTCTCCATGGCGCGGACGATAGGCGGCAGGTAGTAGTAGCAGCCGGGACCGGAGGGGTGGATGAGCCCCCCTTGCAACATCAGCTTCTGGCTCCGGCAGAGGGGCTCCCCGGCCCCGCCGTCCAACCCCGCCTCGCCGCCCGCCTGCAGGTTGCGTGGCTGGAAGAGCTGCGAGAGCAGCAGCCACCGCGCCCTGCCCGCGGGACCGTGCCGGGCCCTGCAGCCCCGTCGCCGGGCGCTCAGCGCCGGGAGGCGCCACCCTCGCAGCAGACCCTCCATGGCGGCGCGGCGGGGATCAGCGCCCTCCCCTGTCCCGCCGCCGGGCGCCGCGCTGCGTGGGCGCCGATGTGCGCCGGGTCACGCCGCTCCACGCGGCTGCAGGCGGCCGCCCGCGCGGCCACGCGCACCCCTGCTCGCGCACCGGGGGGGGGGGAGGGGGTGGCGCGCGCGCCTTCCGGGATGTGCAGGCACCCCGCACGGTCACGCACACGCGTAACCGCAGCACAACACACCTGCCTACCTACACAGGCCCGTGCATGCCTGCAGGAACACGCGCGCCGGCACGCTCTTACGCAGGCCTCCCCGCGCGCCCTGCCCCGCCAACACAACCAATGGGAACCATAGCCCCCGTCACGTGGGGGATCTCACCCGCAATCGGCCGGAAGCCGGAACCTTAGCGGAGAGGGCGGAGGAGGAGGAGGAGGAGGAGGCCGGGACTCTATGGTTCCGCCGAGCGCCACCTGCCGGACGGGCAGCGGGAGGTCCTCCGAGGGGTGACAGCCGCCCCCCCCCCGGGGCACGGAGGAGTCACCTCGCCGACCCCCACCTGGCGCGGGCCGCCGCATCCCCGGGGCTGTGCTGAGCTCCCGCGGATGCAGCGTGCGAGAGCCGGTGGGTGGCCTCGGGCGGCTGGAGCGGGGGGTGACACCGCCAGCTCAGGGGCCATTGAAACCCCGCAGCCCCCAAAGCAGAGGCGGGAGCAGGAGTCCCTCACCCCATAGCTCTGCTGTCCCGGGGCTGGGGATGTGGCAGGGGGACACATGGCACCCCAGGTGCTCTGCCGCCTGCCGGGGACGGGAGCGCGAGGTTCGGGAGGACCCCAGTGGGAAGCCACCCACTGTCTGGGGATGGCCCCAGTGCCAGGGATGGCAGAGCAGCCACGGGGCTCTTGCAGGGCTGACACCACACGGGATTTGTCTATTGCTTTTTAATTAACAAGGTTTTAGGAAGCTGAGAAGGTCCAGACCGCTCCTGAGAGAGACAGCCACTCTGCAGAAGCTGCTGCCACCCCTGGCGACTCAGAGGGACAGCGACAGTTCATCCTGCCCTTGGAAGAATCGACCTTCATTGTCTCAAACAGCAGCTGCACCAGCGCCATCCTCCCCGGGGGTGATCATGGCTGTGGAGGGCTGGATCACCTCCAGCGTGCAGTTGGGGCAGACTGCCCTCAGCTCCTGCTGCAGGCATTGCCATGGGAATTTCTCCTCTGCTTTCTTAACCTGCTGCTCCATCTCCTGCGTCAGCGTTTCCGTTCTCAGCTTCTTCTGACCAAAGAACACAAGCAGTGGCTCCAGGATGCCCCACAGGCCCTCAGTGGAGCCTGCACCATCCACTTTGATGGTCCTCTTGAAGCACTCGATGGCGAGTGTTTCCTGGCTTTTAAGCCACAGGCATTTGCCCCCGAAGAGCTGCGGTTCGGGTATGGTATTGCCCAGGTCAAATTCCATGGCTTTCTCCTGGAGTTTCATCTACCAGGAACAGTTCTCTTGCGCAACGTCTATGCTCATGTAATAGTAAAAAAATAGTAAATAGAGGCAAGGCAGGACAAAATGGGCCTGTAGGGAGAAAACAGAGACCAATGGCTGCCTCCAAGCATGACATTCCCCATCAGGCTTTGGGGAGAGGAGTAATAGAGTGTGGCTGACCTGCTTGCAGCACCTTGTCCACAGTGTACCTGGGGGGATGGATTCCTGCTCCCATCCTTGTGTCTAATGTCTCCCGGTGGCTCTTCACTCCCATAAGCTCTCTGAATTCCCTCCCAGCTAAGGCTGATGTTAACCATAGCAATCCCTCCATTCCCTGTTCTTGCCTTCAGACGTGATGTACCCCTCCCTCTCCCTTGCACCTAATTAGAACCAAGCCCAACAGGAGGGGGAGGCAGCTGAGGGCCAGGCCTCTCATGTCTTTCTGGTCTAACTTTAGGCTGAGTTAATGAAAATTTGGGGATGCTGCAAGGGGTTTCCTGGGATCTCAGGGGTATAATGCACCCCTCAGGGGTATGATGTAATTCTGTGATGTGCCCTTCTTCACCTGGCCCACATCTAGGCTTGCCCTCAGGCATGGGCAAGCCTTGATGACCCTTTTGAGGTGATTTTTAGCGTGCATGAGATTTCTCCTATAAGGCATTGGGCCCTGCCCCATCTTTACGTGTTCCAGATCTTGCAGATGCATCTTCACGTGGATCT
Organism: Phalacrocorax aristotelis; assembly: GCF_949628215.1. Classification (NCBI taxonomy): domain Eukaryota; kingdom Metazoa; phylum Chordata; class Aves; order Suliformes; family Phalacrocoracidae; genus Phalacrocorax; species Phalacrocorax aristotelis. The sequence goes on along the minus strand of NC_134281.1, from coordinate 44,873,842 downwards.
GGATATCAGCTTGTGCCCAGTGGCAGGATGGATGATGAAATGATGTGAGTACAAACCACTAGCACACATCAGGTCAGCTCCTTGGCCATGCCAGGGTATGCCAGAGAGCCAGGCCAGCTTGCCCAACACCAGCACCTCAGTGTCCAAAGTGTGACCCCCATGGTTAGCAGTACCAGGAAAGGTGGTGCAGGCCCCTGAGTTGCTGCTCATCCTCTTGACCTGGGCTGTAAATTTGGTTCCTGGTGATCATGGGGTCCTTGAAAGCAACTGGCTCATCTGCTCCCCGTTCCAGGCTGAGACACAGGGGCAGCACACCCTAATGTGTTCAGAGGTTGAACCACTTGGCCACAGGAGTGCGCCTGAAGAAAGGCTGAGAAATCGAAAGCCTTTTTCTTATGTCATTTCAGCTTTCTCCAGTCAAACCAGGCAGACAGACACCACCTAGCACTCAGTGACCACCTCCACGTTGCACTTTTCAGCCTCCTGCCTCTAGCTCAAAGGAAGTTAAACATCTCTGAAGAGCAGTTGTAAGCACATATTGAAGTACTCCTCTAGAGGAGGAGATTTTACTTCACTGAGCCTCATTTTATGAGGAGTTAAATAATCCTATTTAAATATAAGGAAGTAAGAATGAGTCCTTATTTTATTTAAAAATGGGATTTGAAGAAATCTTTATGATCCTTCTGCAATGGGAAACACTCACTAAGGTGCACTCCTGTTTACAGGGGGCTGGAAATGGGCAAAATCAAGGGATTAAAGAGCACATTGTTGATGCTCCTGAGTGATTTAGGAGCATTAAAGTCATTAAATAGTCAAGCCAGGTCTGTGAGTTGACTCAGCATCCTGTGGAATCTTGCCCAGAGGGGCCTGGGGAAGTCCATCAGCAGCTCAGTGCCAGAGCCAGGATCTGGCCCAGGTTTCCTGGCTGCCAGGTAGCAACCTCACTCCCAGACCGGCTTTCACTGATTTTGTCAGGCAATTACTTCTCCCTACGTGCTTCTCACCACAATTAGGCAAGCAATGCAAATGCGGTCTGGGAGAAGCGCCATGGCTGTCTCAGAGGCTGTAGGAGCAGGACAGGTCCCTGCGGGAAGGGGACCGGCCCACGCCTCGGACACCCAGCATGCTGTGCTGGCCCTGATGAGGACTTACGTGTGCCCAGGTGCAGTATGTCTGGCAGCTGAGCTGTGGGTCCTGCAGGACATCCAGTGCCATATTGCATATGCCTTTGGCCATCTTCTGCTAGCCCAGGGAGTGGAAGTTATTCACCCGGCAGTTCAGGACGGAAAGGTTGTCTTTCACCGTTTCATCACCTGTTTGAGCCACAGAAGTGAAACACATGACTTATTGCCTGCTGGGCTGATCAAAGGGGCAAAACCATCTTGGACTGATTTGCCAGGGTGGTGTTTTAACCAGGAGGGTTTAAGGGTATGCAAGAGACATGGTCTGTGGGGAAAGCTGATATCTCTTATTAAATCAGCAGACAGGACTGAATGCAGGGCTAAGCTCAGGGGCTATGTACCTGAAAGCCTGTCTGTGCTCCTTATTTTTTCCAGCTGTGCTGGGGGAATCTAATAAAGGTACTGCTGTCTCTGCAGCCTTTCAGTGAAATGCTTGCTTGCTGCTTTGCCAAGGGCTGATTTGTGCCATAGAGTCCAAACACGAGGTCTGAGAGGGGTGTGCCCTGCACATGGCGGGACTGAGGGTCTTGGCTCCCATCTGGGGCCTCTCCTTTTTGCCCTGGGGGATTTCCAGGAGCAAAAATGCTGAGGATGAAGGGGGGAAGATGAATGAAGGACCAAGCAGGCAATGGCAGCTGCCTTGAATCAGTCCCTGGTGCAGCAGCTCTGGGTATAGCACCTTGCCAAAGCAATCAGGGGGGCCAGCCTCAGAGAAGCCACTGTCCTGGATCCCCATCAGGGTGGGGGAAAATGTTGGGGTTTTTTCCTCTCCAGCAGCATCCCCAGGTAGCACCAGGCCAGGGCTAGGGAAGAGAAGTCAGGGCAGGTGAGATGCCAAGTCATTCAGCGGCCGAACCTCTTTCTGTCCCGCAGAGGATTTGCAGTTTGGGTTTGGGTGTCTTGGCACAGAGAGGGAGCACATTCTGACTGACCCTGGACATGCTCTTACACAGCTTGTAGGGTGCATGAGCACACAGTTCTGGCTCATACACCTGGCTGACGAACTTTCACAAGCACTTTCATTCCCTCCGGTGATGTTACCGTAACTGCACAACAGCAGGACAATGTTCTTATGCCCAGTGGAGCATTAGCTGCAGGGCTTGTCTTAGATTTGCCCCTCAGGAAGTTACTGGGGGATATAAAATTACTGCACATCCCCTACACCCTGGAAGCTATCTAAGGTGCAGGCTCTCCCGGGTAACCCTTGGGTACTTTCAGACAGCTCCTCCTAAGCAGACAACACTTTTGAAAATAAACAACACTGATAAAGATATAGTAATTAAATCAATCAGAAAAATACATATCATCATCTGAGGTTTAGGGCTACCTTGGATGAAGGCACATACAGCATCCATCAGTGCTGGATGCATTACACCATGAGTTACGTGTGCATAGGGACCAGAGGTGGGTTTTACACAGATGGGTTTGGGGTGCCCCTCCTCCTGAAATGACCCGTTTTTTGTGTAGTGAGCTTTGGAGGACTTGATGACTTGTTGGAGCAGTGCCAGGGTCCTGTTGAAGGTGGGCAGCCTCTTCTGCTCCATGGTGCCCTGGTTCAGCAGGATCCCATCCAGCCTGCAATGGGAGTGGATGGCATGGCTGGGACTGGGCAGCAAACCCCACTTTCTGCACCAAACAGCAGCTCAGCACCAGAGAACCAGCCTCCCCAGGCCTGGCTTGCTCTTGTCTGAAACGCCACAGGCATTAATGGGGCTGGTGAGGCTCCCCTGCAAAGATCATGGGTGCAGATCACCTTGCCCAGACCCACCAGCACTCACAGATGCAGCAAATACAGCACCACAGAGGACACAAGCACCGAGAGCAACATTTTATTGCCCAAAGTAGGACTGGCAGGTTTGTTGTTGCTTTAGGAATGTATTTTTTAGCAGCTTAGAGATCATTTGTCCCTATGAAAGCCTGATAAATGGTTGGATCAAGCCATGAGTATGTTATTTTAGCCAGGCTGGGAGCCTCTGTTACAACCAGGGTCCCAGCCTTGACTCTGCTGTCTGCTCCCAGGAGAGGACATTCCCTGGGAAACCAGGATGTTGGGTGCCACAGTGGCAGCTGCCATGGCAACAGCTGCCACCATCCCTGCAGACCTCGGGGACCACAGCTGCCAGCACTGAGCTGCAGGCGCTCCCTGGGGACATGGGCAGCCAGGTGAGGCCAGCAGCTGGGCTTGCCTGGATGCATGGGGAGAGCTGGACTTACCTCCCAGATTTTCTGTGCCCACTGGGAAGCAGGTTCTTGCATGGGCACTTTTGGCACATGATGGTCTGGGACACCCAGCTCAGGCTGGGAGCACCCCACAGTGGACGTGTGGGTCGTGGGCTGCTCACGCTGGAGCTTGCTGGCACCTTCCAAATGCTCAGCAGACACAGAGGGCAGAGGAGTGGGATGTGGAGCAGCAGATCCTGGTGTCCATCTCCGTTAATCACCCCTCTTCACCCCACCGCAGAGCTATGGCTGGCTGAACATGGGCTCAGCCTCGTGCTCCAGTTCCGGCACTGCTGACGGCAGTGCTCCGGCTCTGCATTGCAGGGGAAAGCATCAGCCTCTGGCTGGGCCAGAGCAGAGAAGGGCTCCCGGCTTAGTCAGCTGCCCCATTTCCAGTTCAAGGAGATAATGAAGAGGCACAAACGCCAGGTAAGTGCTGGGCTTCATCTGCCCTCTGTGCACAGTTGTTGGGGGTGAGCAGTGCAGGCAGTGCTGCCCAGCCCCATCCGTGCCCTCCCCACTCTCCTCCTGCATCAGGAAAAGCTGGGCCCAGGAACGTACAACATAAGGGACTTTCTGCAAGAGACACGGCCCTCCAGCCTCCGGGGGATCTGTGACATGAGGGAGCCGCGGTTCAGAGATGCCCACAGGGTATGTCACACCCTGACACATGAGATGCTGGGGAATGGTGCCTGCCAGCTGCGGGACTTGGCCCTGCGCCGATGCCCCTGGAGAACAAGCCTTTTGCAAAGATTAGGAGCTACTGTGGGTGCCATCTCCTCCTGCTGGGTTGGGGACTGTCACCCTTGCCGAGGCTGCACGTGGCCACCCCACCTCTCCCGCAGGACTGCTTCCCTGGGCCTGGCACGTACGGCCCCCAGGGGAACCCTTATGCCTGCCTCGAGGAGAGGGACAAGCGCTCCGCCAGCACGAGAGGGCTGATGGACAGCAGGACAGCGAACTGTGCCCCACTGGCAGCCATGGCGAGTCCTGCCCCTTCCCCTGGGGACATGCTGGTGGGGTGGCCCTGTCCCTCTGCTAAGCGCAGCCCCCCTGTGCCTGCAGGGCAGTGGCCTGGGACCTGGCACCTACCACCTGCAGAGCAGCATCGACGAGGGGCTGCGGCGGGCGGGCGGCCCCAGCCAGCCCCTCTCAGGGGACAGGTTGAAGCCCACCGGTCGTGGCCATCATGCCTTGGAGGTGCGTTGCTCTGGGGCCTCGCACCTGGACAGGGTTTCTCACCGAGCCGTGGCATTGCCAACACCTTGCTATAAGGATGGAGAGCTGCCTTACACCAGCACCTGTCCCGCTTGGATTTTGCTCTTTGACTTCCCTTAGATCCTGGCAAAACACGCCCATGCAGCAGCGGTTGGGGAATGAGCAGGCTGGTGCCTGTGAGCGGTGGCCGGGCTGAGCTCTCATGGCATGGGATGAATGGGGTGGCCCAAGAGACCACCAGCAGCTGAGCCTCTTGTGCCACTCCCTTGTCCCAGCAGAGCAGAGGCACTGAGCTGAGCACTGGCACAGTCAAGGGTTTCCTGGATGAGCTGATATTGAAGGAGAACAGGAAGAAAGGCTGCTTCAGCACCCTGCCAAGGAGCCCAGGCTGCCCCACGGAGAGGATTTTCTGGGCCACACTCAGCCAGTGCCCGAGAGAGGCGGTCAGTGGGAGCCTGAACATTGGCACCAGCCGGTGTCACTGGCATCCCCGGTGGTGCAACGGGTGCCTGGGGTGGGGATGCATTAGGCCCTGGGGGATGGATGGATGGATGGATGGATGGATGGGTGGTTCTCTGATGTTGTACAGCCCTTTTTATGAGCAAACTGAAGTGTGACAGGCTTCCCTCTGCCCAGTATGCAGTGGGGCCGGGCTCCTACAACCCAAAGCCCATTGAGAGATCAACGTACTCCAGCCAATTCCCATTCTGGTCATCTGCCAAGAGATTCGACAGAAAGTCCTACCGCCTCTTTACTGGGAACGAGGTGAGTGAATGGACAAGGCAGTGAGAGAGGGGCACAGGACTAGTCAGGCTTTGAGCTTTGTGCATTATCATCCCCAATCCATTACCAGCACCCTGAGAGAGGATGAAACTCGCCTGAGCCGAAGTAAGGGTGGGCACTTCTCACCAGCATCAGCCAGCTAAATGTTAGGTGTGCCCTCTGAATGGAGCAGCACCCCAGTGGAAGTCCCACATCAGGTCTGCGATAGAAGGGCAGGCTGACCTCAGGAGGTACTTTTCTCTTCCCATTGATTATCAAGGAAACCTAGGTGACTTGGCCAGACACCCATCCTTTAGACAGAAGATGAGTCCCTTTCTGGGTGCTGTTGTTCTTGCGCAGAACAGGTTGCTAAAGAATAAATGGTGAATAAAGGCCCATGGCCCAATGTCCTGCCAGGTCAAGGGCAAGGTGCCCCCTGGGTACCGCAGCACGCAGAGCACCCACCACTGAGCATGTGCTGCCCACAGGCAGGTGAGCTTGGCTGGTGCTGAGCAGAGGGGCAGGATTTCAGCAGCAACCATGTTATTTCTGCCTGCATCCTCAGGCCTTTGCCCTTTTCAAGGGACGCTCAGACAACGCTTTCCATTAGTTTTGCTCTGCATGAGCTGCAAGTGAGCAGATGCATTTCATGGATGAGGGCAAGCTGGGTTTGAGTCCTTTTAGGTGCCAGGAGTTCCTTGTATTCTCCCAGAAAGTCACATTCTGCTGCTTGAAAACCAGTTTTTCATCTAGCAGCATCAGCAGCACATTGCAGAGCCCATGCAGGTAGGAGCCCTTCCTTTAGTACCTGTTCCTGGAACTGTATTCATCTTGGCAGCTTCCCCATGGAGAACCAGAACAAAGCCTGAAGGGCTTAAAGCAGACAGGGAAAGCTTTAGTCTGAAATAGTCCACCTTGGCTAGGGATGAGGAGCAGGCTTCCATGTGGCTTCTCTCCTTTATCCAGCTAGAGTGGGGAACAAAGAGGTCAAGGATGAAGACACCTTCGTAATTGCTGGGGTACTCGACAGATTCCATTCCAGTGGGGAGGCTGTGACTTGGCAGCCCTTCACTGCAGCTAGCAGTAGGCAACTGGTGAGCCTGCTTGAGCCTGCAGGGCTAATGGACGGCTGAGATGAGAAGGACTGCTCATGAAGGGAACTGGCTGGGCTAACACCAATTAGCGTGTCTTCTCCTCCCTCCCCTGCAATATAGGCTTGGTTTGGTTAAGATATGCCACGTATTGTTGCATTTTTTGCAACTGAAGTGCTGGCCACATGAAGGCACTACCCAGTTTTGCCCCACTCATATCCCCCATGCTGCCTCTGGATGGGGAAGCATATGACACTTTCTCCTTCCAGAACCCTGTAGGTGTTGGTCGCTATGACATCACCAAGCATGAAAATTACCCTCAGAAGATAAGATACCAGTCCCTGTACCGGTGTGATGTGCAGCGGTACCTGAGCAACTTGAAGCGGGACGCCTACTTGCTGTAAGTCTTACAGGCAAGGGGACTGTGAGTGGTTTCACGCTGGCTTAAAGGAAAATCATCCTGAGCAGCTCTGGGGAGACTGCCCATTACTGACACTACAGCTGGTGTGAGATGGGATGATTGTGTAGTTAAAGCCCTGGATCAGGACTGAGAAGCACTCGCCAGCCCCACTGTGGGTTCCCTCTGTGGACAGGGAGGTTGGTGTTGCTGCACCTCTCCCCTCCCAGGAAAGTGAGGAGACCTTTGTGCTTCTTCACCATATAGGGGTAGTAGAAGGGTTAAAGAACCACTGGCTCTGGAGGCACAGTTGCCAAGGTGGTGGTTGTATCTTGTGAAATGCAGTTTGCCTGCAGCAGAGGTGTAGGCAAGTAGTTCCCACCGAGTTAGAGGAGGCAGCCTGGGAAGGAACTGGGAGGTGGATGGATAATCAGGCTGTCTGGACTCGTTCCCAGCGCTGGCACTGGACTGCTCAACAGCCCTGAACAAAAATCACCTTCTCAGGCTGTGCCTTGGTTTACCCATCTGAGGAAAGAAGATAACAAGGCTCACTTTCACTGCAAAGGGCTTTGAAATTGCTAGCGTGAAAACCCTGTGAAGCAGTTAGGAACTATACTAATGAGAGACCTCAGGATAGCCCTCTGCTCTCACCTTTGCTTGTGGCCAAGATTAGCAAACTGCTGTGGTGGCACTACGGGCTGACAGCTCTGCAGAGGTCTTTCTTGATCTCCGGAGAGTAGTTAGAAACTGGTCTTGCCTTAATATAACTCAGCAGCTTTCAGAAGGGCAGCCAGAAGTTAGCAATCCTATGAGGGAGAAAGCGTAATGTAATCTAGCTTTCAATATTTCCCATCTTAGTTAATTTTACACTTTCAGGAGGAATAAAAAAGAAATCTGAACAGCGAGCAGGACTTGGAATTCAAACGCATGTCTCTGATCAAATAGCACTAGCTCCAAAATCACTTTTCAAGCTACAGCTGTGCTTTTTAGGGAATAGCCAGGCTTTTAAGAGCTCTGTTCACCTCCATGCTCGTTAAGACTAATGAGATTAATCCAGGCAATAATTTGAACCCACTGAATCGCATCCTCTTTCCACAGTGAGCGGATCAAGCCTATTGGTAAAAAAACCTGGAATGATTTGATTTCTGCTCCACGTTGTCCAGATACCTCTGAAGACATCACTGCTATTTTCTAAACATAAGATGGTGCTGGGAAACCCAAATCAGTGATTAAATGGCAGACATGCCAGCAGATGAGATGGGGTAGAGAAAAACAAAGCGTGCTGGCACGCAAGTCAGGAGATAGGAAACAACTCTAGTCTTGTTCTGTGGTAATAAACCACTCTGAGACAACCAGCAGTCTAACTTTTCTGTCGAGTAATTCATTATGTCCACCTTGGACTTCAAAAAAGCAACACACTTGAGGCTGCCAGACACTGCGTGTCCCCCGAAGGAGGGTCTGCTGGCACGCACAGCTCGGTCAGCATTCAATGCTTCCTTTCAAAGGGTGCTCCTGAAAGAGGCTACATGTACCTGTAATGGGCATGGCGGTGGTACCACAGCCAAATACCCCCAGCTCCACCAGTACCACCCAACAGAGAGCTGGGTCTGAGAAAGCAGTGCTACAGCAAAGTACTTAGTGAGGCCTTCAGCACCTGCCTCCGTTCCTGTCCCATGCTGCCTTTGAAGTAGCTGTTTGCAAGGATCTTCTGTAACATACAGCTTCACTTGAATTAACAATGCAAATATTTATAAGCAGCTGGAGGGAATCAGGAAATTTAGTGTCATTGTTCCAAATTTTGTAGGATATTAAAACCTAGAGGCAACGGAGAGTGAAACAAAGAGAGAGCTGTGTCAGTGGTAGCAAAGGATGGCCATGAAAACGTACCAGTAGTACACTGGTTCACTTAGAGTTAACGTCTATAAAGTCTCACACTAGTGTTTAGACCAGACTGGAATAATTAAATCTAGGTGTAATTATATGTTAGTTGTGGTTGGTTAAGTATGCTAATTAATCTGCAATTATCCTTTGGTGGGGGAGATAATTGAACACAGGTAACACTGCAGTGATTTAAGGAAATAGTGACGATTGTTCTAGAGAGGCAAAGGAGGGAGGAGGTCTCTGGAGGGAAACGCCTGAGCAGCGGTGTGGGCAAGCGTAGGCTACAGCAGTACTGCTGGGGCAGCCAGGGAGGATTGTGTAATGCAGCGCCAGTCAGGGCCAACACAGAATGTGATTAAAGCAACACAGGGCTTTGGCACCTCAACCAGTTTCAGCGGGGCTGGGGCATTTGGCAGCTGGGATTGCAGGAGAAAGCCCAGGAGCTTCTCTCTGGCATTGGAAGAGGCTGCACCAGCTGTGACCAAGGGTGGGGCGGGAATGCCTCTGACCAGGCCGACAGAGCTGCTGTGATGTTTTTCAAGGAAACAGAAGATGTGGATGTGAAACCCCTCAGGCTGAAGAGGGCACTGATCTTCATCCTCGCTTCTGTGGCTAATCATTTGAAGCAGAAATGAGATTTATTAGCATGAAGTGAGAAGAATGAAGTAGCTATCCATGTCAGTGGCTGCAGCACCTAAGTCCAAAATGGGGCTTTGTCCTCCTTGGACAAAACATCACAGAGGAAGAAAGAGTCGAGGGGGTGAAAACAAATGAGTGTAACTAGCATCATGAGGCCCTGTGGAGTTAGTGGGGCATAACTGAAGGGTTAAGGCTCAGCTGTAAGGTGTTTGTTTTGTACAGGTGTGTCTTGCGCCAGAGATAAGGGTAGGATCACAGACTTCAAGGACACTCCTTCAGAGCTGTTTGCAGTACTAGGCTCCTCATCTCGCAGCAGTCTCGCAGTGCCTCTGGCCTCTTACCGAGCCAGCAGCTTTCCTCAGTAATCACTGACCATTTGTAACAATACATCAAGCAGCTGTTGAAAAGTAAGAGATACCACTTTGAACAGTATGCTGGCTAGATCTTTATTTTAAACAGCCTGTACAACCAGAAATTAAGAGCAACAGCAATTGTGCATGTGTGTGACTGATATGGTTATAGTACCCAATCACGTCATACAAAGTTTGACAATAAATTAAGAAGTGAAAAACCAAATACAGTGCGCACCTAAACATCATCAGTACCTAAGTGAGAGAAACGCGGCCTAAGTAGAAGTATTTGCATATCCTCTAGCTGTAGTAACATTGCCCTTTAGAAGCTAACCAAACCCATTCTTGCCCTGTGCAGGCTACCTTACAAGCACTGGGCTAAATCATAGCTTTGCCCCAGGGACAAGGGAAGCTGCTCTTGTGCTGCTTCCCTCTCAGGGGCAGGAGGGCAGGTTACACCTTGAGAATCAGCGTTCGCCTTCCCGTGTACCCCGAAGCCTGGAAGGGTGTAGCAAATGTTCCTGGATCACTGACACAGCTCCACCTCCCGCCCAGCTCCGCGGCTTGGGCAACATGGCAGGTGCTTGAGTTGGCTGTGTCTCCCCTTGGCAGGCTGCCCCTGCTACCAGTCCCCTGCGTGGGATTTTGAGGGGTACCTTGTTTGCACGCAATTTGCCCAGCGTGCACCACTGAGTAACAGGCCAAACTTGTTCTTGTTACTGCTTTATCATTGGTTTCATCTGGACCATAAACATCCATCTAGCAATAAATAAAATCATTGGTTTAGCACTCATATAAAAATTGCAATGCCTCCCACTGGTATCTTTAAAAAGTTCTTCCCATTACCCCTTACGCAAGCCTCAAGAAAATTACTTTCTCCTCCCTCAGTCTCAGTAAGGATTCAAGTAACAATTTAAAGTACTGCTTGGACAAGATATGGGCTTGGTTTGGAACCATGTTTCTGCCTACAGGGTCAAACCATTTCCACGCTTCTACACTTGACCCTATGAAATGTGTGACTGTGCTGTTTCACCAGCGAGCAGCAGAAGGGGGAACTGAACACTACTTGCTGTTGATTTCCTCTCCAGGTGACTGAAACAGTCCTTTTACAAAGCCTATCAATCTAATCCAGCTAAAACAAAAGCAAAAATGTCACTCGAGTCAGACCCCAAGCCTGTGTCTATCAAGACACACAACAAGAGCTCGTCTTATCCACAGCCACTTGTATAAGGCGTATAAATAAAGCCTTGACTTCCTTTCCTCACCGGCCAGGACAGAACAGTCTAAAATAACCCACATCTTCCTCCAACTGAGTATTTATAAGGCACTAAAATTAAGCAGCAACCAAACCCCCCACCCAAAACAAAACCAAAATAATCCAAATAAACTGACCCGCCACAAGTAAAAACTGAAGCTAAAACTTGGCTGTAAGACATAGCAGCAATCGTTTCAGTAGCCTACGAAGCCAGAACATTGATATTTGGGGCACAAAACCAATGCACTGTTAGCCAATTACAAAGTACCTAAAACCTACATCCACTTATGCTTCATTATCCAAATCAGTACAAATCTGATAGGCACAAGTAAAAAGCATTTTCTTCACACCTCAATGCTCAGTTTTGCAGCTGAAGCCAGTTAGGGAGTTTAACTGCTCTGCTGAGATTATCATTCGGCATAACCCCAACAGCACAGCACTGCTCACGGCGCGCAGTGCCGTACCGCCGGAAGGTTATGGTACCATTGCTAAGCTGTTCTGCACGTTACCGACTGGAGGCAAATGTTTTTAATTAACATCGTGATTAATCTGACAATGTGTTCAGCTTTGGCACCGATTTCTGAGCCCTCCTTACCATTTTCAAAAATAATGATAAATATAACTATAGTGTACAGCTGGTGTAACTCCAGTACCTTCTTCCTTTCCAATTATTTTTCTTATGCTTGGAAATAGGTTAATTCACCTGTGTCACTACATTAGATACAAAGGCTAGCACTTAAGATTTCTTAAAAACAATCACTTTGAGTTTGGAAAATAGGTTTTAAAACATACGAAGAAATACGAAACAGAAATTTATAAAGCAGGAATTCATACTTTTAAACATCAGCAAGAACAAGCTTATTTGGAGAGCAATAAAGCTTTTTTTTTAAAGGATATACCGACTAGCTATAGGTAAATTCATTTTTTCCCTGATTGCTTGATTAGATCATCCAGGCTCAGTGCCTCGCAGCTTTGCAGATTTTGTCATACACTTCTGGAAAGGCATCCTTGCAATTCATTTGCTCCCTCAGCTTGTGGTATAATGAACCATCAAACATATCCCAGAACTCCTCACGGGTCATATAGCAATCTGCATACAGCATCTGGAAACTTGAGGGGAAAAGAAGAAAGGGAAAAAAAAAAAAAGAGACAGAGATTCAGTATTAATTGTGCCACAAGATTTGAAATAGAATATGAAAAAAAAATTCAGGGCAAGCTATGAATAGCAAATACTCAACAAAAACCCCATCAACAATGCTTTTTAAAATGAAGCAAATATAATTGCTCACATGGATTACGCTGGGACACTTGGCCAATTGTATTTTGTGGATTTAATATTACCATGATCTTTTTTCCAAGACGAAATAACATGTAATGGTGAAAACAGCAAAATACTGCTACAGTCATTTTGGTGAAGGGGAAGATGGGAAAAGAAAGCAATTAAAGTAACTGTTGCTTTTAAAATACGGTTCAGAACACTTCTTTAGCCATCAATGTATTGACACTTCAATGAGTTTTGCTACTGCAAAGAAAAAAGGACTAAAACCAGTGTATAAAACAGTGGTTCACGTTTAGACAGCCTAACCACGGGCAGCCAAATCTTCTGACAACTCGTATTCTAACAACTCGTGTTCACAGAAACGCAAGTCCAGAGAGAACTTCAAAAGTTGCCCCAAATCAAGGGTCTGGCCCCTTGCACTGAAAACAACACATAACCTAAATTCTCCTTGACAAATACTTTTCTCACTGCTTTTGAAAGCCTACTTTCCTTTTTCTTCCATTCAAAACTTTTTAATTCCAGCTTCAAAAAAAGGGAAGTATTTTTTCTGCATGCTTTCTTGTGATCCATGGAGGTACAGTCGTGGCGCCTCATATTAGCCTGCGTTACAAAATGCATTCAAGGCAGATGTATGTGCTTTGACCTTTTACAGCTTCTTTGAAGTGGACATTGAGAATATAACTAGGAAGGCAAGAGCCTGCCAAATCAGACGAGGCCGAGAAGATAAATTTATAGTGTAAATGAAGCACAGTGTAACAAAGGTCCATTTACAAAAATAAATGAAATCCTTATTTAGCCGTGGACTCTTCCTTACTTTCATTGTGCTCTCTGAAATGCAGCTTGCATCAGAGTACAGCAGTAAAACACAAACTGTTACGTAAAACCTCTGTTGTGTGTGATTATGAAACTCTACGATTATGCATTTATCCATTGTTCGTTTTGCAGTGACAGGTAAAGAGAGATAAAACTTTGTTAGTAAAGAGCATGAAAATAAAAGCTTAATTTCAAGTTAATTAAAAAAAGCTTAAAATTAACTTCTGGTTGCTTTGTTCTCTGGCAGATCACTTATTGCAGCTAAAAGCCATTTACACTCTCCAAATCATCTTGAAGCAGACTCACCATTGTTACTTAGCCACATGGGATGTAATCACTCTTAGACTGAGAAGTAGGTCAAAACAGAAATGTGGATAAATGATACTGATGGTGTAAAAATACTATGTAGTTGTTTTTTGTTCCTGAGAAACAAGCCTGTAACTGCTTCTCCACTGACACTACTACAGCAAATTAGGCTGGCACAAGATTGTGACAGATGGTGGGCACATATCTCACGCCTACTGCGGTCCTATGGAATAAGAATTGGGGCGGGGAAAAGGAAGCTGTGGAAGTACAAGTTGTGAGGGAGGAAGGACTCCTGCCACTGCACAGGGACGAGTCAAGGCTGGCCTCCCTGTGCAAGGACATGCCAGCACAAGGACAGGGCAGAGCTGCAGCATGATGCTGCAAGGACTGCAGGGAGCAGAACAGTCCCAAGAGCAGGCAGGGAAGCTGTCTGTACTTTTAACAGTCTGTGGGATTCCTGGAGGAACTGTGGCCAACACAGCACTTGCTCTGCCCCTGCTAGGAACCAGCCTGAAACAAGTCAGCCTCAGCATGCAAGCTCAGGGGCTGCCTTCCAAGGGCTAGGCTAGCCAGCCGTGCTGAGAGCGGACACTGCCCGATGCTACCACCACCTCTGGGCAGCAGCTGGTTTATGCAGTCAGTACAGACCTGCTGAGGTCTTTTGCACCTGGCTGCATGGATGAATTTTGTTGCAGCAGAGCAGCCTGGAGCTGAAAGGATGAACAGGTGACCTGGAGCTACCCAGTTCCCAAATACACTGCAAGAACTTAAGCCATTGCGCTCATTTGTTTGTTTGGTTTTGCAATCAAATAATGAAAATGAAATAATGTTTTAAAATCATAACATCAAATTAGTAATTAAAATTAGTTTTCAATTATTGTGGTTGTTAAATTATTGCAAAATTGAAGTGGTGTGGGATTAAATAACTGTGATTAAATCCCACAGATGTAAACTATATGTCATTATTACTATTCTATGTAATAATATCCTTACCCATGCACACTTCTTACAAACTTTTCCATTTGCCTCATTGAAGCCCTGGCTTCAAATTGTTTCCTTTTAGGCTCTCCATAAGCTCCTATATCCACGTACAGTTCTGTTTCATCCCCTTTTGGGTGGACCATACCAGGATTATTGGGCAATATAAAAGGACATAACCAAAGAGGGTACACCTGCAGAGGTAAGAAAACACTTCATCACTTATTTTTAACAAAACAATCCTGTAAGCAATCTCTTAATAAAGGTGACAAAATGAAGAGTTAACAGGACTTCTTCCCAATTTGGGATTGAAACTTAAACAGCTCTTCCTTTCCAATTGTCTTGCTGTGGTTCTTAGCTGCACTTTCCAATGACCGTAACACAAATAGATTGAGATGCTCAGAATGTGTGCCATGTCCTCCTAGAATTACATCTCCTCCCCCTTAAATATTTGAAATAAAAAAAAAAAAGCAAACCCCAACCCATCCCTGATTCCAAAGCAACAACTGAATACACATTCTGAGTAAAAAGAGAATAAAGAGTTTTCTTTTCCAGGTCAGTCCAAAAGAAGCTACCAGGTTTGTACTTACACTAAAATAAATTCAGAAATAAAAGCAAGAAAGGGACACTAATTCCCACAGTTGGGGTTTTGTGAGCCACCAGTCATTTTAGGTGAAATAAAAATCAGTTTAAGTTTTACAAAGTGATAAAATCTTTACAAGTGTTGGCCTTCTACTGAAGCTTGAATCTCCTTTTTTTTTTTTTTAATTCTTTTTTTCAGAAAGCTGTGTTCATTTCTTCCACAGCCTTGCATCATAGACTCACAAAGCACAGTACTCCCCAGGATACAATAACAACCTTTTACACAAGCGGACTGTAATGTCTTAAGATCAACAGTCACAGTTCTTATTACACACAGTCCAAGATTTGCCGCATTTAAAAAACATATGTTCTTACATTAAGGTCAGCATGGAAGGTTTGGATAGATTTTTCAAGGCTCTTCATTGGTACCAACATGTCCTGTACCACATGGTGTTGCTCATACAGCTTTCGAATAGCTTCTCCTTGGGTGAGTTTTAACAAAGAGATTTTTGGAGGAACCATCCAGCCAAACAGGTACCGGAAAACAGGGTTATTGCCAAAAGGAATTATATCCTTTAAAGAGGAAAGAAAAAAAGTTTGACTTAAGAATGTGTAAGTGAACCAGAAGACAACACTTCAGAATCCTTGGAGCAATATTAAGTCAGGTTTTCAATAAATTTAACTGCAAGTACTTTTACTAAACTTCTATAATATAAATATGAACAAATAAGAGAGGCCCAGACTGACTGAGCTACACAGCCCTACCCAAGCCTCCTCAATCTAAACAATTGATTTTCAGTCATCTGGATCACAACATACTCAGCCCCAAATACTTTCAAAACCAGTAGGCTATTATCTTTAAATGGCTAAAGGAGTGCATAAGAAGATAAACTTACAGAACTCTTGCAAGAATAAACACATACAAGATCAGTTCTTAAAAGAATTTTAAAGCTGTAAAATTTTAAGTACTTCCTGAACAGCCAACTCCTGTTTAACTTCTCTGGGAGCTGAAAGGATCCAGTATCTCACTCCAGAGATTCAAAATGTAGCAATGGGAGGGAATCTTTGAGAATGCCAGATAAAGTTTTGTGTAAATGCACATCACAGCAAATACATTTACGAAATCCAAAGTAATGACCTTATCGCGTAATTACTATTCTGAGTTTAGGCAGGGCAAATTTTCAGCCATAATTTCACATTCACTTTTTTTTCCACCATCTGCCTTTGCAAAAATCTCTTAGTAGGTATAAAAGCTTAATGATGAAATACATACTTAAGGTCTAAATTCAGAAAAGCACTAAAACAGACATTGGGAGGTTATGATATAACACCTTACATATATTAAGAAGTGCCTTTGCATTTGTTTTGCCCAAATGCAGGACTTCTAAATTTGCCATAAACTTCACTGGTTTCTTCTGCCATGGAAGACAGAAGCGTTGCCAACGGGAGGAAGGTACATTGTCCCTATACTGGGAATGAGCAGAATACCTTCCTGCAGATGTTACTCTAATTTTGGATCTGGTCTTACTTGGAGCTCCCAGAAGATACTGCGTGTATGTCTATGGTAATAATGTCTTGAAGGAATGTATTCTATTCCAGTCCTGTCAGCTTTCAAATACTTCTCCACATGCTTAAAGAACCATGGCTTGTAGTAGTTGCCAATTCTGTTTATCTAAAGAAAACATGTGTTCATTAGCAAACACCAACACCGGTAACAGTTACCCCTTACTACACAACATTAACTATGTCCCCAAATTCCTTTACTGGAAGAATCAATGTGAAGTGTCAAATGAAGTGAAGAATCAATGTCATACCCTCTGTGACAGTTTGAATGACACTATCAAGAGATATAGGGAGGCCTCATTTCTCCACAGGCATGGCTCCTTCTTACCTTTCTTGCCATTAAGGCTTAAATAAGGCTCGCCTATTACAACCTAATTAAGAGACCATGAATGTGACAGAACTAGATTCCTAAAATACCGACCTTTCAACCCATCATTACTCCAAAGTCTTATTATGTCAGAGGAGAAACATCCAGGTTGAGGGATGCAGTGAACAGCTAGCATGTCCCTCCTGTAAATGTCCCTGATGTGTTTTACCAATATTAACTGTATTAAAAACTTGCTGGGAAAAGAGTTACTCTGAATAACTGCAGTTTATAACAGCATTGTTCTGTATATGAGAAAAGATACTTCTCTTCCTCCTTAGGTACTGCAATGAAAAGGCTGTAGACTAAACTATTTCCTACAATAATGAAATCAGTGGGTCATTTCTTATCAATTGAAGAGATTTGGAGTACAGCCTCTGTTGTAGTAACAAAGAGCTGTAATTTAAAATATTCTGATGGACAGATCTAACTTTTAATCCCATGTTAAGAGAATGTTCCAATCTTGTAATGATTCTGGTTTTATATTGACATATAGTACAGCTTCAGTTAAACTTTGGGGATATTTTTTTATTTTGTGAGTAAATTCTCTTTAGTTACCTTGCTTTGTTCAGCTTCATCAGTCAAGACTCCTGTCATGATGACTGCTTCTTCCAAAGAATACACAAGTCCTTCCACAAAACAATTCTCCTGTTTCTTAGATTCTTCAGTAAACTTTTCGCAAATCTTCTGCAGTCCTCTCACAGGCTCGTAATGTATTTTGACATATTTCTTGGCAGGTATCATTTTTATTTCTGCTGCAACCAGGAAACCCAGAGTACCACAAGACCAAGGCACTGCATAAAATAGGTCTGAATTTTCAGTCTGCAAAAAGTATGTCATACTAAATCATATATCCATACTGAAAACTGTCAATGACATTGTAAATGATAGCAAAATAACATTTTGTCTTACTGGTGTACATCTCACAAGGCTTCCATCAGCAAGAACAAGTTCATAGGCCACACAGGTATGTTGGAAAAGTCCATATATATGGGATGAAGACTCAATGCCAGTTCCCATGATCAGGCCACCTTATCAAGAGAGCACACAACAAATCATACAACACAAACACACACTCCAAAATGAAAGTGCTTTACGAGAACAAAACCCCACTTTTAAGCTCAAGCTCAGGGCATGACTTTTAAGAGTATTTAAAAAAAACCAAACACAATTGCTTATAACATAAATAGCACAACAGAACATAAGGTTCAACAGAGTGTTTCCAGAATCTTTAAAACAATGCTACATGTTACTGCATAAAAAGCTAATGAAAATGCAGCAAAATCAGTGAGTCTTTTGTCTTCACAATGACCCTTACCTACTGTAAGGTCATCAAGCTCTGGTACCACAGGAATAGTCCAGCCCATGGGATTCAGGTGTGCAGTCAGCTGGCCCATGGTCACCAAAGGTTCCACACGAACAACCTAAAAGGCAAAAAACCACCACAATTCCCCCCACCAAACATAAATTAAGTGTTCAGCATTAATGATGACAAAATACGGCTAACTGGATTGTACTTCCATCTGTTATCAGAATGCAGAGACTTACTTTCCTAAGAGCACTTCTAAAAATAGCTGAAACTGTTTAGTGATTCCTCCTCTGCCTCAACATGTTGTTGCTCAGTCCCTGAAACCATAACTCAATCTGGTCTTTCAGACTTCAGCACATAAAAGCTAAGCAATTCCATATGCTGTTTTTTTTTGCATAGAACGATCCAAGCACACATTGTAAAATCTGAAATTTGATGGGTCTACTGCTACAAAAATCCTTTGTTCTTTATGGAATCTAGTTTCCTCTTCGGCATACAGTAAAAAAAGCTGTAACCTTCATTATTATGAAAGGTCTGTGAAGAACTCATTACCTGTCTTTCACTGTTCACCTCCAGAACATCCATTAAGTTGATCATGATGTTCTTATGGATCTTCTTATACTTTCCAACGCGAAGTGATACTGTCAACCAGCCAGGCCGGCCAGTGCACATGTATCTTTTGCTCCCTTCGTTCTTCCATTCCCGAACCTGCAAGAGACAACAACTAAACTGACACTGTAAGGCATACCCATGTCGTCAATAATGTATACCAGAAACATTTTTCCCTCATGGTGAAAAAGCATTCAGAAATACTGTTACTCCTCTACATGCATGTTACCTGCAAGTAACAAAGCCTGGGTGTCTCTGTGTTGAGTAGAGATGCTTTGGAAGTCTCTCTACAGACCTCTGAACTTCTTAATAAAATACCACCAGACGGGTCTCGTTACATAAAGGAAGCATTTCTGATACCCTGTAGCTTTTGGGGTTTTTTGGAGATGGGATTCAGACAACAGAATGAAAGTTCTAAAAATCCACAGGAAAACCTATACTCAAAGGGAGGTATTATCACTGTCATAAACAATGTCAGTCCCCTGACGTTTAATGAAACAATGCCTCCTCCTAAACACACCAAAAAATGGTCTGAGCCTGAAAATGAATGGGCAAAGAGAGAAAAGTTGAGAAGGAAGATGTGTAAGCCATATGCATGATCCACAAATTCTGCAAAGCTACGATGGTTGATTTGTAGAACAAACATCAATGGTAGCATTTTTGTCCAAGCTGTACTACTACAGCTGGTGATAAAAAACCCAACCCCAAACCCTCAAAGAATAACTCCGTGCACATTAATATCCATCTGTATCTGCTATGAGCATGAGAGTCAAGGCAGAAAACAGAAGTAGACGTGACAGAAACATTAAAGACATCTGCGTTTCTGAGTAGAAGAAAAGCTTCGTCTCCCCTTTAATCATCTCTTGGAACTAACAATGCCAAGAGGCAGGATGTAAGAGGTATTAAAACACGGTATTAAGCCAACCACGCAAAGACTGACATTTTCATGTTACACGCGCGCACAGACGTACGTGCCTACACCATGTGAGCGTACGGAGAGATGCCCGGCACATCCCTAAGGGTGATACACGGACAACAGCCGCACAGCCGCATCTGGACTGGCCAGCTGTTGTCGCCACAACTTCGAGAGGAGTTTCAGACGAGGGAAAAAAACCGCACAGGGGCAAGAAACACCCTCTGGCTTTTACTCGTTTGCTTTTTCCCGCTCCGGCTGCCGCAACCGGATTCAAGGCTGGGTTTTGCCCCGGCTCCGGGCGCGGCGGCGGGGCGGGGGGGGGGTGTCGCCGCGGCGGGGGCGCAGGCTGGCGAGGAGCGGGCGGGGGAGAAGCTCTCCTCCCGCAGAGCCGCCCCCCGAGCCGGGGAGGAGGCGCGGGGCCCTCACCTGCGCCTGGATGTGGCGGACGCGCTGGGCGTGCTGCCGCGGGGCGCTGTGGAGGCGCCAGACGGCCCAGGCACGCAGCTGGTAGTAGACGTCGAAGAGGATGGAGAGCGGCAAGAGGAAGAGGCAGACGAAGACCCAGCGGTGGTGCACCAGCACGGCCTCCAGCCCCCGGTGCCGTACCCACAGCAGCAGCAGCAGCAGCCCCGCGCCCAGCGACCACACCGGCGACATGGCGACCGCCGTCCGCACGCGCTCCCTCACGGCCGCCGGGATACCGCCATGCCGCCCCCGCCGCTCGCACGCTCCCCGCCCGGCCCCGCCCCTCCCCGGCGCGCCCGCTCTCCATTGGTCGCCCCCGTGAGGCGAGGGGAGGGGAGCACCCAATGAGAACGCTCCGGGGAGATCGGACCAGGCGCTGAGGTCGCCGATTGGTTGCGCGCGGTGCGCCCCGCTCTCCCCTCATCGCCGCGGCCGCCGGCCTCCGCCCGGCCCGCTGCCCCCGCCGTGGGATGTCTGTCTGTCCCCCGCCGTTGGGCAGCCCCAGCTAGAGCGGGTAGGGGTCCTGGGGTAGGGTCGGACCCCCGGCCAGAGCTAGGGACGAGTCATGAGGCCGGGGTCAGGGCCCGAGGCAGGGGCTGAGGGGGTGTGTGTGGTCCAGGCCTGAGGTGGTGGGGACCCCCAACCAGCCAGGGCTGAGCGGGGCAAGGGGCTGGGCGCAGGCCCTTGGTAGCTCTGTGGTGGAGGTGCCGTGGTGGCCAGCGTCTCTCAGGCAAGGGTCTTGCCCCAGTGCCTTTGGGTTGGGGAGCTGGAGCAAAACACCTCTGTACATCTCTCTTGGGCACGTTTATGGTGTTGTTTTCCGTTCCAGTGAACCTGGTAGCGCAGGTGTCTCCCACAGACAGAAACTCAAAAGTGCCGTGCAGACCACTTTCTAGAAGGAAGGAGATACCCGCCTCCAAAATGTGGCTTGCTCTCTAAAACCTTGGCAGAAAATTCCTCTCCTCCCCCTCTCCATGATGGAACAGTGGGAGGAAAGGTACTTAAAGTCTGTGAGGAAGAAAAGGCTTTTTTTTTTAAGATAAAATCTGTGATGTGCCTTAAGAGGTGTGCCGTTTGAGAGGACAGTGGCATAGGTGCCACGCAGGCAGTGACTGTCTCAGGAGATGCTGATGCAGCGCAGTGCTGTCAGGGTCCCGGGAGTGGCACAGAGAGTCCCTGCTGTGGCGACGATGAGTTCGGAGAAAAACATGGTGCCAAGGTGTTTCCTGAGGTTGCTACCATGGTGATGTAGCGCACTAACGTGTCAAATGGTGCCTTTTTGTCAGCAGGACAGCCACAAGCCTTTGTCAGCCTTTAGCTGCCACAGAAGATACTCAGGAGCACCACGCTGGGAGGGATTGCTGCATCAAGGAGTGGAGCTTGGCTATGGCAGGCAGCCACACCTTGTAGCCTCCTTCAGATAACTTGCAGGCTTTGTTTTGAATCCAGTTCATTTTTGCCCCACTGCTTTTAACAAAAGACTGGTCTGAAACTTCCCTGCTTTGATGTCTGAAAATGGCCCCCCAATTTCCAGCCTAAATTTAGTCATGGCTAAATTATATTTGTTGCACTTGTGCCTAGTCTGCCCACTAGCTCTTTTCCTTCTTCCATCTGAGTTGATCTTATCTGCTTTTGTTTACCAAATTGCCTGCTGACTGGAATTATGTGCGAAAAAGAAGTTTCCCATGCCCTAAGAGGCTATTTTAACCTCTCCGAAGGAGCTAATAATTATTCTTGATGTGAGTTTATTGGATAACAGCATCATTTATGCATAAGGGAATTTTTATACCTTCAGTGTAAATACTGTTTTGAAATCGGTTTTATGAAGACCTATTAAAAGTATTTATAATGTTTTCCATGTTCTGCCTTTGTTTTTGTAACACCCTAGGCAGCAAGAAGGGAGTAGGTGAGCTCAAAGATTGCGATGTGAACCGTGCTTTAAAAAGAGCAGTGAATCACCATTAAGATTATGGTGAAATTGCCTGCGTACCTAGTGATGCCAAGCATAGAAAATACAGGAATCAGAAGGGGATGAGGGAAGGGCAGAGAGATGTCTTAAATGCTGATGTTTTTCGATTTTAGTTATTTTAGGAGTGAGCAAAACATCATCCAACAATCTATGTAGGCTTAGGAAACCATCATCTGCAAATCTGGCTTGAAAAGCTAAGATTACCTTGGTATCTTTATAAGACTAAAATCCCATGTCTCTTCAATTAAATTACCATTTTAAGTGTGTTTAAGCTGTTAGTGCTTCTTAAAAAAGCAGTCCTCTTCCGTTCCTCTCCTCCCTCCCGCTCCTGCCATCCCATCCGCCCACTCATGCCGTTCTGGGCACGCTCTGCGGTACAAATGCTTCTGTTGTCACTCAGTGGAACAGGTTGGGGAACCGATCTGACTGATGAATTGGACTGTTTTTCAGATCATTTTTTTTCTGCCTGGATCTGGTGGCGTTCACCCCACACATGCACGTGTAAGTGGGGTGCAGGGAGCAGAGCAGGTGTCTTGTGCTGACTGTGCCAGAGAGACCCATCTCCTTGGTGAGACCCGTACTGTGCATTCACCAAGTATGTTCATTACCAAGCAGGATTTAGTAATAACTATGCAAAGGCTTGTGGATGAGGAAAGAATGAAAAGATGCAGCTGTTCCTTTAAAGAGACAGCTAAGAGGGACATGATAATAATGCACAGAGCATTTGAGCTGTAGACAAAAGTAGGCTGAAGACTTCTGTCTCCATAAGAAAAGAAAAGTATCAAGAAGCATTCAGTGGAAGCAAAAAAAGGCACTGAAAAGCATTAGAAAGCCCTTTTTCTTTTATGCAAGCTCTCATAGCCCTGGTACTGACTGCCACAGAGCTGGTCTTGAGTGGTACCAGGATGTCAAAAGGACGGGCATTTTAATAGTAATGTTTATGAAACCTAATAAAGAATTTTGGGAAGGCTGCAAACCTTCTTAATTCAATAAACAAACCAGCCCATGGTTACTAGGGGTTAGGAGTACATTTCCCTAATCACCTGCCTTCAGGTTTCCTGCATGCTTATTTGGCATGGAGCTGGTACTGTCAGGAATGGGATGTGGTGTTCAAACTGCTGTGTGAGAAGCTCCCTCTACTGAGAAAAACCACAGTATATTTGGTTGCCTTGAAGGAAAAGCCCATTGGAGGACATAGGCCGGAGTGGGGCTTTCTGTGTGACGCTGGCAGGTTGGCATGTGTTGTCCTGGCTGAAGAAATCTTCAGAGCTTTTGTACATCCAGTGATCGAAGAAGAACGAAAAATTTCAGCTTGAGGGCTTTAAGGAAAATAATACAGGGGAATATTATCAGCTGCTCTATAGACTGATGATATCAGAACAACAGCTGGAATATTCCAGAGGGATAACACATACTTACATATTACCTCTGAAAGAAGAAAGTTGCTTTGTGGCACAGCAAGATTTTAAGCTGGTCTGGTCTGGGGAGTGCTCTGTGCCTTCCTGAGGCAAAGCAGGGCTGTACCGGGCAGGAGAAGTTCGCACCCACCTAACACCTGACAACCGCATGCTTGGGGTTGGGGTACATTTCCAAAGAACATGAGAAAGAGCAAGCAAACACTGCTAAAACCTTCTGATAGTGTAAACCTAAATGGAAATTGGCTGGTGTGATGGTCCTACCTGTCTGAAGAGCAGGGACTCAGGAACTGGAATTGCTCTGTGCTACCTTTCTCCTCCTGGATGCACATTTGTGAGGCCCAAAGAGATTTCAAAAGACAGCAAAGACATTTCTACTAAAGTTTGATTCACCAAACCTGCATGCTGTACCTTAGAAATCCTTCTTTTTAGAGGGTGTTGGGAATAATGTGATTTGTCTTATGTTTCTCAATTGGCTGGCTTCCAGGTGGTATTTTTTTGAAAGGTATTTATCAGTAGAATATATATTATCCAGGACCTGCTTCTCAGGTTTCACAAATACTTGATGTGAGGGAGTGGAGCTGCATGATGCCTTGAGGAGCAAGAGGGCAGGGGGTTTAGTACAGCAACTGTTGGAAAATCGATCAAAAAGGGACAATGGGATTACAGTTACTTTAGAAACTGTCAGGTACCTCTCAGGGAAAGTAAAACACCACCTGAAGGCTTAGACAAGGATCTTCAGGATGATTAGACTATTTTAGGTATAGGTGGACCTAATCTAACGTGTAAGCACTTGTTGAACATCTGTGATAGGGAAGGGTCTCCAGGTGGCTATAGCCCAGCCTGCCCAGCACACCTAGTCCTCAGGGTGACTGCTCTTTCTTCCTTGCCTTGCCCTTGTCCTCCCAAGGCTGTACTCACCCTGTTTGCACTGGAAAGACCTTCACCAAGAGAAGGAATAACTCTGGTGCTGCAAGGCAGGACAAGGACCCAAGGATGCCTGGGCTGTACCCTATGAGCTTGCATACCAGCCGTGTGGTGTGGCCCCACTCTTCCAGCAATGGGTTGTTGCAGATGGCTGGTAGAATACCAGTTGTCATCTTGGGAGGAAGCAGATGTAGGGTGTGAAGTGAAACATGGAATATTAATGACGGCAGAATGGGGCCCATCCTTTGGTGGCTGTGCGCTGTGTCAGGAGGCAAGGTCAGCTGCCAGTCAGCATGTTTGCAGAGCTGCCGAATAAAACCTGTGCCGCAGAACATGCGAGAGCTTTCGTGTATTCTCTCTGACGTGTATTAAATCCAGCTTTACAACTGCCTATGAAAAGACGTCCTGTCTGGGATTTATAAAAAGAATTACTTGTCAAAACAGAGAGCCAGGCTGGGAAAGGAATTCAGCCCTCCCTTTATTGTCACTGGGGCCAGTGTCCTCGCAGCAAAAATGAAACGGCTATGGCAATCTAGCTGGGACGATGAGCTGTTTGCTGAAGGACCTGGAGTTCCAGCACTGGAACTACAAACTGAAGGAAGCTGCACTCCTCGTGGTTGAGCAGTGGAGGAGCGTGAGCTCATGGGCAACCATCAGTTGGCTTCATGGCCCCCCTGGGCATGAGGCTGGCTGAGAGTGAGGAGAGGCAGCAGTTGGAGAAGTGGCGGTGGTCCCCTGTCTCCTTCCATCTGTGAGATCCTGGAGACATCAACTGTGCTGGGCATCAGGAAGGAGCTGCAGTCACTGAAAGGCCCACCCTGTGCACTAAATACGTCATTTCAGACTCACGATATATGTATGTGTATCTCCATATAAGGGACACGTGTGCCAGTGGCCTCCAAGATGCCCAGGGTGAACTTTGTCGTGAAGGCAGTTGTGAACCACAGCTGGTGATGAACGTCTCTAGGCTACCTTCTCCCATCACTTGCCTCTGGCCTCCTCTTGCCAGGAGTGGCAAATGCTGTGGGAACACGCAAAAAGCATTTGAGGCTAACGTGATAGTGTGCACTTGCCAGTGTCACCGGAGGAAAACACTGGAAGTTATTTTTCTGTACAGGCCACATTTTTCTCCCATTTTCAGCTCCCAGCAGTCTGCACGTGTGTTTAGCCTCCCAGTACCAGATGTACTTGCAGGCCCTTTTCCTCCAAATAAAGCTAAGACTTTCGCTGCCTTGGCCGTTGCCATTCTCTCCGTCTAGGGCTGTCACTCTGTCACCTGTCTGCTTTCATTTATTTCAACATTTTAAAAATTTCATGGGCCCACTCCCAGATGATGTAAACTGATAAAACTCCAGGCCATGCTCCAAAAACATCAGTGTAACTGTAGGAGCTAGCCCTTTGGCTTTACTTACCTATGCCACAGTAAAACAGAAAAGCTGTAAGCAAAGCAAAAAAGGAAGAGAACGGCTGAAAAAAACCAGTTTAAAATGTTGGTTATATAAGAGCTGTATAGCTACTATAGTTACCTAGCATATCCTTTTCATTAGTGAAGCCATCGCAGCCAGATAAGTTTATAATTAGGTGTGACAAAAATATACCATTGTTCCAATAATAAGGAACTGTATTAGTCTTATTGAAGATAAATGGAGGCGTATTTAATATGGTTCGCTGCTATGCTGATAGACTACAAATGCCCCTTTTTCACTAGAAAACTCAGTATAAAATCAGGTCAAAAGCTGATTGCTGATCTCTGTTAAGCCATTTTGCTTCCCTCCGAGTTGCTCACCTCCTTTTGATGGCAGAAGTGCCTTGGTGGCAATCCACGTTGGGAATTGACTTCTACGTGTATGGAAGCTGGAGGCTTTGAGAAGAGGTTACTGCCCCTTTCTACTAAGAGTGACAAGATGCGCTCCTGTGTGTAGATCATCTCATGGAGCTACAGAATGATTTCAGGCTGAGGACTGGATAAATAGATTGGTTCTCACCCCTGCAAATAAGTGATCGGCAAAGGTGTCTGCATAGGAAGGTGACGAGGGTGTGATTGCTCAGTCTCCTTTAATACAAGAGTCCTGTAAAATTCTGTTTGGCAGACTTGATTATAGAAATACCTAGTAAAACGAGACAGCAATTTCAGTACCTCCTGACACAATCAAAAACCAATTTTTTCATACCTCTAGCAAGCACAGAAGTGTGATGGCTGCAAAACTGTGCTGATGGGGAGCAGTGCCCTTTCTATACCCACACACAGAAACCTTGTGACTCCCAAAATAGAGCTGAGAATGGGTAAATGCACAGATCCTGTCTCCAGCTCACGTTAAAACCTAGGCACACTTCTCAAGCCTTGTGTGCTGAGCTGGAGACTCACACAACTGCTTTCTGTCTCCTTCTGCCCCCTCCATCCTCAATGAAGCCCTTTTTTTTTTACAAAATGCTTAAGAAAAGCATGGGGAGATCAGCCAGCAATAAACCCTTGTCATCTCAGAGTGGTTAATTACCATTATCTTCAGTATCAGCCAAGAGCCTGTAATAAGCTCTGATCCTCTATTACATGGAGGTGTCCGTTCACATCCAGCCTGATGCAGATTTTAGGGCCCAGATGAGCTCCCCCTCCTGCTAGAAGTGGCACAGTGAATCACGAAGGGAGGAGAGTTTCATCCCTCTCTGAGGCAAGGAGTCACCCACCAACAAGAGTTGACAGTTTTCTGGCACAGGAGTATTTACACCTCTGGGGAAGTGAAACTACACTCTCAAATAAGATGAGTGGCCTGACTAGCTCCTATGTAAAGAAAGGACCTGATACGTTTTTGGGAGAAAGATTAACTCTCTGGATCCCGGAAGACTTCACAGGGAGGTCAAGCAGGGAAGCCTATGTTCTCCATCAGGGATGGCAGGTCTCTGTCTCAGGGGTGCTACTTCTTATGGGTGCTTTCTCTGAGGTCCTGCCACAGGCCGAGATGCTGATGGTGAGTTGTCTGGGTATGGGAGATAGATACCTTTTTTTCAGTCTGAAGGTAAGTAATTTAGGCAATGCCTTCTGTCTGTTACTTCACATGCATCTTTATAAACATCTGTTACTCACCTTCATGCTCTTCTCTCTCTCCCAGGCCAGTATAGGGTCTGTTTTTCTCTGACACGTCGAGGGAAGAGATGGGAGCAACCCGCTCCTACACTTCCATAGCAGAAACCTTCCACTACTGCTGTTTCTTTCAGGAGTACATCAGGACAACATGCTAGGCTTGGGGCCTTAAACTACAGAACTAACCAGCGTGCGAGCCAAATGCACCACTGAGGGAGCCGCGGCACTGCCTTTGGCTTTACTGGAGATGTGTGTTGATATCCACAGTCAGCCTGGCTTTGAAACTTTTAATGCCATTAAAAGTTGCAGCCCTTTATTTCACAAACTCATCTCCTGTCATTTTTGCAGGACTTTGAAATTGTCTCCAGTTACCTAGGAACTCAGGTAAGAAGATGTAAAAATTCCAGGTTAAAAGCAAGGCAAGGTGTGCAGGCAGAAACAACAGCTTTTACTAGGTCAACAGATGACATTGCAGACAAGCTTTGAAGAAAGCAGACAAGCTTTTGGGCACAGAAATACAGCCAGAGCAACATCACTGCCACTGGAAGGGGGAGAGTGACATTTGCCGTTTGAAACAAGACCACGTGGTGTGAAGAAAAGAGAAGCAAACCAAACAACACCTACCTCCTAAGCTGGTGTAAGAAACACAGCCCCTTTCCCATGTGCCTCACCACCTATTACCCTCAGACACCAGGTGTTGCCCCAAAATACTCTGACCTGCAGACGGGCTTTTGTGCCTGAAAGCCTGTTTGTTTTTTTCCCAGCTATATATCCCTTAGACTAATAAAAAGTGCTCCCTCTCCTTTCAGCCGTACCTTGCGTATCTCCTCAGGCTGTCACTCCTGCAACAGAAGATTTTCAGGGTTTGCTGGCAGTGTAATATCCCTCAGCAACTTCCCAGCACAGTGCACGGGTGTAAGCAAGTGCTTGTGGGCAGCCCAGTGCCAGGTCAGGTGGTGAGCTAATGCAGGGGGCACTGGGAAAGGAAACCAGCTGTGGAGCATCTGGGATGAGTGTGTGTTGAACACCGAGGGCTTTCTTGTGGCTCCGCACATGGTGGCAACAAGAGGAGAGAGATGTCTGCTCTATCCTTTTTCTAAAAATCATAATTAATACTGATTTTAAGCTTATCTTTTGCATTTCTGTGCTGGGAAAAAAAAGAAAGAAAAAAAGCCCATACACTTACTCCCTGGAGACCACTGCAATAGCTGAGTGCAGTGGAGACATGAAGACTGCACAGGGTCTCGGGGATGTCAGGGTAGCTGGAGTTCATCCTGTGTGTAATGCCAAGTTACCTGGAGAGCAAATTTAGCCAGTTTTGTCTTTGATTATAAGTGCTTGCTACTTTTTTGACCATCAGGATTTGGAAAGAAGGATGCACAGGAGCTCCAGCCTCAGATATTCAATGTGTGCAGTAAAGCTAACGGCTGCTGTGTTTCAGCAGGCAGTGCAGATCTTCGACAGCTCCCTCTGCTCAGGTGTGACGGCTGCACTCACAGCCAGCATCAAGCTGGACTGAGGAGCCTAAAGGCTGAAGATTGATGTTTCATCACTGCGAACCAAATGGCAGCTCGTGCTCTAGCAGAGAGGCAAGGTGTAAAATGCGCCGGGCAGTGAGTTATGCGGGCGTTAGCACAGTGGTTGCCCCTCTTCCCCAGAAGAGAAGCTCAGACCTGAAAAGTGCAGAGCACATGGGGCCTTCCTAAGATAAAAATCTCCAGGAGCTCACAAAAAGCGTTGCCTGACTAAAGATTGAGCAGAGGCATCGGGATTTAACTCTTTCCTCCTCCACCTCTTTTTAGGCGAGTTTCAAACCCTTTGCAGATTTTGGTGGAAAGCTCCTAGGAAGCTCTTACTGTCCCCATTTGCAACGGAGAAATTTCCCTTGCAGGAAACTCACAGCTTTATCATGCCCATTTATCTACACAACAGCCTCAATGGGAGGTGGCACGTCAGCCTTGTGCTCCTGTACTAACACAAGTCCTGAGTGAAGAGCAGAAGGTATTTGAGATCATTTCTCATCCGTAAAGCTCTTTGTGGATGAGGGTATCAGTACTTCTCCCTTTCCAGGACTTTCCAGCACAGCCATGTTCCTCAGCGTGGTGCAGCTTTACAAACTGCTGGTTAGGACACCATTACGGTCAGGTTAGCACACATTTAAGCTTTAAAACACTCAGAGGTTTTGGGTCCAGCGGCTTGCTAGATGATGGATATAGCTAGTGCAGAAACCACTTCAGAAACTGATATAAAGTGATCAGGCCTAATGTAGTTTATACACCTCTTGCTTTTCTGTTATAATTCAAATCCAGTAAAAGACATTGGCACTGAATAATAAGGTATATTCCGTACAAAATGGGCTTCTGGAGTCAATAAAGTCTTGGGGCAAAAACATAGCTGTCCACAGAAAGAGTACTTCTTGGTGAACCTGGCCAAAGCAAAGAAACACCACTTTGTGGTCATGGGGATGATCACCTTTCACATCCAAATGCTAGACTTTTCCTGCTGGAGAGCAAGAATGAGTAGTCCCAAACCCTCCAGCTGCCCATATACAGAACCACCAAAGAGACATCTATGGCCAGCTGCAAGTTCATCCCCAAATAAGCTTAAGGGCACTGGTGAACACTGCGTCATTTGAAGATATAGGACAAATATTTTCAATGCCTAGATTTACTTACTGCATTCGGTAGGAGCGCCTGAGCCAGTATATCAACTAATGCAACTAGTTAGGCATTTTAAGAAGATGCAAATTAAGGCAAAGATAAACAGCAGGAGGTTTCTTCCTTGCTTTATGTGTGCCAGGTGCAGGAACTCCTTCCCATCTGCACATCCTTACGGCTGTGTGCCATAGCCCCTTATCAGCTTGGCAGGCTGCACCCACCTCTCCTGTGCCTGGTGGCCTGTGCTAAGGGGAAACATGAGGTGGGCCAGCCCCTTGGGAATGGCTTCTCTGTGGATCTAGACAACATGGGTGCCTACGGAAATGTGTCTCCTAGGTCCGTGTCCGGGGCTCTTTAGTAGCTTTGTCATGGGTGGCAGCACCCTGCTGAGCGGTGCTTGCTGGGGGCAGCTGGGTGTGGGGAGTGTGGCCCAGGTGCCAAATCAGTGATGGAGACCTGCAACATGGCCCAGGGTGTTGACCCTCCTGTTGCAGATAAGAGGGCCCTGGCAGGGAGCATGAGCTCCTCTTCTCTGGGCAGGGTGCCCTGGTACACCCAAATTCACTTGTGACTTGGTGCTCTGGTATCAACCACCTTGTCATGATGTGGTAGAAAGTGCATGCATGTGCACACACAAACACACACACACAGATGCCTTGGAAAAGCTAACTTATTTAACCTGATTATACAATGAAGTACACCATTTTACATGGGATGTGCTGCAGCAGCAAAACATGGCGAACAGTGAATCAAAAAGCAGCACTTTTCTGTGCCAGCAGCATTGATCAGGCACAGCATCCTTACCTGGGGGAGGCAATTACAGGAACAATCTCTCTTTCTCCGTTCCTCCTTTGTTCCTGTTCTTGCAGGGGCTGTAACTGTCTTTTATATCTTCTTGTTTTATCCAATGTGGCTTCACTGTGCATGGGATGTTTTACATATTTAGCACAGATATTCTGTCTTTATTCTGGAGAAGCCCTTTGCCTGTGCCCCGTGCTGTGTTGCAGCACCTTGTCCACCAGCAGGAAAGTTCTTGGGAAGCAAAAATGAAGTTTGGCCACTGTGCTTCTAAGCAGACAGAGATGCTGGCACTCTTCTGTGATGGACACACTCAGCACTTACAGCTTCTGCCCTGTTGCAAAATGTTTGTCGTGGGTTTGTGGCTGCCTGTAGGCTAGCTCTCTGGGGAAGACAGAAGATCCCAGCTGATTATGGGGCTGGACGTCCAAAGGGCCAGAGCAATGCGTTGGCACTGAGCCACCGAGCCCCCTGCAGCCCGGTGCTAGGAGGAGCACACAGAGCTGTGTGCAAATGCCACCTTGAAGGGCTTCAGAAGCCATTTGGCAATCAAATTTCTGTTAAATATAATATCTGAGCAGGTAATGAGCAGAAGATGTCTCATTGTTCTTTAATAGGGACTGGTGATTCACAGTGCCTGCATCACTCATGGATGGTAATATGAGTGCTCAGCACTGGCATATCTGCGACAGAGGAATCCAGATGTTCACTCCTGGGATCCCTGGGGCCAAACTCTGTCCTGCCAAGGAGCGATGACTACAGTGGTTGGAGGAGGTGTGGGATCTGTTGTTGGGGATTTGCACCCTGGCGCTCAAGGACCTTGCTGCATCCCATCCTGGGGGGTGAGGCCATACTGGGGTGCTGGCTGCAGGGACCCTGCCCCATGCTCCTCTGCGATGGAGACCCAGCCTGCTACAGGGCCAGCCCTGTGTGAACCAGCCCTTCTTGTACCTCAGTTTACCATTTATAAAACTCCTCAGTGTCTGCAGGTAAAAGGGGTTGCACACCCACACATTTTCAGCTAGGCTGGGTGGCTACCAAGCATACATGAAGCAGATACGAATTACATGATGGGGCTTTGCATCAGTCCCTGCAGTCTGTGCAGATAAACCCTGAGCTGTTTTTTGAACCAGCAAGGTGAGGAGCTGCAAGCAGCACAGGAACAGCAGCCCAGGGTTCAGCTACAGCGCCAGTGCATCCACAGAAATGGCTTTGTCTGCCAGTGATGCTCAGCTGTAGCTCAAGAGCAAGGCAATGGATCTGTGAGAGTGCACAGCAATAGCACAGAGCAGCATGACGGCTGTTAATAAAATCTACCTCCACCTGTGTGATGAGGGAATGTGTGTGAATACAGGTGCTGGCCATACGGACCATCCTGAACCTCAGATCAGAGCACCCTCAGCTTCTTTAACACCCAGGTATCCTTGTGGGTGCTGCAGGGCAAAATCATCCAGCTGGAACAGGGAAAAAGGGGCAATACGGGCATTTGACAGAGGTGAGGAGAACTGAAGTGGTCACAAAGCAAGCTTGTGGCAAAGATCCCCCCGTGCTACAGCGTGGGTGTCCCACCCATAGGACAGTGCTGCCCCATCCGCAGGGTACTGGTGTCCCACCCATGGGGCAGCAGTGCCCACAGGGTGGAGGTGTCCCCGTCACAGGGCAGTGATGCCCACAGGACACCTCTCACGGGCTCCGCGGCCCGAAGCTCTCTCCAGGTCCCTGACACGCCTGTTCCCCGGCCCCCTGCGCCCCGGGGGCGACGGGCTCTGCGCCACCCGCCCCTGAGGAGCGCGGGCAGAGCCACCGCCGCTCGAGCCAACACACCGGGGCACTTCCAGCCTTACCGACCGTCCCGCCCCAGCACTCGCTACCATGACATTACCCCCAGCAAGCCGCCTCCTTAACAAGCAGAGTACAGCCCCGCAGGCCCTGCGCCTTTTTCTTTTTGCCTCTCCCTCCCCCCCGCCCCGGACCGGGGCTGTGGGCCGGGGCACACGGGAGCGACGGGGCGGGGCGGGACGGCCCGGGGCCGCCCCCCCGAGGGGCCCGGAGCCGCGCTCCGAGGAGCGACCCGAGCCGCGCCCCCGAGGGGCTCGGAGGGGCCCGCCGGGCGCCCCCCGCCCCGCCCCGCCCCGCCCCCGGCCCCGCCCGGCCACCGCCCCGCCCGCCCCGCGGGCCGGGCTCCGGGGGAGCCGCCGCTCGGCCGGAGCGGGGCTGGCGGCGGCGGGTGAGTACGGCGGCGGCCCGGGGCGGGGGGCGCAGGGGACATGGACACCCCCCCACACACACACACCCGCCCCGGCTCGTCGCTTTGCCAGAGGGGAGAGGCGGGGGGGGCACCGGCCGCAGCGGCGACGGGTCCCCGGGGGTGCTGCCGGCTGGCAGCCGCCTCCTTAGAGGGGACGTCGGGTTCAGGCATCGCCGATGTCGGGGCGGCGAGGCGGCGGCCGGCCCTGCTGGGGGCGCGGGGGCTGAGGGGCTGCATGTGCTTCGCTCCGTGCGGGCTCCCCTCCGTCTGAACCTGCCGTCGGGAGGCTGACATCGCCGGAGCTTCTCGGATGCTCTTTCAAAAGCTTCATTATTTATATGGTTTGGATGGGTACTAAACCCATATCTAATAATACTAATAATACTAATAACACTACTCCTAATGATTGCAAATTCAGATGAAGGCAGGAAGGAACCTCGCTAACGACACGCTCGCACTTCGGCTTGTCTCTCCCGGCGTTCCCCGTGGCACATCTGCATGTGGTTAAAGGTCTCCAGCCCACGTGGTGTGGAAGGAGAGGCTGGAAGTGCCATGGAGGGACAGGGTGTGGAGGTGGATTTCTGCTTGATGGCGGTGGGAGAGATTCAAAACTCTTCGTTTTGCATGTCGCTGGAAAAGACTTTTTCTGAGTAATGCTTAGTAGACCCGCTGAATCACCATCTGCATAACTTTATATGGGGGATGCTATTCTCAGCATCTTACTGGAACTATGTAAACTATTACGATTGGTATCTGTTTGGCCATGCAACATGCAACTGTCTTTCCCTGGAAAGACTATTTAAGAGCAGGGTCAAAGGAGGAGATGGGGCAGAACAAAATGTCAGGGTGGCTCAGTGGGTAGACGTGGATGTTTTGGATCTGGCAATTGCCATCTTTGGAGGGGCAGCCCCTCTGCAGAAGCCTGTGCTGGAAACGCTCAGCAGGAGATCTGATGTGCAGGATGCTGAGTGCCTTGGGAGCGGAGCTGGGATCAGGCTCAGGGAGCGGGGACTCAGGTTCTCCCCCAGCATCACATCTTCCTTCCCACCCCTGCTCCTTTGGTCTCTTCTTCCAGCAGTTGGTGTGCTGAGAAAAATATTGTGGGTCTTCTAAAGAGGCTGAGGAGAGCTGTGCCAGCCCAAGATGGGCTTTGGCAAGGGGACGGTGTGATGGCAATGTCATCCAGCACAGAGGAGCTGCCCACACACACGTGCTGTGGGAGCACGTGCCGGGTAGGCTGGAGAAGATTTTAGCGTTGCTCCCCGCACTGTGCCGGTTTTGTCAGGAGAGAAGAGTTTATTCTCTCGAGCTGTCAATCCATCACCTCCCAGAGGCTCCCCGCCTTCCCTCCATGTCTGCCTCCCCCTCACTGCCAGTGCTCCCAGATGTGTGCAGCACCGGGAGCTGCAAAATTCCCTGTTCCCCGGGCAGGGGAATTGCACCATCTCCCAGACCTCACCAGGCTGACCCCAAAATGAGGATTGCTGACTCCTGGAGCTGAACATTTCAACTCTTGGTGCTGTTTCAGTCCAGGCTTTCAGTGCGGAGCAACCTGTAATTTCCATGCAGTTGGATCAAAAGTTTTGCTGTAAGGTTTTTGGGTTGTGGGTTTGTTTTGGGGTTTTTTTCCCAAATAATATTGGCTGGAAATTTTCCAGGAAAATGTGATGGTCTCAAAAGGAGCTGGATTCATGGGTCAGTAGGGTCCTCGCGCTTTCCTGAGCATCTGCTGCTGCAAGGCAGCATGAGCCCAGCTTGTCTGCTGTGTCCTGCTTGTGTTTGGTGGTGAGCTGGAGGATGCTGATCCCTAATAGCATCTAATAGTGTCTCTAACCAGTCTCTGAGAGTCCCTTCTCCATCTCAGCTCAGCTCAGCCCCTGCCATTCAGGGGGGAGCATCTAAACACGTCCCCTTGTTATGGGGGGAAGCTTTGCCTCCTCTCAGCCCAGAAACACCACCTCCTTCCCAGCAGGTGACTGAGGCTGCTGGTGGGGACCACTGGCCAGCCCAGGCCGCGATTTGGGTTCGTGACCATGGGGCAAGAGCTGGAGCATGTTGTCAGGGCTCCCAGTCCTGCAGCCTTCCTGCAGGTTTCTTAAATCCCACTTCTCATCAGATTTCATTAAACATAGATTAGATCAGATGGTGTTTCTTTCATTATGAAGTAATTTGGCTTTCCATTTAGTGGGCCCATCTGATAAATAATGGCTTGAGATAACGTAATTCCACCTGCCCTTGATCACACTGAGTCTGTGCTGGACTTCTGCTCCCTCCTTAGCTCTGGCTTGGCCCTTCCAGATCTTAGGCTACAATTTGAGTTCCTGTTGTAGGAAGAGAGCCCGTCCTGGAGGAATGGAGTCCAAAACCACCAGATTATCTCCATTTTACTGACATACAGGGGGAATGATGAAGGCAGAGGTGGAGGCTGAGTGTGGGTCACCCAGCTCTCCATCCATCTCTGTGCTTGAACCCCATCTCTGTCCTGGACAGCCCCCAGTGTACAGGCTCTCAGCTGGCACTGCCACCACAAGAAGCCCTCACAGAGGAGTCACCCAAAACTGAATCTCTAAGGGGTGCTAGTGCTTAATTCCCATGTGGTCCAAAGCTTTTTGTCCATCAAAAAGTGGGAGATGAACCTGTAACTTTTTGCTGGGTAGTGAGCAAGGCCAGAGGGGGTGTGGTGGGACCTCTCTGCCTCCCCCGTTGCTGGTGCTGTTTGGTTAGTTGGGGGCTGGGGATCCCCAAGCCCAGAGAGCAGATGCTGCTTGTTTGCTGGAGAAAGCAAGGGGGAGTGAGAGCACCAGAGATCAGAAACCAGCTCTTCCTCCCCAAATTTTCCTGTGCTGGGGAAAGATGGTTGCTCTCAGCATGTGACACTGAGCTGAGAAGTGCCACCGAGCTGGAACATGTGGGTTCCAACCCCAAACCACCCTAATAGAGATGGTGAAGGTGGTGATAATACCTGTGGGATCAGTTGTGTTGGGGAGCTGAGAAGTTATGTGCTGGAGCTGACCCAGGGGAGCAAGATCTGATGTGCAAAAGCTCGTTTGGATGAAGATTGAGCAGACTCTTCCAGGGTCAGGGTATTTACCCCACCTTCAAAATAAACCAAAGACCCTCTGTGCTTCTGGAGTGTCTCGAAATGGGACATCATAGCTGGGTCAGCAAAAGCCTCATAGATCTCTGTGGTCTGTTGCCTCAACCCCTCGGCCAGCATAGCAGAAATACCTACTTCAGCAGTAGGCCATACCCTCTCTGAGGGTTTAGCTGGTGTCCAGCCCATTCCTGACTTTTAACAGAGATACAGAGTGATTCCCACTTTCATCCTTGCTCCAAGCTTGGTCATGGTGGGGAGTGTAGTTATTTTGGGCTCAGTCAGTCACGGGAGAGCTCTTTAGGGTCCCTGCTCACTTGGTGTCTTGGAAGCCATCCCTAGATGAGGTACCCTGGGTTGCCAGCATCTGAGGGGTAAGTTTTCCCTGAAACAGCATCTTTGTGACTTTCAGAGATGGTACTTGGCCCTTTTTCCTGAGAAAGCAAGAGACAGTGCAGCCCCGAATCCCCTGGGCTGTGGGCTTTTGAGCAGTGCTGCCAAACACCTACTGTCACTGCAGGGCTGATTTACGTCCAATTTCAGAGCAGAAAACATGTGCACTGATAATTTGGAAACAATGACATCTTAATGTCCCTCTCCCTAACCTCTTCCATAAACCTTGCTTTGATCAGAAACCCAGCTGGTGTTCTTCCAAGCTTGGGAGGAAGTCTGGAATAAAACCCAAAGACAAGAGCTATGCAAGTCCCAGAGCCACCCCCGTAGCCCCCCTGTCTGGGGTTTCCATCCTGCCTCCATGGGATACTGGGTCATTTCTTGAAAATGAGGATGTTGTTATGAGGCTGTTGGGACATTTTTGGGTCCAAACTGGCAGCTGACTTTGCACAATGGCTTCCCATCTGAAATGGTGGAAATGACCCTTCTGATGGTCAATAGTAAGTAGCTGAAGAGTGTGCAGCCCCCAGAGAAGTCCTAGCTCAGTAGTTTTCTCCTCTGGTATGCCTTCTTCTGTGACCCTGTCCCTCTCAAACCCAGTCCCTTTCTTGTCTTGCAGGACGTGGGCTCTTTCATGCCCTGCCTTGCTCTTCTCCCCTCCTAAAACTTCCTTCTGAAGGATGGCAGCTGCCTCTTTCCGCTATGGCATGACCATCACCGGTGCCGTGCTGCTGGTGACGGGAACGCTGTGCTTTGCCTGGTGGAGCGACGGGGAGGTGGGCGCCCCGGCCAGCAGCGGGGCTCGCCTCCTGCCTCCCCAGGAAGCTGAGGCGGTTCCCAGCTCATCCTCCAGCGCCCTGCTCCGCTCCGTCAGCTTCTTCTGCTGCGGCATTGGTGGCATCCTCCTCCTCTTCGGGCT
Organism: Phalacrocorax aristotelis; assembly: GCF_949628215.1. Lineage (NCBI taxonomy): Eukaryota > Metazoa > Chordata > Aves > Suliformes > Phalacrocoracidae > Phalacrocorax > Phalacrocorax aristotelis. The sequence goes on along the minus strand of NC_134281.1, from coordinate 44,836,168 downwards.
CCTCTGGTCTGTGAAAGCCAACGCCAGGGTGGTCTCCCGCCGCTACCAGTACCATTTCCCCAGGGACCTGCAGTACTTCACTGCGGAGCCTCTGGAGAAGTGGAACTGCAGGTGGGTGCCATGTCCCCGCGCGGTGCTTGGGTGGGAAGAAGTCAAGGGTGGGTTTGACTGTCCTGGTATGCCCATGTACCTAAACCTGCTCTTAGGCTTGCTCACAGGCGAGCTCAGATGAGCAGTAAAGCTGCTGTGCTGTCGGCCACTGCTCATCCCCTGTTCTGTGCTCTCCTCCTGCTCCCTGAGCAGCAGCTCTTGCTCATTAGTGTCAACCCTCGCCTGAGCCCCCACACCCTCCCCTCCCTGCAGGGACTCTCTGTGCCCACGCTGGCTGCTCCTGCAGCCAGCTGAGCCGCAGATGGCTCTCCTTGCCCTGCAGGGCCATCACTGGCCAAGGCACACATCTCCTTAGCAGAGCCACCGAGCAGAAGTCCGCATTGGTTTTCTGGCAGAGAGCCTGAATCTGGGGGTGGGGGGAACATCCGGACCTCCAGCTGTAGAAACCTTCCCCGGTGCCACAGGTCTGCAGTGCTCTGTGAGGATGATGGGGTTGGTGATGGGGTTGGTGCCATCTTTAATGGAAACAAAATCTATGTTAAAAGGGAGTTAAAAGAAAAAAAGTAGGAAGATGATAATCCTTGGGTTGACATTCAGATGGGAGTGCAGGTGGAGGGTCCCTTTACAATACCCCTTCTTTGCAAAGGGGGGTTGTTCTCTTACACTACGAAGCCCATTTTGGGAAAGACCCCTCACCCCCCCCCAAACACCACTGCTGCTTGTCAGGTCACCAGACTCTTCCTGTGTGAGTCTGAGATTTATTCCCACTTCTTGATTTAAAAGTTTTATGATCAAAAGGGGTTTTTTCCAGAGACCACTGTGGAAACCGCGCCAGCCAGCCCTTCCCAATGCTGTTTTATGGGGTCACAGCAAAGATCCTGGCTTCGGCATAGATCAGGCTCTGGGGAAAAGCAGCTAAAAGAAACTCTTAAGAATATTAAACCATAAAAATTCAGTCGGGGTGAGAGGCACGTTCCTGGTTCTCTGGGGGTTTTGGTGCCCATCTGAATATTTGGGGGTGAGATTGTAAACTGGTCTGGGCAGTCTGGGGGGAGCTTCCTCTTCCCACAGAGGGCTTTGCTGTGTCCCCCATGGGGAATGTCCCCTTCTTGGAGCTCCCAGCTCCTGTGCTGGATGGGAAGGCATTACCCCACCATTGCTCGTGCAGCAGCAGCTCCTGCAGCCCCAGCTGTGCTGGCATTCGCACAGCAAAGCCCTCCAAAGCAGAAAACGCTGCTCCGCAGAGGGTTGGCGGCATGACATCCTGTGCTGGGAGAAACCGCCCTCTCTGCATTTCCAAGGCAGCATCCCTTTGCAAGATGAGGCTGTTTGGCAAAAGGCACAGCTGCGGATGCCCAGGACAGTAGGTCTGGGACAAGCGGTTGCTGAATTTGGGATAGAGGCATACCTGCAGAGCAAGGCAGCTTTCCCTTCAGACCAGCTGTGCCCCTCCAATGCCTGTGGCCTCCCCAGGCATGACTTGCTGGGTTTTCATCTGCAAAAGCAAGTGGATGGTTGTCGATTTCAAAGCTTCCCCATCTTCGGGGCTGCGCCATTTTGTAGGGTGGCGTGTGGGGCTGTGCGCAGGGCAAAGATTGGGTGGAGGATTTCCCTGTACACAAGCTGCATTTGCTCAGTGAAGCGCTGCTGGAAGTGGCACCAGGCTTGGCTGGTGCATGGAGAGCTCTGGCAGGCACAAGGGTGGGGTGCAACCACATTGAACCAGGACACCTGGCTCTCGCCTGGCTGCTTGTGCCAAACTGCTCACTCAGCTGCTGGCAGCCTTTGTGCTTCATGGGGTGACTTTGGGGTTAGGCAGGTGATGAGGATGCACTCCTGCCCGTGGGAAGCAGTGTGGTGCAGAATGGGGGGAGCAGATGTCTTGAGAGCCAGCACCTCTGCTGCTTCGTGGTCAGCCACACGTACAGTTGTAGCTCTTAATGCCAGACGTGGCAGCTCTTTGAAGCTGCCCTGCCAGGCTGCGTTCCTCTTCTTGGGTGAGGGGTTAATAAACTCAGTGGGAACTGGGCAACGTTGCCTTGCTGCAAGGTCTGATGGATCATGCCCTTCCTTCTGTGTGGTTCCCCACCCTCCTGGTGCTGGGAAGCAGCTGACATGGTCTTCCCTTGACTCTGGGCATGCAGAACCTGCTCATGTGCTTTCCCGAGCACACACATGTCTATCATGCTCAGGGATGCTCCAGCTGATGGGATTGATAGGGCACTGGGATGCTCCAGTTGATGGGTGCTGGGATGCTCTGGTTGACAGGGTGTGCTGCTGGGTTTCTTCTTCTTCTCTCACAGCACCTGGGATGCCAGCGCCATCCCCACCTATGAAGAAGCTCTGACCTGCAGACCTGCCCATAGCGCTCCAGCCTATGTCCAGCCTCCGAGGAGGAAGGAGGAGCTCACACCACCCCTGTACCGCTACCTGGAGGAGGATGACAGCTGGCAGGGTGGCCGCCGGCGCAGCTCCTCCGACAGCGCCTTGTTCCGCCCCAGCCCATCCTGGCTGGAGACCCAGCGCCTCGGGGAGCTGCAGGCAACGCCTCCCCCCAGCTATGAAAACATCAGCATCCGGGGCATCTGAGCGGGCAGCAGCGGGGAGCTGGGACTCTGCGGGTGGCTGCCCAGTCCCTTGGCTTTAAACTGAGCCCCTTCCATTGCCGGGGTGAGAGGAGGGTGGGCAAAGACAGGAAAGGCGGTGGGGTCTGTCTGGCTTTCCAAACGATCAGTCCAGGGCTGTCGGGATTGTGGGTCCAGTGAGCAATATGTTCAGAGCGGAAGGGGTAACTGGCATGTTTGAAAGCCTTCATATTTTTAATAAAACCACTGCTTGTTGCAGATGTTTTGCATTCCCTTCTCTGACCAACCCTGGGAAGCTCATATCAGGCCAGGGCTGCCCACTTGAAGTAAGAGCTGTATAACAAAAACTGCAGCAAAGAACAAGGAATCCAGCTGGAGAAAAAACAGCTCCGTGCTGACCCGTTCGCTCTGCTGCCTTTTCAATGCCCCTTCCAGACATATCTCCATCCCTTTCACCTTGCTTTCCCTGCATACTGACTCCCATGCCTCACTTGATTTGGTTTAGAGATGTTCAGTGGCTCGTGTGTGTGTTCAGGGCATCCAAGTGCACTTGGCATTTCAGGCAGTATCCTATAAAAAGACACTCTGAGTGGCTCATCCCCCCCTCCCTGCCCACCATGCCCACCATTGCAGCCTTGCCCAGAGAAAATGGCAAATTCATCAGGGGCTGCTGCCAGTTACTCCATCCTACTGAAATAATGGGTTGCCCTGGGTCCCCTGCGGACCTGCAGGGCTGCAGAGTGGCTGTGGAGCCACAGCCAAATATAACATATTACTTATTTTTTCTTAAGCCAGGTACATGCTTTCCCACATAGGGGGGCAAGCAAGGGGACGAAATGAAGGCTAATTAAAGCTACTACTACTGTCTGGCTTTCAGATGTGTGGTGTGAAGGGGACACCTTTTAACACCCCTGCTCCATCTCAAGCAAACACAGGGCACACGGTCACTATGTCCTCACTCCCCTGGGAGGACAGACCCTGCTTCATCCTTATGTGGCTTTAGCTCCCACTGAGGCAGCCCCACTAATGGTTCTCCAGCCCCCAGCCATTGCCAGGTGGGGGCTATTCCCAACCCACTCGTCTCCAAAAAGAGCCAGGAGCACTCCCTCCTCCCCTGCTGCAGTCCCTCAGCCCTTGAAAGCATGCTGCAACCTGGCATCCCCCTTATTTTGGGGCTTTACCAGCTCTGATTTATGGCCAAGTCAGCTCCAGCCCCCAGGGCTGGGAAGGTCCTGTTGGGACCAGCCACTCTCAGGGTCCCTGTCTCTGCTGCCATGCCCCTCCCCACCCCCTTCCCCAGGAGTGGGGTCCAGCTGCGTGTGCCTGCAGGGAAGGTTACCCGGACACAGGCCGGGCAGCTTCACTGGAGTGTGAACAGCGGGTCAGTGTTTGCATTCATTACAAACCCATTAAAAACTGGCTGGCTCAGCCCTGGGCAGGACCAGGCTCAACGTGCAGCTGATCCTCAGCCCCTGGCAGCCTCCAGAGAAAGAAACCACTCCTTGCTTTACCCCGGAGGTGTGCTCAGTGGGCAGCAGCCCCAGGTAAACGGACTTACCGGCATCTCTCCTCCCCTGCCTCTCCCACCCAGTGGCCATGGCCGAGGAGAAGACCTTTCGCTATGGGTTCATCATGCTGGGCTTCTTCCTGGTGATGACGGGAATGTTCATCATGAGCGTGGAAAAGCCCCAGATCTACATCACGTTCTGCACCCTGGGTGTCCTGCTTGTAGCTGTGGGCATCACCTGGAGCATGTGCCAGTGCTACCCGAAGGTACGGTCCATCCTGCCGCTGCACGCCTCGGGGGGCTTGAGGGCTCAGATGGGTTTGGGTGGCTTCAGCTCCTTGTCCCACTTTGCTACTGCAGACGTGTAGCCTTGGGCTGTGCCTCAGTTTCCTCATCCATAGGGTGGGGTAGCAGCAGGTCCCAGGGGAAAGCTGCTGGGGCAATCTGGAGGGGGAAGTGTTGATCTGGGGTCTCTTGCCCTGCTCCAGCTCCCTGCTAGTGCTTGCAGGATGTGGCCCTGCTCCTTTGCACCCTCTGCCCCTGCACCTCCCCGACCCTGGGGCTTTGCCAAGCAAGCAGCGGGGAATAAGCCCTAGGAAATCAGCTTGTGTTCATCTCTCCCATGCAAATCCCCCCCAAACCAGCCCCTTCCTTGCACCTGTGGGGACCAGAAGCTCAGCAGGCTCCCAAGACTTCAGAAGAAGGGGCTGTCATGACTCTGGAGGTCTGGAGGTGCCTGGCTGCCCCCGAGCACAGCACTCACCTACTGGTCTCCTTGGCAGAGGGCACTGCCGGCACAGCAGGGCAGCCACGCGTCCCTGCCCTGGGAAACAGAGCTGGCAGAAGAGGCTTTTTTCCAAGGAGACAGCAGCTGTGAGGCTGGCCTCAGCGCTGCAGAATGGTCCATCAACAGCTTGGCTGCACACCAAAATGTGGGGTGGTGCATGGGACCCCAGGACCGGGGATCAGCTGGGACCCCTGGGACTGGCCGAGTCCCCTGGGACTAGGGTGAAGCTGACCCCAGCTCCCCTTAAAGGCAAGCTCAGCCCTGGTGAGGAGGGAGATGTGGCTTTGTCACTGTGCTCGGGGCTCAAGGACAGGGCACCCTCGGTGTTGTCCCTGGTCACTGACCTCTCCCGAGGGCCCTGGGACCCACCCTGGGCTCAGGGACAAACATGAACCTGAGTCAAGGAGCTGAGGGTGAGGCAGCACTGGCTTATTCAATTCCTTATTGATTTCCCCCCAAAAAAACCAATTTCTAAGCAAGACATCCAAATGTGCTGAGAAATAACCAAAGATCCAGATGAAGGGGCACCCTGCACTTTTTACCACTAGCAAGGGCCGAGGGTCCCTACGATACCCAGTGCGGCCACCCAGGCTCTGCGTTTCTTTTCGCCCCAGGTAACGTTTGTCCCCGTGGACGTCGAGGCTGAGCGGTTCCTGAACCACAAACCGATCATGCTGCCCGAGAGGGACAGCCGGTAGGTCCCAGCGCCCGGCCCCAGTGGCCATTTTCCTTTTGGCGGGAGTTTTCATCTGTACACACAGTTATCTGCATGCCCCTGGGGACAAGGGCAGTTTCTGAGCACACTGGCACTGGGGACAACTACACCTATTGCAGCAAAAAATGACAAGCAGGGTCCGAGATGGGGGAGGCAAGAGCTGACTGAGCCCCCAGAGCCAGAGCTAGAGCAATGCCGGAGGGTGCAAAGAATCCAGGTGCATCCCTACGGACATCCTCCTGCAAGGACCCGCTGGCTCCATTGCTGGCATAGGCAGTGGTGTAGCCTCAGTGGCCTCTAAAGCACCTGATGCAGTCCTGTGTGCATGTCCCTGAGCACCTCCTGGCTCTGCAGGGGTTTAGGTACTGCTCAGCACCCTGTTCCTCCTTTGCCTGCAGCTTGATTGTACCCTGCCCCAAAAAAGAGGCCACCAGCACCTACGAGAAAAGCCTGCCATCCTACGAGCAGATCCAGAAGCAGGCAGTGGGCTCGGCCCCGCTCCCACCCATGGCCCAGCCCAGACCCCGCAGCTGTTCCCAGCCAGCTGTGCAGGCGAAAGCAGAGGTCCACTGGGAGCTGGGGGGTGCTGGCGACGCCCCCCGAGAGCCAGCGCCTCCATTGGAAATGGCAGCAGGTGGCTGGTACGTGAGGCCTGTGGGGTTTGGGGGTGGCACCGGTGGGATGTGGGGTGAAACCAGGGCAGGGGTCAGACTCCCAGCATGAGGTGAGGGAGCGGAGGCAGAGCTGCCTCTGCTGCTCACAGAGCACCAACCAGCAGACCCCCCCAGCCCTGCTGCAGCCCAGACAGTTTCTCAGCCCACGGGATCTCTCAGTACCAAATTGTTTACCAGGGTGAAATCAGGAGGAAATCTGGATTGCCTTTGGTTGTGATTTGCATTTTGCTTTTATTTCATTTTATAAATATGAACAATGTCCCTCACTGGAATAAATTCCAAGTTCCTTTCCAGAGTTTGATAGAAATCAGACTCTCAGTAAGTGTCCCTCAAACCAGATGCCACGTATAATGCTCATGCATTGGTCCAAGAGAACCCAAAGGTGCTTTGCAGGCAATGGAGATCGCCTTGGGGTGTAGGACCCAGCCACCCCCCCCCGCCGCCAAAATACAGCTACACACAGCACTCTGCTTTCTCCCTGGGGTGCGGGCACAGCGTGCGAGGGCAGCCGCTACTTTGTCCCACGGGCAGGAGAGGGAACCTGGTGGGTGGGTTGTGCCCACAAAGGCAGGCACCAGTGGCTGAGACAGGGGCCTCCCGGGGTGCCCCAGCCACCCAGCAAGGGGACTGGTGATGCTGGGATGCTGGCTGAGCAATGCTGGAGCTGGGTGGCTGAGCCACCAGCTCCAGAGGAAATGCCAGCTCCAGCCCAGCTGTGTTTAGTGTAACCCCAGCCCTGCCCACTGCCCCTTGGCCCTCTCTGTTCCTGCAGCCCCTCCCAGCCATCCCCAGGGGACGCGCCACTGGCATCCCTCCTGGAGGACATGGACACGCCGTCGCTGGAGGGCTCTGTGCCCAGCAGCCCCATGCCATGGGGCCGACCCCCCCTGCCACCTGCCACCTGCTCCAGCTGCACCCCGACCAGCTCTCCGGCAGCGGGACAGAACCCCGGTTCCCCCAACAAAGGCACCGGGGAGGAGGATGACCTCTATTATGGGCTTCAAGAGGGGCCGGATGCTCTGCTCGATGATAGTGACTGCCTTTTTGAGCCTGAAAGCTGATTTGCCAGAGAGAATCACCACTTGGCATGGATCCATCTCATGGAGGGGATGCAGACATTGCAGCCTGGAAGAGAGGGGCTGGGGCTGCCCCCCCCCAAGCTCCTACCCATCCCCCATGCCATAGTACGCCCCTTGCGCCCACCCAGCTGCATGGGAGGCTGGCATACCACAAAACCCGAGAGGAGCATCACCATCTCCTGACCCCCAAATTTCTGCAGCAGAGGGGACAGCCAGCAGTAAGCCCCCCCTCACCAGAGCCCTTTGGGTGGGCACAGATAAGCGGGAATGCTGGGCCGGGCAGGATCTGGGCTAAATAATGTCCTTAGGAAGGGAAAATCTTAGCTTTGCTGCTAGAAATAGGATCAGCATTTAGGTAGGTGAAGATGTATTCACCCCACGTAGGCTTTGCAAGGCAGAGATGTCCTCAAAGCCTTTTTCCCACTTATCAAAGCCACCCTGGAATTAAATTTAGATCCCGAGACTCTGGCAGCAGGCAGCCTTCATGCCTCCAGGTTGGGAGAGGGGTGATAGCGGGGATAGACCATGCTGGCCCCCATCTCCTGCATGAGGACCAGCTTCCTGCACTGGCGAGGGCAGGAAAAGGAAGACTTGGCTGAGCCGAAACCCCAGTGATGGCTGTGGCTTCCCGAGGGCCGCTTGAGGCAGTGGCCTTGGGCAACATTTTCTCTACCTGCTGGGTTGGTGTCAACAGCCACAGTGCTGCAAGTGGCTTTGCAAGTGGCTTTCCCACTGTCCCCAAACTTCCTCTGAATAATAAGCATTTGTTTCAGGTGATGACGATGGAGCTAAGCCTGGTTTGTCACTACGACAGGAGTAATGCAGTGGCTTTCCGCAGCCTGTTTGCAACACGCAGAAATGGCAGTGCTGGTGGAAGCTGCGACCTCTGCCTGTCCTTCGACTGCTCGGAGCCACAGGGATCTGTGTGGCTGAGCCTCCCTGGGGCAGATGGGTTTGAATCAAAGCATCAGCAGATCCAACAGTATGGGGATGCTGAGAGTCCCTCGCCCTGTTTTGGGAAAGCTGGGCTGGACGTCTGGCGTGGCCCCAGGAGGCTTGAGAGCACCCATCTGCTGGCAGAGCAGCTCTTCAGCAAATTTATGTAGGTTGACAAGCCCAAAAGCAGGGGGAAAGCTGTCCTCTGACACCTGAGGGGGAGGAAGCGTGGGAGCCCTGGAAACGATGCTCCCCATGCTCCTCTGCCAACCCAGTGGATGCTTTGCTGGTACAATCCTGGGTGGTGCAAGAAATGGCTCTACGTGGGGGCTTCATCCCCCTCTGACACCCTTCCTGGTGTTACTGCACCCCTTGTTCACCTTTGCGTCACCGCAGCAGCAAGGGGAAAAGGGCAGGCAGCACCCCGCGCGCTCAGGGTATTTACGGCCAACTGTGCTGTCAGGAGGGTGGGGAACAAAGACACTGTGTTTGCTAAATATTGCCAGCAGGATTGCGAGTAGCTGTCCAAGAGGAAGCATTACCCAACTGTTTACACTTACTCGACTCCTGCCCGTCCTTCCCAGCGGGGAGGAATGTGGTGGCCACGAGGACACCAGTCGGATGGGGCCACATCTCGCTGGGTTCCAGAGAGTGCCTGGGGTAGGATGTGGCTCTGTGTTGCTGACTCATATTGACTGTAGGGGTCTTATAGAGACCCAAAAGTTTTTGCCCATCTGATGTCCTGGGACTCACTACCACTTTTGGCAAAAGAAAATTTTCAAAAGCATTCTCCTTGGGCAGGGGCAGAGGAGAGGGCTGCCACGGGAACAGGGCCTCTCCCCCCACCCAGGAACCCTTTGTGCAGCTGGGTTCGGGTCCCCGCATCCCTCAGGGAAGCATCCTTGCCGTGCCCACAGGTCGGAGGACCCCGGGCACAGAGGCTGCCGCCGCCAAAGGGCTCAGCTCCCCCACGCTGGCTGAGGTTAACCATTGTGAGAACTGGGACATTCCTGCATGAAATTAAGAGCTCGGCGAAGCCCAAGGCCCCGGCTGCCCGCTCGGCTCTCGGGGGGCGCAGCGCCCCGCCGCTCCCCCCACACCCCGCGCGTCTCCCCCCACCCGCAGGAACCCCGCGCCTGCAGGGCTCCCACGCCCCGCTCCCGCCGCGGGAAGCTGCGCCGCGGGCAGGAGCAGGGTCGCAGCCGGCCTTGGCGCCGCGCGGGGCGGGGCTGCCCCAGCGCACCAGTGGTGTAGTGGTATCATGCAAGATTCCCATTCTTGCGACCCGGGTTCGATTCCCGGCTGGTGCAACAGCGATGTTTATGAGCCCCTGTGGCTTCTAGATAATCAAGTAGCCCTGACCTGCCCGAGGAATCTGGGGTGAAAGCGCCTTTTTTCCTTTTGCCCCGAGGCCTGCCTCTGCTGCAGCCACAGTGGGATGCGGGGGTGGCCCCCGGTCCAGCATCTCTGTCAGCGCTGCCCCAGAGCTCCGCGGCTCCCCCGAGGCTGGAGGGCAGCAGGGGATTTAGGTGCCCTTTCCCCCTCGTTGGGGTCTTCTCTGCTGCCTTTTCTGCTTTCTCCTTCTTTCCCCCCAAACCGGACCGCCCCCCCTCCCCCCGCCCTTCACACAGACACAGCTGGAGAGCACTGCTGCTCTCAGCAGCGGGAGGAATTGCTGCTAGAAGCTCCCCTGTGTGCCAGGATGGGAAACGGATCTCTTCTCTACAGGGTTCAAGTTTCTGGCTATTTCTGAATATTTTTTCATTAAAACACAACCTTTCTGCAGATATCCACTGCTTCCAAAGAGCTCCAGGGCTGGGCGCCTCTCACCCACCCCCCCCCCCCCCCCGTACAGACGTCAGGTATTCGTGCCAAGACCTCCCCGTGCTGCTCAGCACGTGGGGGTGCCTGTGGGGCTGGGGGTGCCTTGACGCCCCCCTCCCCTTTGGGCTGTCTCCATAGGCTCCCTCGGACACAACTTGCCCCTTATGCGAAAAGGAAGCGAGCGACTGCGGGGAGAGGGAGGCTGTCCTCGAAACGGGGTTCCCCGGTGCTCCGCTGCCCTGATGGTGTCCCGAAGCTGATGCTTCCTGTTGCTGCAGGAGGACTCAGAGCCGCCTGGTTAAGCTGAGCTGAAAATCAGGAGTGAAACTTGTCCCTGTGAGGAGCCTGCTGGACACCGGACCCTGGCGATGCCAGCTCGTTGTTGCAGAGAGCGGGTAGCAAGAGGGGTTCAGCGTCCCCTCCAGTTACCCAAACCAGGGTGCAAACACCCGCTCGAGGTCTTTTTAAAAATAACGTATATATGCCCATATAAACCATACACATCCATGTAAACCATATATATCCATATAAACCATACGCATCATTATAAAACGTATACATCCATATAAAACTTATAAACGCGGGGGACCTTGTAAACCGCCGGTAAAAAGAAATCCCTATTTCCCTCAAACGCAGGGAGCAGGGAAGGGGGTGGCCGAAGGTCACCGGGAATGGCAGGGCAGCGTGGGAGCCCGGCGCTGCGGGAGGGGAGCGGTGGGAGGCAGCGGCGAGAGCCACGGGAAAGCACCAGCCGTATCCCAGAGAAATAACATTTGCGATGTGTGACGAGTCTGTAAAAAAATGCCTAAACAGGATTAGAGGCTTTCATGGAAATTTATCTCTGAAGTAAGCCAGTAAGAGGCACATAAAAGCTTTCAGCCCTTTCTGAGAACAGTCCTTGAGCGCCTGCGTTTTGCTTGCCGGAGCTCCCGGAGATGCACGGGGACTCTTGGGGGAATTTGCAGCTCGCTGGTGAGCAGCGGCTGGCGGGGGCAGCGCTGCCCGCTCCCCTCCCCTCCCCGCGCCCCCACGGCGCGCCGCTTCCCCCCGCGGCTGCCGCCCCACCGCCCCGCGCCCCACCGGCGCCCCTTCCCGCCTGCGGCCCCGTTAATGGTTAACCCGCCCGGGTGGGCCGATGGGGCCGGCGGCGGTGGCGTGATCCCCGCCCCGCCGCGCCGGGCAGAGCCGCAGCCGCGGGTGCGCTCGGGCTCCTGCGCGGGTGCGCTCCGGCTCCTCGGCTCCGCGGGTGCGCTCGGGCTTGTCGGCGGGCGCGCAGCGGCTCCGCCGTCCGGGCTGCGCCGTGCTGAGGGGCTCGGCGGCTCCGAGCACCTCCGCGCTCCCCGTCGGGGCCCGGGCCGGCATGGCCCCGCGGGCGCTGGCGCTGGTGCTGGCGCTGGTGCTGGCGCGGGCGGCGGCGGAGCTGGCGGAGGAGCTGGTGCTGGCCCTGGGGGCGGCCGAGGAGGGGGAGGCGGCCGCCGTCGGGGCCGCCCCGTCGGGACCCGCCGCCTTCCATCGCGCCGCCAAGGTGAGGAGCGTGGGGGGGTGGGGGGCGGCCACGCACGTGTGTGTTTCCCCAAACCCAAGCCTGGCGCCTGCGTCCCCCGCAGGCGTCGTGGCGGCTGCCCGGGCGCTACGTGGTGGTCCTGCAGCCGGGCAGCGGTGAGGCTGAGGTGCGAGGCACGGCGCGGCGGCTGCAGGCCCGGGCGGCTCGGCGGGGATATCTGACTGAGCTGCTGCACGTCTTCCACCTCCTGCCTGCCTTTCTGGTGAAGATGAGCAGCGACGTCCTGGACACGGTATGTGGGGCGGAAGGCCGTGGCGGGGGCAGCAGCAAGAGCGCGCACTGGTGGGGGTGTGGCAGCCCCAGCCTCGTGGGGAACGGGAGCTTTGCCACCACGCCAGGCACTGTGCCTTCTCCCCACAGGCGCTGAAGCTGCCGCACGTGGAGTATGTCGAGGAGGACGCCTATGTCTTTGCCCAGAGCACCCCATGGAACCTGGGCAGGATCGTGCCGCTGCAGCCTGGCTCGGGTGCCTACAGCCCTCCCAGTAAGTGCTGGGGCATGGGGGGTGGACCACGGGGAAGGGTAAGGGTCAGTGATGCCATCCACTCTCCTGATCTCAAGGGGATGGGGGTATCCCATGGTGCTGTGGTTCTGGAGTTGCATTTTGGGAGCATCCCAGGCAGCCTGGGCTGACCACGGTGGTGGGTGCATTTTCCCCTGGCTCTGTCCCTGGTAGATAAAGGTGACCTGGTGGAGATTTACCTGCTGGACACCAGCGTGCAGAGCACCCATCGAGAGATCGAGGGCAGGGTGCTTGTGACCGACTTTGAGAATGTCCCTGAGGAGGACGGCACCCGCTTCCACAGGCAGGTGAGCCCCACAGTGCTCATGCTGCAGCCTGGCAAGAGCATCCCCCTGCACCCACCAAACCCTAAATGGGGTTGTGGGGCTTCCCAGGACAGGAGAGTCACTCGTCTCATGGCAAAATGCCAGGCAGGACACGCAGTAGTAGGAGCTGTGGTCCTGGGGGATGTTGAGATCCTCAACACAGTCTATTTGGGGCTGTGGCTGAGTGGGGGAGAGCTCCTTTCCAGAGAAAGCAGGCGGGGATGGGGCATGGGTACATGTCAAGGTGTTGTTGCAAGAAGGAATCAAGATCCACCCCACAGCTGGGGCCATGAAGGCTGACTGCACCCTGCGGTGGGTGCTAGCATTGCTTTGCGTGGTTTGCATCGCTGCATGTGTAGGGGAGCCCAGTGCTAGCACAGCCCCGGGGAAGGCTGGCTGCATCCCCCATCCTTTCTGCCAGCTTTTCTCCTTCTGCATGGGATGATTTTTTTTTTTTTTTTACTTTCCCCCCACCTCAAATATTTTTGAAGGTTTATTCTGCAGTGGGATTTAGCTGGTGCAAAGCACAAGGGGTGGGGTGGGATGGGGAGGACGCTGTGATGTTGCAAACCTGCTTTGATGCAATAGGCTGGGGCATGAAACTATGGTGTCTGTGCCAGGCCAGCAAGTGTGACAGCCATGGGACCCACATGGCCGGGGTGCTGAGTGGGCGTGATGCTGGCGTGGCCACAGGTGCCAACATCCGCAGCCTCCGTGTGCTGAACTGCCAGGGGAAGGGCACCATCAGTGGGACGCTCATTGGTGAGTCATCCCATGCCCTAGAGAGGAGTGCACTCTCTCATGGAGCCCCCTGCCTTGTCCCCATCCTGTGAAAGTGTCCTGTCCCTTGTCTCATCCCCCCCAGGCCTGGAGTTTATCAAGGCGACGCTGGAGGCCCAGCCCTATGTGCCGCTGGTGGTGCTGCTGCCCTTCGCTGGTGCCTACAGCCGTGTGCTGAACGCTGGCTGTCGGCGGATGCTGCAGATGGGGGTGGTGATGGTCGCGGCTGCTGGTAACTACAAGGATGATGCCTGCCTGTACTCTCCAGCATCTGAGCCAGAGGTACGAGCTGGGGGAGACTCCCTGAAGCGTGGGGGTGTGCAGTGACATGCTGCCACCTTCCTAAGCTCATCCGCTCCAATGCCAAGTTGGCTGAGCGGGCTGGGGCTGTGCATCCCATTTCACCTATGTCCCCCTCCGTCACTGCCCTGGCAGGTCATCACAGTTGGCGCCACCAACAGCAAGGACCAACCTGCCTCCATTGGCACCCTGGGCACTAACTTTGGCCGCTGCGTGGACCTGTTTGCCCCGGGGGACGACATCATCGGCGCCTCCAGCGACTGCAGCACATGCTTCACAGCGCAAAGCGGGACATCGCAGGCAGCTGCACATGTGGCAGGTTAGATGGGCTCCGGGGTGACGGGCAGGGATGACTCTCCACTTGCCCTGAGCCAGCGCTGGGCACGAGTTCCTGCAGGCACAGGGCATCAGGGCTGCCTGTGCTGGGGACATTTTTGCATGCCATGGTGCCACAGTTTTGGCATGTTTGGGTGCTGCAGCCTGCACAGAGCTCCTGCATCCCATGCATACAGATAATGGGCTGCAGTGATTCCTTCTCCTGTCTCTCTGGTGTTGTGTTGCTTGATGGAGTCATGCATAGGCAGCTGTGTGGCCCCTGGTTCTCACCACGGTCCCCCTGGCTCTTGTCAGGCATCGCCGCCATGCTGCTCAGCGCCGAGCCCCAGCTGAGCCTCGCCGAGCTCCGGCAGCGCCTCCTGCACTTCGCCACCAAGAACGTCATGGACACGGCGTGGTTCCCCGAGGACCAGCGGCTCCAGACACCCAACAGTGTGGCCGGGCTGCCCACCCAGCTGGGCACAGGTAAAGACCTTGGCTGCCTGCTGGGTCCCCAGCAGAGCTCTGCCCTTTCCGGGAAAAGAAGGGCCTCGGTGAAAGCATGGTGCATCGGCAGGGCATGTCCCTCCCCGAGCTGCGCTGGGGGCAGCTGAGCCAGAGTGCGGCTGAGCATGCAGAGGGTAGGGGGGAGACCTGCGAGCCCTTGTTGGCAGCCTGGTCTGTACCGTGGGCTCTGGGTGCTGCTGTGGGTGTCCACCCCACTGCTGACGCCAGCTGCTCCGTTGCAGATGAGCAGCTGTACTGCCGCTCGGTGTGGTCAGCACGCTCAGGGCTCACCCGGCATGCCACAGCTGTGGCTCGCTGCACTGGCACCGAGGAGATGCTCAGCTGCACCAGCTTCTCCCACAGCGGCAGGCGGCTGGGGGAGCACATGGAGGTGAGCAGCATGTGTGGAGACAGAAGTACTGCCCCTGGGGTGCCCGCTGGCCTTGGAGGGGTGTCCCCAGGCCCCTGAGCACCCCCAGTGACACCGTGCTGCCCCGGCCACAGGACAAGGATGGGCAGAAGCAGTGCGTGGCCCACAACGCTTTCCGAGGCCAGGGCGTCTACGCCATTGCCAGGTGCTGCACGTGGCCCAGGGCCGAGTGCCGGATCAACACCAGCTCCCCATCAGCCGAGGGGGCCGGCTGCTCCCCGCAGGACCATGTGCTGACTGGTAATGCCTGACGTGGCGGGTTACAGAGCATTGAGCCAACACCCTGATGGCCAAGGGTGTTTCTTCCAGAAAAACTCTGGGACCTGGGGGTGAAAGGGTGGGTGTGGGCGCTGAGCTGACAGTGAAGGGGGAAACATGCTGCATGCATGGAGGCAGGGAAGGCTCAGGGCTCAGCAGAGACATCCCTTAGTGCTTACATGTGCACTGGGATGCTGCTGCGGCTGCCCCACACAGACAGCCCGTCTCCCCTCGGCAGGGTGCAGTTTCCACTCCCCCGCCATGGCGCTGGGTGATGGTGGCAGACCCATTGCGGGGCCGGGGAGCAGGCCCAGCCACTGCGCCGGCAGGACGGAGGTGATGGCACATGCCCTGTGCTGCCCTGCCACCAGCCTCGAGTGCCGGGTGAAGGAGCACACGTCCCTGGGCTCTGTGGAGAAGGTAGGGACAGTGCATGCTCCTCTGCTGTGCTGTTGTCCTCGCCTCTGCTTGTCCCTCTGCCACCCTGGTGGGGCGTTGGGTTGGTTTTGGTATCTCATTGCGGCTACTGCAACCCCAGCCTTCATTGGTGTCCCCAGTTGCCCACCGGTAATGGGACACCCACCCCCAGCTGTGGTCCAGCGGTCCAGTGTGACACCAGTCACATCACCCTGAGCCCTGGGGACCATTGGGGATGGGCAGACCCCTGCCCCTTTGCTCAACCGTGGAGGATGACCTCTCCTCCTCTGTTAGGTGACGGTGTCCTGTGACAACGGCTGGACGCTGACAGGCTGTAACGCCCATTCCCAGAGCCCCGGCACCATGGGAGCCTACGCTGTGGATGATACCTGTGTGGCAGCCACTGTCCCTGGCAGCAGCACGGCTGCAGTCATTGCCATTTGTTGCCGGAGCCGGCAGTAGGGACGGGCTGAGGTGGACATGTGGCTGCCCTGGCCTGGCATAGCAGGGACGGGTGCCTTGCTGGACCACCATGTCGCTGGCTGCGTACCTTGCTGGGGCTGTGCTGCCACTCCCAGCACAGTGCATGCTCCGACAGGCGGCTGCAGATGACCTCCGTGCTTGGGCTGCTGTGATGGTGGGGTGCAAGCTTGTCACCCTCTTGCCACAGTGGGGCCAAGACCCAGGGGACTCTGCAAGAGGTCTCCAAGCAGCCCCCACGCAGCTGGAGCCCTGCCCCATCACTGGAGTCATCCTGGCATCCTTTCCCCAGCGCACGCTGGGTGTTTCTATAAATATCCTGACTGTAAAAGCCATCTCAAGGCCGTTGGTGTCATCCAGTATATGACAAAACCATGACCTTTAAAAAAAAGAATTGTGGTGAGGATTGTGCCCCTCTTTTCTCGTTAGTTGCTCATTAGATGTCAGCTAATACTGCTTCACACCTGGAAAATCATAGTTTAGCCATTTTCGGAGAGTTTTATAATTGCCTATTCGTGGACCTAAGAGACTTCTTTTTAGTCAAGTGTAAGGGTTCTAGTTTAAACAGTCTGCTTGTTTAATTAGATTTTAATCTGCATTGCTACAGAGTCAGCTAGTGCTTTGTTAGTGTTTTTTTTTATTATTGTTAAGTCAAAGGAAATGATCTGCTGGTGTTATGCATTGCTTTAACAGTTTCCCTTTCAGGGCTTCCCAAGACACATAGAAATGGCTGTAATTCCTTTTTAAAAAATACAAAAGAAGAAAAAGCTTTCATAGTACCTTGGTTTTTACATTTGTACCTTAA
Source organism: Phalacrocorax aristotelis (assembly GCF_949628215.1). NCBI lineage: Eukaryota > Metazoa > Chordata > Aves > Suliformes > Phalacrocoracidae > Phalacrocorax > Phalacrocorax aristotelis. The sequence continues at coordinate 44,819,266 of NC_134281.1, read as the reverse complement.
ATATTTATTTGAAAATTTTAAAATAAGTATTTTATAAATGTCTTTTTCAAATAAAATTCATAGACCAGTGCTCAGTAGATATGATCTATCATCTGGCTTCATGCACATCCCCACATGGAACCATTCTGGAAGGGGGAGCTGCTCCCCCAAACAAGCTCTCCCTCATTTGTGAGCAAGGCACAGGCCACCACCTCGGGCTCTGATCCCTGCCTCCAGCAGGAGGGGCCCCTGCATGACCGCTGGCATCGTCAGAGGTCAGCACAGACAGCATGGGCACCCTCCCCTTGCCCACAGCTGGCCTGAGCTCTGGGACTGGCCTGGAGACCAGGGGCTGAGTCCTGTTGCCCCATGCACACACAAGAACAGAAGTTTGTTTTTAAAACAAAGAGCTCCCAGTTATGGAAATAAACAATGATCCAGCTTTGGGGAATGTGCCCTTGTGGTTTGTGTTGCTCAATACGCTTATCTGATAAGCGCTGAAGCCCCAGAAGGAAGATAAAGCGTAGATGCTCCAAGAGAGATGCACAGCACCAGAGAAAGGTTGAGAAGTACCAGAAGCCACCAAAGCTGGGTCTCACTTTTTTTGGGTGATTAGCAACCTCCCCGTACTACAGTATATAATTTGTGTGGTGTTATCTGAGGACAGATGAAAAAATAAAGCTTGACAGCACAAGCACCAGTTAACCTGTCAGACTTTGGCTATCTGGGTTGGGTGTTTTCCCCTGTCACAAAGCCCCTTACAGATCCATTACTCCAGCTTTAACTGGCAAGAGAAGACAGAGACCCAGTAGGGAGCATCGCCTGGAAAGGTTTAAACTATTTCTAACTTGTTACCTTCAAGAAGGTAAAAGCCTGAGCCTAATCTACATGTATATAATTACAGCCCTTAGTTTTATCAGCTATAATATGAATTTTTCACAAAGAGACGGGAAAGGAAAAAGGGATGTTAGCTGGTCATTTTTCAGCTGACTTGCTAGGCTGTCACCTCTCAAAACACGGTCAGATATTTCACCACTGCTGACTTCCCTGCAAGAGGGGAAGATCCTGTTGCCTGCTCACCCAGTGGCTCCCAGCAGAAGGCGTGAGCACGTTCCATGCACAGTAAGCCAGATACAGCTTTCGCAGCTTAGTTGAAGCATGTATGACCCTGGTGGAAGGAAAGAGTGTTAAAAGAAGATTAGCCCTTCCTTGCTTAGAATCTCACACATGGGTAGGCAGGAAATCCTCTCATTCAGGAGAACGCAGCGTTGATCCCAGGTATGCTGCGGACAGTCCCATCAGCACAGTTGTTTGCAGTACCCAGTCCCTGCTCCCAGGAGTGGCACCGCCAGAGGAGAGCATAGGGCACATCATGCTTGAAACAAAAGTCTTTGTCCTTAGAACAGAGGACAAGGGCCCGTGTCAGGAATGCAGAGCCGGGACGGCAGCCCAGGCTGTAGCTCCTAGTTCTGCTTACGAAGGCAGCAGACAGGAAAGCAGGGGAATACCAGCAGCGTGGTGCTGTGGCGCATCCAGCTTTCTGCACCTTGCACCAACAGAAAAGGCAATATAAATTCAAGTCCAGATCACCTGCAAATCTTGCTGTCTGACACACAAAAGCTGGTCTAATCCATGACTGCAAGTGTAGCCAGGGTCAATCATTCTGCTAAGATGGTCAGGAGAAGAAACTGCAGAGACAAGTCTGACAGTGCACCAGAACATGCCACAGCATAAGGATACAGAGCAGCGCAGCTCCGAGGGCCATTCAACTGCTTCAATTTGCCATTTTGGCTCCCATCCAGAGTAACGAGGGTAACCTCTCAGAGCTACAAGGACTGGCCAAAGAAGTTTCAAGATAAGAGGATCAACAAGACAACAGCGTAGCGGTGTATGCGCAGTCTAAAGATTACACTAGTTTTCTGTGAAAGGAATAACTTTATTCCATTGACCAGGAATCCCAAGACTGTTCATCAAGACTGCCTATTTTTCCAGTGCCAAATGTCTACGTATTAATCAGACAGTATCTCCCCGAATGCTCACAGGCAGGCTGTGGCTTCTCCTCACCGAACATTTTGTAAGCTGTATAAAAACATTTTCATCCAAAAAGATTGGCAGTAAAAATTACAACATAGAAATGCATCACAATTTACACAAAAACTAGTTTTGTTGAACTCTGTTTTCCAAAAAATAATCTTCAGCAGGTTCAAATGACAGCAGCTGGAAACAAAAATAATTGACGAAGTATCATCTTATTGCAAATTATAACCACTGACTTTGTACAAGCGTGAGCAGAATACCATGAAAAAGTTTGTATTGGTTTCAAGTATACAGTGGTGATGAGCCATCCTGAAGCAATTCTCTTATCAGTGCTTCTTTGGGCCTGCGGTAATCAAGGACGTTGTTTCCATAGGAAATAACAGGAACCTGAAGTGACAAGTGGTGCCAACCCATAGGAACATTACCAGCTTCTTCCATCACCATCACCGCTGCGTACTGACTTCTTGTGATGATTTATGACCCATTAACAAAGTATTAGGGATGGGGGAAGGAAGAAGGGGTATCCATAAGAAATGATTTATTCAAAATTAATTTAAAACATCACATTTAAAATGTCCCAGCACATTATCAGAAACATTTATAAAATGCTAACTCTGCCATGTGTCTATGAAGACATTGTTTGGAAAAGAAAGTGAGAGATTCACTACAATGCCACCCTTACTTCTTTGCACACGCAATTTATGACAACGGCTCTCTTAACCCGCAATAAGTTATAAAGCTGTACAGCTGAAATCAGATCAGATGTTTACTTCCAACAGTGAAATGACTGGTTAATTTCAATATTAGTGCACAACAGTGAAAAGCTGTCTGCTGCTTCTTGTTTCAGCAACAGTATGTAAAAAGAAAAAAAAGGCACTTTTTGGCTGGTTGTGCCTTTAACTTGGCAAATTTATCTATTCTGGAGGTTCCCAGGCACTCCTTAAGGTGTCCCCCATTTCTGTGCATGTTTGTTTATATAATTTTTTTTTTAAAGTAAGGCAGAATCCATAAATAAAGGCAAAAAGCAGTGCAGAAAATGTGACAAACACAAAATGTACAAAAGATGAAGAGTTAGTTGGCACAAAAGAAGCTAGTATCCAGAGCCAGAAATCACCGAACTGCACTTGACATGGAAAACAAAACCGTGCTCAAGTCATCCCAACTGGTTTCCAGTTGTTTATGAGCAAATCAAAAGAGCGGTGATATTTTAACATTGCCTGGTCAAGTGAAAATACAACAAAGCCAAATCATTCTTTCCCCGTGTTAAAATTGCTATAAAATCTGCACAACAGTGTCCCCAACTCATTCAAGGAATTATCATATACAACCAATACCAACTTTCTCAGTAATTTCAAAGCATAAGCAAGTGATTGCAGATCACATGATTGAGACTACATTTTATTCAATATGTCTCCAAAGGTTAAAAAAATTTAATGAGTAAAACTGCAAAAGAATTCCATCTTAAAGTGCTTTTTTCCTTTTACACTACTCTAACTTTTTAAAAAAAAAAATTCACCAACATCCTTTAATAATGAACACTTGCATACCTAGAGAACAAAGCTTTTCTTTTACTGCCCTTCCCAATTGTCTGTGGTTTTTGGAAGGGTACCAGAAAAGACGACCCATTCCAGAGCTCCTTGACCAAACCATTCTGTAAGGAATCACTCTCCTTACAGAGCAATCTTGCTGACCCTTCTCATAAAGAGCTTTACAAATTAGCAGGGAGACATATTAAATACAGAAGTCCTTATGTAAACCCATTCTTTAACTAATATTTTACAATGAAATGTAAGTCATCACACATCTTTACAGAAATTTGAATATTCCTATTCAATATTATCAGAAAGATTAAAAATCTGCCCTCCATACATAAGGGCAGTCTGGTTTTTTTTCCTGTATAAAAACCAAAAGAATTTTTTTGCAGCATCACAGAAAAGCAACAGTTTTACATTCACTCATTTAATGTTCACATAAAAATTCAACCACTAGCGTTTGTGTATTTGATAAAATCTTCTTGACAAACTGTTTTCGGTGTCTGGACTGTCATAAGCTACTGCAGGTGAAGATGCAGTTTTCTAGAGCGTTTGTTGATCTGAAGCCTTCATGGCTAAAAAATGCTTTTAGCTTTCAGGGAAACCACCTCCTCCAGCATTGCCTCTGATCCTATAAAGCCACTTCTCTTCCAGACTCTTCTAATGACATAAGCAATGGGACTCCAGTTTCAGTGGGTACCAGGTATTAAATATTTGAGCTGTCTGTTTTTGTGTTCATAGGTATCGTCTATGGGTCAACATCGTCGAGGTCACTTTTAGGCTCACCAATCATCATAGGAGACTCGGAGCCCTTTCAATACACAACACGGACGGGGAGAGAAAGATAAGGCACGTTATTTTCGTAAGGCAAAAAATTACTGTGTCTATATTCAGTGATGGTTCTGACCTGAGCCCCAGGAACAAGCTGTCTAACAGCACAACACAACAGAAGATAGGCATGCCCTTATTTTGTTGTTACCTGCTGCAGATGTCTCTCTCCATTCTCGTTGGCTGGACTACTTTCTGACCCGTTACTGCTTCCAGACTGATCTTTCTCATTCAGCAAGGCTGTGGCATAGGCCAGCGTGTCCTGAGTTGGAAACAGTCCAAGAGAGTGTCAGGTGCACTGGTGATACCTTAATCTCATAATCAATTTTTCTTTTTTTTTTTTTGAAGTTGATTCTGAGACAATATAGCTGCTGTAGTGAGATAGTTGAGTCACCACAGGTAATTGTGAGGTATTGACTAATATAATTTAAGAGTTAGGTTTTTTTTTCAGGAACAACCTCCTGGTCTGGGCTTCTAAAGGAAGCATGGTCTTAAGCGCACTGGAATATGCTGAAGTTGCCAAAACCAAAGACGCTAACTGAAAAGCAAAAAAAAAGAAATAATACAAGTTTAACATTGTCTCCAAGACTGTGACACATACCTGTGCTGAAATAGTGCGCTGGAAGGTTTTTGCAGTGGATGTTTCATTGGATACGTTACTCTGTGGAGCCCAGTAATGTTCAGACATCTGCATAAAAATCCAAGACAGACATAAAATTGCCGTACGAGTTTTACACGTGTAAAGCCTCATCCACTTGTGGGGGTAGCTGAACTAATAAAGTCTGGAACAAGATTTCTGAATCCTTCGGCAATGAGCTAGAGATCTGGGGCATAGATAAGCACACACTTTTAATGCAGCCAGAACAGTCAGAGAAACTATTGCCCCCGAGCTGAAAACTAGCAACCAATTCCTTTTATTTGGTACCTGTACATGTGTGCAAGTTACTGGATGCCAGCTGAAGAGTGGCGGATTCAGGGTTTATATGGGCCAGTACAAAGTAAAAATGGGTACAGCAGGACCATCCAGACCTGTCAGTTTGCTGTGTTTCAAGAGAAGAGTGGCAACAAGTTGTGCCAGCTGCACTGCAAGCATCCCACTAACTCTGCTTTCAGTGTTCAGTACAGTACCAGTTTATGCATTTGACATCTTCCTGGCAGCAGCTGTCAGGACAGAAAGGCAGCCTGGAGCTGGGGTACCATCATGTTGTACATGCAGTGCTGGGAGACCAAGCGTTGCCCTGCTTGACCGTAGGCAAAGCCTGGGCCAATTCTGCCAAGCTTTAAGTTTCTAAAAGTGTAGTCGGGTATTTACTAAAGATGTGTTGTCCAACCTATGCTAAGTTTAGAGGAAAGAATAAAAAACAAGTGAGTGGGAGGAAAAAGCTGTATCTGTCAACAGCTATGTTTTGTGTAAAGCTGCAGCGATTCTGTAAAGAATCCACTCATTTATGTATTCCCTTGCATCAACATGCATGCAATGGAAAACTGCTTTTTTAGAAAAGCGAAACCCTCTAATGAATACAGTGGCACTGAAAGCTTCCCACATGGCAAAGAATGATAATCATTACGACCATTCACACTTGGTTTTATTCACTGTACCACATTTACACCTGAAATGTGTGGGGGCCTACTGAAGTTCTTGAATGCAGCAGATTTAGCTGCATCCAAACTGTCCTTGTAAAAAAAAAATGAAGCAGCTTGTATTTTGTCTTAAGAGTCACCTCAAAGAGCCATATAGAGGATAGAGATTTAATAACCCTCATTGTAAACAAAGTGGCAGTCTTTTTGTAAAGTTACAGCCAAACTACCTTTTTCTGTAGCCACTGCACAGCCCAACTCCAGTGGTGGGAATTCTCCTTGAAATAATCTTTTGCAGTAGGGCACCTTGGAAATTGAAATTATATTCATTAGTCACAAAAAAGGCATTCTGGCAAACTTAAAAAAATAAATCCAAAGACTTCTCTTTTTTTGCACTGCTATCATTGCAAACTCTGATCTAAACTGTATAGTCCTGTTATTAACTGAATTACCAAGAACAACAATGCCTAGTAAAGTCTACACGAAGTAGTTTACTATGCAGGTTCATGTATTTCAGAGCTATGCTTTCTTGGGACACCTGCCAAGTTCCAAACAAAGAATTTAGGAATCATAATATTTCAGAAATCTGGGGCAGCTTCCTATGTTTATCTTGGCCTTAATCATAGGCTCCTGCTCTACAGAACATAGCTCACCTTTGCCTTTATAGACAGGAGTTATCAGCTGTTATATGAGAAATTCGTCTCAGGTACTAATCAATAAATATTTTGCTTCATACTGACACATGTACTATCAAGACCTTTGAGCACCATTTATATCACAGTCACGAAAGATAAAGCTGATGAAACGTAGGAAGAGCGGCAGCCTTAACAGCCACAGAGGGGCCTCAGGTAGGGATGAGGTTAAATTCTGAAACCCATATTACTTACTTCTGAGCCAAAGTAACAAGGAACTTGACACACTGGTAACAACGGCTGCTGTCCACATGGTTGCTGTGGTGCATCAAGGCTGTGGGAGAAACACAGGGATTAAAAACCACAATTCAGATTTCTGTGTACCAGCCAGTCTGCAAATGTAACAAAGATGAAGCTAAAATTTTAACTTAGGTGGCGGAAGTTATTTCTACAGATGTTAGCATGAGTATTTGTGTTAAACACACTACTGTTTTGCTGCCAGTTTTGAGTATTTCCACAACTCTATTGGATTAAAAATAGATCAAAGTGAAAATGCAGTAATTCTTTCAAATGTGGTACCTGAATTTTAAACAGTCCTCTCCTAATGCAGTTATTCTTCCCATATAATCCAGTCTATGTTTGATAATCGCTATGGTTACATCTCTTTGAAGGAAAAAAAATGTTTGAAAACCCCATAAATGGGCCAGATCACCAGCTTCCACCTAGATCAAAACTTGCAAAGCTAGAAGAATGTTTAAAGCTTCTTCTCAGAAAAAAAAAGAGCATAGCAAAATTCAACAGCCACAAATCTCTTCTATGGGAGACTTGGGCAAAACCCCAGGCCATTCCTACAAGGAAGTTTTCTATACCGTGAATTCCCACGTCTTAAGAAAATTTTTGCACTGAGGAGAAGCACAAAGATTTCCATGGAGCTGCCACAATCAGATTTGTTACTCAGAAGTTGTTCTGTCCATAGGAATCAGCAAAGACCATTGCAGTGAAACACCTAAAGCAGGCAAACAATTGCTAGGGAACTGCAAATTGCCAGTTTTTCTACCATAAAAGCACAGCAGGATGATTAAAATCACAGCACTGGTGTACTGAAGATTATGCACAAACACCCTATTAAGGACCAGAGAAAACTGTTTTTTGCTGATTTCCTTTCTTGGAGTAAAACTAGCCAATGTGACTGATAGGTCACAGTCCATGCGCAGCGAGACTGGATGCTGTTCAGTGCTGTTGCAAGGAAACTCCAAGGTAAAACTACATACAACTTTTACCCCAAAACCCACAGCAGTTCTTGTAAAATATACAACATAACCCCAAAAGCCTTCAACATGAAAATCCAATTGAATAATGGCATCTCTCCTCTGTAGAGGAAAAAAAAGGTCATGTATTGCCAAAGTTACAGAATAGAATTGGTCCAAGTGGGACCAATTTACCCAGAAATAAAATAACCACTTAGCTATTCTCTTACACTGCTGCATCTTATCTTCTCTTCTATTAGTCATACATGGAAACTACTAAAACAGAAGACTGCTGAAGAGAGAGATAAAGAACAAAGCTAAATATTCCTCCTCACTAAAACAGAATCCAAAATAACTTAAGGTGAAAGCCACAATCTGAAGCAGCTCCTCATCCAAACAGCCATGAAAGAGATGCTCAAGCTGCACTAACTCATCAGGGGGGCTCTGAGCACCATGTGGCTACCCCACATTTCTCTTACACACAAAGCCACTTCTCCTGATTCATGTGAAATAAGCTCTCATCACTTCTGGGACTCTTCCATTGCTTTTGAATGCTTTAGTAACTTCACTTCAGGAAAGCTTCTGTATCAAATGGAGACACAACACTTTGTATGAGCAGCAACAAATGGGAGCCACCCGTCAGATTATGAGGCTATCCTGCAGTTAGTAGCATTAGCATCCTTCCATGCTGAGCCAGTTTCTTTTCATGGTAATTAAGATGCTGACAAAACAAAAAGATTGGCAATTTCTTGAGATATGTAGGAGATAAAAAGTAATTTTTAAGGCTCAGGATTCATAGAGCTACTCATGTTATAGAATCACAGAATCATTTAGGTTAGAAAAGACCTTTAAGATCATCAAGTCCAACTGTTAACCTGGCACTGCCAAGCCCACCACTAAACCATGTCCCTAAGCACCACATCTACATGTCTTTTAAATATCTCCAGGGATGGTGTCTCAACCACTTCCCTGGGCAGCCTGTTCCAATGCTTGACAACCCTTTCAGTGAAGAAATTTTTCTGTGTAAACTTCTCCTGTCACAATTTCAGGCCATTTCGTCTTGTCCTATCGCTTGTTACTTGGGAGAAGACACCAACACTCACCTTGCTACAACCTCCTTTCAGGTAGTTGTAAAGAGTGATAAGGTCTCCCCCTCAGCCTCCTTTTCTTCAGGCTAAACAACCCCAGTTCCCTCAACCTCTCCTCCTAAGACCCTTCACAAGCTTTGTTGCCCTTCTCTGGACACGCTCCAGCAGGTCAGTGTCTTTCTTGTAGTGAGGGGCCCAAAACTGAACACAATATTCAAGGTGCGGCCTCACCAGTGCCGAGTACAGGGGCACCATCACTGCCCTGCTCCTGCTGGCCACACTATTCCTGATACAAGCCAGGACGCTGTTGGCCTCCTTGGCCACCTGGGCACACTGCTGGCTCGTATTCAGACAGCTGTTGACACACACCCCCAGGACCTCCTCCTCCAGGCAGCTTTCCAGTCACTCTTCCCCAAGCCTGTAGTGTTGCATGGGGTTGCTGCGAGCCAAGCACAGGACTCTCAGAATTGGCCTCAGCCCATTGAACCAGCCTGTCCAGATCCCTCTTGTAGAGCCTTCAAATGTTAATCCAAGGTACTTTTTTGTTCTTCCCCTGCGTTATATATACACCCTGATCTGCTTATTTCAAAAAGTTATCTCTCTTGCCATCCTCTTCGTTAAGGTTCCTCAGTGTCACTTTTTAAGTAATTACCAGTCTTCTCTGGGTTCACTGACCGCTGTTGGAGATAAATAATTTTTCCCAGTTAAATTCCTTTCCAGTTTGCTGTTACTATAACATTCTAATGCTTATTTTGGGTTTTCTTAGATTGTTTTGTGGGGTGGTGTTGGCTAAATCAAATAGTGTTGAGTTGTTTTCCCTGAGAAGTAAAACAGTTTAGAGGGATTAGAAACTAGGTGATATGAACCATCATCAGCATAAGGGTCAGTAGGAGACAGGAGCGTTTGCCCACTGGCTTACTTGCCTATTAGTCCATTTTCAGTTTCAAAGGCAAATTTGATGCGCTCTACTTGTAATGGGTCTTCAACAACCTGTTAGAAAAGAAAAAGATGAACAGTAGTAAGTTGTGTGTGATACCAGTATCTATTCTACAAAATGGTTTTAACTACCTCAACATGAAAAACAAGTAAGACTTGAAGTTTCATATATCACTGAATTATCAAGGCAGCAATTGAACAAGAAATAAAAACTCCAACTGAAGGACTAAAAGATACATGAATGTTGAAATTACCAATGCAGTCCTGATTTTTTTCATTATGCATTGATACAAAAATCTATCCTGTACCCTTCACCTACCAGTATCTCATGGAGCAAATGGAATATGTTTTTCAGTTCATGAGGTGGAGCAGTTTCCAGCTGAGTCTGCATTCAAGAAATATAAAGTTACTTAGATAATAATATATGTTGATGATGCAAAGAATTACAAGACAGCTTTACAGATTCTTGAAAATTGGTTGTTTTAAAACAGTAAAAGCTTATAAAAACGCCCCAAACCCAGCCCCCCTCAATCCAACAAACTGTACTGATTGTCTGCAGATCCCAGTGCCGTTATAACTTACAAGACACAGTATGACCAAAGCCTAGAAGAAACACTTATGCAAAAAACTTGTCTCGATTATCTCCATACCTTGATGAAGTGTAGCACAGTAAAGGAAAAGTGCTCATTACAAAAGCAGCAGTAGACCACCATCTCGATGAGAACCGACAGAGATCCCGTTAGCTCTCGTAATGCGTACATCACCTAATGCAAAGGTACACAGTTTCAGACACAGCCATACGATTATTTCTAAAGAGATGGATCAAGTTTGTAACAGAATTTTAGTCTTTTCCAGGAAGGATACAGTTTTTTTTCTCCCAGCACCTGGGTGGACCAGTGAGTTAAACCCCTGTCCTCATAGCACAGCATTCAGCTCCTGCTGCCCACCGCCAAGAGTCTGGTCAAGCATGATCCATTATGTCAGAGCAAATCAAACTAGCAGCTCCAGCTGACATACGGTAACTGACTGCATAGACATTTGCCAAACATGTTCAGCTGTCTTTGCTAACTTCGTAAACTCTCTAATCAGACCCCTAATTTTAGAGATATACTGGAAAATAAGAAGGTGTCAAGAAGAAACCAAAGGTGCCTTCTTTTTTAGGCTCAAAATAATAACCACATGCTCTCCAGCTGTCTGCCTTTCAATATTCAGTGTTTTTCATGCAAGGATATTTCAAAGAACTAACATCAGATCAGCTTTTAGGTTCAAGCAGGGCAGAAGTTAGAACAGATACCTCCATTAAGTAAGGTTTTCCCTCAGACAGGAATAACAAGGCTTCCACTTCTTCATGGAGCGTTAAAAGCGGACCTGAAGTGGTGATGCTTAGAGGTGGACGCTGCTTAAAGAGACCAGGAGCTATAATAGCAAATACAAAAACAATCCACTAATAAATTAGATTGTTCTAACAACCTTGAAGACACTGCTGCTCATTTGGCACCATGTAATCTCTAATGACATTTGTCTCAACTAGCTTATAGATCGCATGGCACCACTCCAAGTAACAACCCCTTGCACGCTAAAAAGTGTCATTTACTTTAGTGACAACATAGGCAAGTGAACTGCAAGAAGGCCAAAGCAAAATATCAATATTTACTATCAATACTTTAAGCTTTACTTTCACTTCCAACCACTGTTGCATACTCATCATATTCAGAATGTTTTTCATCCTCCTTTTACTTTGTCATTTTTGACAGCCTCCAACTCCAGAAACTTTCAACCCTAGACAGAAGTCAAGTTATTAGTTTAAAAAGACAACTTTAAGTTTATCCCTTCAGGAAAATGAAGATCTCAGCTTATTCTTTTTTTATCATCTTTATTTGGATATTTCTCTCTCTTGTAGGAAATATCTAGGAAAGTATTTCATTGCTTGTTATTCAGTAGCTCAGCCTAAATACATCCCTTCAGATTAGGAAAAGGCATAACAAATTTAAGCAAAATACAGCCTGTTAGGCCGTGAGTCTGTCCCAGACATTAATGACACAGTTTGATTCATGCGCTTGAGGAAAGACCTTTAAGGCATATGGGGGAGGTGGGAAGGCACAATAATGTCAGTATCAAGATTCCCCATGCTGCCCTGCGTGCATGTAATACTATCTGTTTGCCACAGACTCTCAGTATGTTTACAGCAAAATAAAAAGCAAACATATGCTCAGCATTACTGCCTTAAATTCCAAGTGATTGTATTTTTCCTCATTAAGTTACTCACAGTAACTGAAATGCAAAGTCACCAAAAAGGCAAAAAATCAATTCTTACCAATATTTCTTTGTGAAGAGACGTCAGAGTGCAAAACAAGTAGTGCTACAGTATTGTGAAGATATCCAAACTCACGTGCTTGTGCTGAACTCCACCTGCGATTCTGCTTGAGCCAAAGGAGAGGTTTAATTAACTTGATTAGTTGATTTAGTCAACTTCTGCTAAGTGAAAACAAAGCTATATCCTTAACAGTCCACCACCATGTTCTAATACTTTGAAGTTGGTGAAAATGTTATTACCAAAACCATGACACACACTTCTGCCAAAACAGCTATTTCCACGTTAACTACACATAGGTAGACTAAGACTTGCATGAAGTTTACAGAATAATCCAAGGATTAGTCAATCCTACCACATGAAAAGTATTTATACATAATTTAAGCATCATAAAAACATGGGGATGGACAAACTATTCACAAAAACACGAACTATGTAAGCTTTACCTGATTACTTTGCCGGCTGGGGCCAAGGAGGAAGTTGATCATGTGCCTCAAAGCAGAGTGTCTGAGAAGAAGACTGCTAGCCCTTATACCCTGCTGTTTAGACAACGAAGAGTTAAATTACTGTGCCAGTAAATAGTTAATGCTCTAGGGAACAAAAGTAAAATGCATAGGCTGAACACTGCATTTTCTACTCTAAAAGAAAGTCAGAGATATCAAGAAGGTGCACTTCTAAAAAGTGGTCTCATTATATAAAGCACATTACATAAATCAGACCAGAATCAGCATAAGCAAAGGCAAGTGTCATATTAAGAAAAAAAAAAAAAAGAATAGGGGAACAGAGAGAAACCATACTGGGTACAGGCCAGTCAGTTATTCTGCTTCCTATAGGACAAAAATCCTGAATGCTGGTGAGTGTTTTTTTTTAATTTTTTCTTTTCGTTAAGAACAGCCAAGAACCACCTCCCAAAATTGAAACCCAAAATTTAGACTCTGGAAATGGCATCTTCAATTTCTGTACTTTGCTGTATATTTCTGTGTGATTTTATCCTAACCCAGTGTTCAAAGCCATTTACTTTTCAAAAAAATTAAAAAGGAATACCCTAATAAAAGTTCTGGAAGAGTTTCACTGTGCTGCTTAAACCTTCTATGAATATGGATGACTAGCAGCTTTACTATTGTCCTCTAAAACTAAACTAGCATTAAAAAAAGTAATGGTTTCTTACCTTCTGTACAAAGTTATTGAATAGCAAAAAGTACTGCGCACAGTTTTTACAGTTTTCAGGTACATCTTTATCCAGTAGCGCAAGTAGCACCTCCAATAATTGGTGTAGGCTTTTTAACTGTGAAGACATTATTAATTTGAATTTAAAGAGTTGTCTACTGCTTAAAAAACAAAAGTGTTTCACATATCAGAGTTAAGGTATGGTTAACAAAATCATATGTGTGGTCAGATACGCTTGCTGTGCTGAATATGAACAGTTAACACAGGATTGCAGCCTTCCCATTTTTCAACTCTTCTGAATGAATGCTGCACACATTAAACAGGAAAATAATGAAAACATTGGCATGTAGGTAACTTGCTCAAAGAAGTGGAACTCAGCAGTTACATAAGTTTGCAGTATTTTTAAAGCAATTCAAAGTATTCCTCAGAGTGAACTAATGTTCAAACATTCCAGTTGTTACACTAATGCAAACCAAACCAGATTAGAAGTAAACTGTCACTCAGGGTCTCATGTTAGTGTATTATCACACTCAACTACGCAAAAAGTGATGCTACCGTTTAGCTGGCATCAAAGCACACTAAAGGTATACACACTGGTATATAATTTACTACATCTCAGTTAACAGATAGCAGCTAACAGCCCAGAGGAAGTAATCAAAGAACTATCAAACTGTATTGTGAACGTTCATCCCCCTAACGTATTCAGCTTGTAGGACCTCATAGTGATCTTTCCTTGAAGATCTAAATATGATAACTTTCTTAACAGGGCCTGTACAACAGTAATGCCTTCCATCCACGACACTGGATGAAAAAGGACAGATCCCAGAAACTGAATAGAAGAAACATCCTATCACATCAAACACTGAAATTTGATTTAAAAAAATATTTCAGACTAAACAAGACTTGGACATTTAAAAGTGTCTAAGCCCCCACTGACAACTTATAGGAGGATGTCAGAACTCAGATAACACTTCTGAGTTCTCTTAACACAAATAACTTGGTTCAAGTATCCCAAGAGAAACAGGTAAATCTCAAACACTCTACAAATGAACTTTCCACAAATTTCCTGCTGGGTTTTCCCAGAGTGTTAAGACCAGCAAAACATAACAAAGCTGCACTTTCCAAACTTACTTGTCAAGATTTTCTAATAGAAAATGAAACCTTTGAACGATAACCATAATTATGGTGTCTCTCTGGAACAAGGTAACTCAGTTACTACTGCTATAGGCTTCTGACTGAGTGAGGAAGGAGAATCGGTTAAAAATTAAGCTGATTTCTGGAGTCCTAAAAAAAGTGTTTCCAAACTATTAAAAGAATGTGATACCAGCTTATAAGACAAGCTGAAATCAGGCATAAATTCAAAGTATTACTTTGAACTTGAATTCTGAGAATTACAGTGGCATATTGCCTCCTATGGTAGGAACAGACAAGCATTAACCTATTCAAGAAATGAAGAGCTATAAGCACGATCAAGACAAGAGCCTTTTGCCTTGTCATTTACAAATCACACAGCATTGTCTGCAACACAGCAAGAGCCATTAGGTAGAAACAAGCAACAGCATCATCGGTGATGAGGTGACACTAACCTTCTCCTGATAAAGCAAGGCACTGTCGAGGGTTTTTTCAAGAATAGTGGCTACAGCAACTCGCACGTCTCTTACACTGCATTCCAGGAGGAAAGTCCTGGAAGATAAAAGGCGAAGCTGCAAAGAGAACTGGAATCAACGTGTACACACAGTTACGATGATTAAGTGTGGTGTTTATAATTTTAAAAAGAACAGCCCAGACACTTCTTGTATTGTACTTTTGTGGATAAGCTTTAATTTATTTTCCTGTGCTCCTGCTTGTCACTGGTAAGGCCTATAATATTACTTCTTATTTATTCATTCAAGTAACAAAAAAGGTAAAACTAAAAGCTATTGTAGGATCCCATCTTTCAACGCGACTTCCAAGATAAATTTTTTTGTGTTGACACACCTCTTTAAGCATGTCAGTTCTCCAAGAATTTGTCTTAGGTTTTTTCAAAACACCTACTAGCTGATCTTGAGCTTGGCAAGAAAAATCCTTTCCAGTTTATCTGTGATCTTTGTCAGGTAAGTATTTAACTTACCTTACCCCAAACACTTTTTCCCACCACTTGCTGGAGTGACTAGACATAAACTTAAACATATTCCAAGGCACTCCACTGAATTAAACACCTCCATCCTCCTCCACATATGCTGCAAAGTTGCACAATGAGAGAAAATACTAGAAATAAAAACCTAAGCGGTTATCTAGGGTGACTGTTTAACAAATGTGCAGTCAACTCTTTGGAAATACATCAGTATAGGCCAGATTATATTATTAGGAAGCTTTATCCATACATGAAACACAAACCACCTAAAACAGAATTACCACTACTTACTTTACAAGCTCCCGGCCCTCTGGCCCGACGAAATATTCAACTAACCACTGACAAGCATCAATGCTTTTGGAGAGCAGTGCATCTATGGTGGCAATCCATTCTTCTGTATCAGCCCTTTAACAAAACAGGGACAACTGTCAATAATGAAAGAGGAAAAAAACACCTCCAACACCTAAGCCATGTTTCTTGTTTGCCAAATAAAAAGAATTTTGACTTTAACTGAAAATATGTTAGGTAGCTTAAGACAAAAACGCTTAGAGAAGTATTTTGGAACAACCTACTGTCTTTAAACCCATTAAAGCCTCTCTGTGCCCAATCCACTGACACCGAAATAATGGACAGCAAACTGTCCGGTTATACATGACCCTCTTTCCTCTCTCAGATTTCTTTGCAATGGGATTCCAACGCAAAGCAGAAACGTATTTCTACTCCTGTGAATGTCTATGCTACCTGCAGTATTTAATTCAAGGTGCTGTAGGTCTGACAAGCACAAAAGCCTCATAATATGTTGTTACAGAACTCAGAACAAGGCCTTACCTGAGTTTCTTCTTGGTTCGGAGATAGGTTTGGAAGAGGAACTGGACTGCCAGCTGTAAGCTCACCTTTGCCATGCATGGATAATAAGGATGCTTTACCTTAGTCTGAAAGAAAAGTCAAATTTACTCCAGAGCAGAGGCATGTCTGCAGCACACATGTTGTCTCAAACACGTGAAGGTGTTCTATTCAAGTAGTTAACTTCATTTGGAAGAAACAGACCAAAGCATTTTTCCATGCCAAGAACAGTCTCCAGTACTGACTATGCTAGTTAATAAATATGCTAAAACAGGAACAAACTTGCTGTAAGGCCCACTAGATCTGTGAATTCAATAAACTTAATAAATATTGGTTTGCTTATTACTCCGTTTAGAAAAAGTTAATTAGTAAACTGTATTTCCAATGAAAGTCTATCAACTTCAAGATGACTTAACACCAACTTTTTGATCTTCCATATACAGAGGAATTTCTGTCCCTCTACAGCTCAATTTGCATCATTAAAATGCTGTGTGTTATTTCATAAATTTTACTACAACACAGTGATGTTTCTCCCACTACTAGAGCAGAAGGCTGGAGTCAGCTTTGAGACAGAGGATAGCAGTGTGATAAGTTATTGGAGACAATGAATTGCTCAGCTGGAAAAGGAAGATCAGGTCAACCCTTCTCTTCCAGTTTTCCTGGTTGCAACCCAAATAGCTTCTGTGGTTTTTTCTACCCAAATTATTCCAAACACTCTAAGATTAACACCTAGGTACTTACAGCATTCAGTGAAGCTAGTGACAGAACAAAACTGAAGTAGTCACTACTGTATACATCTCTGTTCTTCATAAATTTCAAGTTTTCATCTCTTACCATCTGTAAAAGTAAAAGGTGGCAAACAATTTAAAATGTTGTCAAAATACATTTATCTAAAATTGCATCTTTTCTGTAAATATGTGTGGTGTTTAAAAACCAGTTGCAGACCTATTCTGTTCACACTCTGAATCACTAATTAAGTGGAGGGGAAAATACATATAGGAGACTTAGAAGATTTGTATAAAACCAGGGATTTTCTTCCAAGGATATTACAGAACACAAAGACAACAGATAAGGGACTTAATCATTTGGCCATTAAGGGAAAAGAAAAAGGAAGACATTGCTGATGAGTTCTATTTTTTTGCTTGCTTTAAATAAAAAAGCCAAGAGAACACCTTTCAAACCTGAAAGTATTGCTTAGCAAATCTACAAGTACAGAGTGAGGAGCCATGGTATAATTACAAGCTGTAGCCACAATAACATACTTAAATGCCAAGCCTCTCTTTTTTTAAATGAGATTTTGCTGAAAGACTCTTAATAAATCTGAGCCAATAATACAAACCCAAATACAGGAATGCCTAAAAATGACTCTTAATGCCCTGATACAGCCCATGTGGAAGGCCATACATAGCCTGCACAGTTTATACTGTGTGTGTGACGTAGGCTCTCTTGTGCATGTGCAATCAGCAGGATGGTGTGTGTTCAAAAGCCCAAATATATGCAAGATTGTATCCTCTCCTGCATGGACGAGAGCTGCAGGCCTGCAAACTGACACCTTCCTCTTACAATAGCTAACCGATATCCAGGTTCCACCATCCTCTCACTGCTCTGCCATTTTCAACCCTGACTTGCAAAGTTGCCTTCAACATCCTTGTTTTCCTGTTTGAGAACATATTCAGTATTACATTAGCTAGCAGACACAAACAGAATTGAAGCTGGTTTTGGTTTCTCCTCTCCCCTTTTTACATTCTTGTGAACTCAAGAACTACAGGATGACTGTAATTTGCCTTCTCCATTCTTCCTCAAGAGTACTTCAAATGAAGCATCTTCTCTGCTCTCATCTTTCCCTGCTTGCATGTTGACTGCTGCCATTATCTCATATTTGACTAACTTGCCTGCAGTTTCTTCAAAGCAAAGAATGATGGGTCAATTTTTTGAGAAGGGACAGCAAAACTTACAACTATGTACCAATAAGCAGCTTGTTAATAACTTCATGTCAGAATCCAAATAGCTTTGCTTTCAAGAACGGAATTAGGTCAAGTCCACCTTCGAAGTTACTGTGTTCCTCTTACTATGTGCTTAAATTTCCTATAAGTAGGATTTAGCTGCCACTTTTGGAGTGCTCTACCTGATATATCCGCACAGGCATTTTCTCTACAAAAAGTCCCTTTTTTTCTCCTTTTCGAACCAGCTTAGTCAAGATGGAGAGGCGGTCACTGTTGGGTCTGTGGGGTCGAGGTGATGACTGGGGTGAAATTTCTGGTGAAGATGGAGCAGATCTGAAATATATACAAGCTCAAGGTGAATAATGAAATCCTATGACAAATCTACCATTGAAGTTTAAGATTATACTGGCTGTACCACTATTTTAAGGCAAATTTAAATGACAGCCTAAATACTTAAGGCTGTCAGTCAGCTTGAACTTCTTACTCCAATAGTGACAGCAGTATGAAGGAGGGAATACAAAAGCAATAAAAGACTACTGATTAAGCAGCTTAAAAGGCAAACCAAAACATCAGAAGGGGCAGTATAACCCTTTGTTGACCATGAATTATTAATTTCTTAGTTCTGGAGATAGGATCTAGATATCAACATAAGAGAAATCTTTACAGACACAAGAGAACTTACAATGAGAGGTCTTCAGCTTCTTGACGCACAACACTCACTCGACTTTTCTTTGGTAAGACCGGAGAGTTCTGATCAGACACTCTCTGGTAAAACAGCATATAGGCATTCCAGTAGCGTCGACGCACGTCAGGGTAAGGGTTAGCTGATGGGAGAAAAGGCATTCGATGAAGGCCTTTGAAGGTTTAGTACCTTTTTAATTCCTTTCCTACAGGAAAGTGAAACTGGGTGTGCAACTAATATACATTGTGACAGTATAAAATTATTTGTCTGATTAAAACATCAGTCTATAGTAGCAAATAATGAAAACCTGAATCCTAAAACATTTTTGCAAAAAGCATCTGTATTCTAAAAAGATAATTATCAGAATTATGAAACAGGTAAATATTGGTGGAAATGCATTTGGAATTAATTCTTAAAGCATTGAAAAGTTTAACTATGATGCCACACCATGTTCTATGCACAATCATTTTCACTAGCCTAAAACAAGGCCTGTTTTGTGGAGGTTTTTTTTTAAACTATTTTAACAAGGTGCCATTTTACTTTTGAATCTCCTCTGCAACTAAGTCTGTAAAGCACTGAACAACAGTGCGTATGGTTCAATTAATATTCAGTACAAGTGGTTATGCCCTTCAGTAAACAGAAAACTTCAGGAAAAAAATGCTTTGGAAGGATTATTAGACTAAGATACTCAAAGTAGATACGATGAACTGAGCTCTACCTCTACTGAGAACCAGTATGAAATATAAAGCTACTGTAAACCAATCTGTACTTCTGCTTACATTGATCATAGACTTTAGGTCTATACTCTCCACCAAAACATTCATATTCCAAGGTTTCATCAGTTAAATCAAATTCTTCGACAACAGTGTCATTAAATTTATACCACTTTCCTTTTCCACATCCCCTGTGATCAAAACAGAACAGAAACACAACAGAAACAAAGTTACTTGATTGCCTAGTAAAAAACCAAACCACCCTGAATACCCTAGAAATGCCAACCCTGAAATTGTGTTTGACAGTAAATGGAAAGCTTAGTTCAATCAATGTCAAAATTTAACTTAAAAAAACAAGCTTGATTAAAAATACAAGCAGCACATCACCTGCAACTTAATGCCATAGGAAGCCTCAAACTGCAGTACAAGGTACGTAAGAATTCCTGAGGCTTTTATAACAATGGTTTCTCAAGTTATTGTCTTAACACACAATGTTGGGTGTTAAGAAAGGGAAGGGTGCTTCCAACAGTGCTCTGAATAGCTCACTATAACTTCCCAAAACAAGTAGTGTTTAGACTGCTCTCACCCACCCCCCCCCCCCCCCCGCAAATCTTCTTGGCCATTACCTCCTGTCCTTTATAAAGGAGTAGTAGTGCCCTGCATGTGCCTGGCCACTGTGAACAATCACACCAACAAGCTCGTAGTTTTCTGTAGGAGCAACTTTCTTCCTTGGGGAGCCTCCGCCTCCTTGATCTGCATTTCTACCATTGTCCCCGGCTTCTGAGGACGAGTCCTGGCGAGCCATCCCTGCCACAGTGTAAGGTTCCATGTTCAGCATCCAGGGAAACTGTTTGAAGAGATATTTCAGATTAACTGAGAGATTATGTTGCATACCCGCGTACTGTAATTTTATGAGAATCATATTAATACTTCCCACACTGGGAACACCAGAGGAAAACATGGTACTTCAACTTTTTATTCTTATGATACAGAAGTTAAACAAAATGTCTTTACAGAGGTTTTTCTTCTTGCTTTCTGAAAGGACCCCAAGAATGTTGCAGATAAGTATTTTTCCTTAGAGCTTTCCTTATTTTCTGTAGCATGACCATGATGTAACTGTACCATGTACTTAAAATCCCAGTATCAAAATGTGGAAGAAAGAAGGAAGAATCAGACCAGAATCGCAGAATGAATAGGAAGAGTGAGATTCCACTCCACGAGGAGAGGGGTGAGGAGGGAGCGCCATACAGAAAGTTTTCTTACCCTTATTTGTTCATCATATTTAATAGAACGCCCGCTCTCCCAGTCAAAGCCAAATCTCATCAGGTGAATCACCAACAGGCTAGGTAAGACCTTAATGCAGGTGCGCTTCACTGTAGTTCTCTTAAAAAGAAAAGATAATATCACCTCTACCTGTATACCTCAAAAATTCCATAGTAGTATTCTACAGATGTCTAATTCCAGCCATCTTGAACTGATATGCAGTACAGCCACGGGAGGGAGGATGACCATAGGATGACTATACATAAAAATTACTATTGCAGCTAATACAGAGTTTGTGCAGTGGGCTGGTATGTTACAGAACATTTCTACCATCCTGCCATCCCTCTAAATGTTCGATCTACAGTGTGAATTACTGTGAATGAAGAATGCCATCTGCATGGATTTATGGATTTAACCTTTTGATTACATCTTCAATGTAGAACGAATAAGCAGTATCTAAGCATGGCATCTATGACCATGTAATGCTTAAGAAAACACCAAGTTATGGCTAAATCTGCTTTCACATACATTCAGAATCAATACCTTTTCTTTGCACTTTTCACAGTAGTATGCATTGCTTCCTTCTAGAACTTCTCCTCTAACAAACTGATCCAATGATATTTCCAGACTTTGACACGAAGTCACACCTAGGTTGAGAGCCATGAAGGCTTCCTCACGCTCATACCTAAATTCAAGAAGAAAAATGGTCAAGGCATTGACAGAGTAGAACCTATCCAACTGGCGCTAACAAGACATACGCTTAGGAAAGAACACTGCATTTGCCCCATAGCTATCAGCAACTGTGATGCTCACAAAGGCATACGTGCCTACCTTCTTGTGCTGTTTTGACCTACATATTTTAATAGTTATGGGACCACATAACTAACTAATGCACTAATTTTAACATTACCTGTGAGGACAGTCCTTGCAGATCTTCTGATCAGAGAAGATTCCTTGAAAAGTATTCTTAAAAATTTGGTCTCTTCCTATTTTCTGTTGGAGATGTAAAGTTAGACGTCAGTTGGATATATTGCAGAGTGAAAGACTGAGAAAGCAATAGGAATTTTAAACTTCTGAATACTATGTAGATTATAAAATAAACTGAATGGCTCTCTACCTTTTTTTCTAAAGAGCAAAGGAGAAAAAGAGAAAAGGTACCAAGGAGATGCATATAAACACTAGAAGAAAACCTTGAGGTTTTTACCTTGAGGTACTCATCCATTTGATCTATAAGACTGGTGAAGAACTCATAAGCATCCTGTTGCTCTCTAACATAAAGTTCCTTATTCCACATCTTGAAAATCTAGATATAGTATAAATATACATAAAAGGGTGATTGTACCATATACATATCAATAAAGTGATTTTTTTAAAAAGAAAATTGTTATTTTTATATGTTTTGACTTTTTGAAGTAGAACTCACTTTAACTCTAGAAATTCTGCAATGACAAAAGGCTGAATAAATGAGTACTTGTTAAGTAGGAAAGCATATATGCTAAACCGAAAGATGTAATACCTTCCAAAAGTTCTCAGGTACGTAATATTGTAGCTTGCTTTCCATCAAATGACCAAAAAGAGATTGAACTTGATAGAACACATTGTCATCTGGATTGTCTGTATCATCATCAATGGAAAGCAAGGCCTGGAAGGAAACAAATAACCTTATTAAATTGGTTCTTGGCAAAACTATTACTGTAAGTTGTCATGTCACACAGCATAACAACTTATAATTTATATATTTACTGTGTGTATACATTTATGCACACATGAGTACATACACAGTTTTGTTTATTTTTTTTTAAAATAATTCATTTACAAATGGTGCTAAGATGAACTTGCAGTTCAGGTTACAGTAATTCCAGAAAGAGGACTTTACTGCATGTAGAACCAATTACCTCTGGGAGGCCAGGCTGCATATATAGCTGCTGGAAGACAGCATTCATGTAACAAGTAGCACCACCATTCTTCAGTCCCACAAATCCTGAAATGGAGCGACTATCCACTGGTGGAAGATACTAGAATGACAAACACATTTTTTGTCCCAGTCAATTATAAAAAGCATGAGACTCCAGCAACATACAATAGCTTTTATAATCACCTTCATATGAACTGTTAAGAGCAATTTAATTGAAAACCAGGAATATAAATTCTGAAAGATTGCAAGAATGCTGCATTTGCCATTTAGCTTTTTAATGCTTTGTACAAAACTGCTTTAAAAAAATGGCCTAAAATGTAAGTAAATAAAATTGGTGATATTTAGGAAATACTTCTTTCTTATCCACAGAGTAACTGGCAAAGGACTCACTGGAGTATTTGCTTCTGAAGATGATCAAATGGGTCAGCATTTATTCTTATTTGCTTTTTGTAATTTTAAATTAAAGCCCAGGGAAATCTCATGAATGGAGCAGTTACATACATCATACACAGTACTCCCAACCATGCTAATACAAATCGAAAAAGGCTTCTTGCTTACATCAAACTCCTTGGTAAGTGCAGGGTCACACTGGTGATGCATAGAAAGCAGCTCTTTTGTAATAAGCTGGAGATTGGAAGGTGAGCTATCAGCCAGCATTACTAACACTTCATAAGCAGCTAATCGGCTATCTGCTGTACTGCACCTAAAAAGAAAACCACATTTGAGATCTATTTTATAGATTACTCAATTATTTCTAATTCCAGAAGGCCATATTACTCGGAACAAGTGACAATTAATGTTCAAAAGAAACACTTAAAACAATAAAACACTTCTGAGAGACTGCAGAGTGCTGTTTTTTCTTTCTTGGGGAAGGGAAATGGGGAAGAATCAAATCAGAAGAGCAGCACCAAGAACACTCCTTCAAATAAGCCTCCCTGCGTGATATGGAGACACTCATTTTTAACATTCAGTAGCAAGGAAAAGTAGGTGCCCTAGGAAGGCGGCACAGAATTGGTTGTATATCTGAGGACAAAGAGACAGATACTCTCTATCACTGTAACCCTGATGGAGACATAATGACTTATTTACAGGGAGAGAAGCCTTGAAAGAGCTAGACCAGATAACTAACTTGCTACAAGATATGACCTTAGACCTCAGCTGCGCTAGACCACTACAAAACACTTCCACTTAGCTCTTTTCAGTGTACCATCAAACACACTAGCCCTTTCTTCTAAAGGCCAAAGAAAAGGCTTTATTTACCTTAAGCAAACACTGCAATGGAGCAATGCTGGAGCAAAACACTAAGGTGTAGCAAGTCCCATTTTTTTCAGGGGTTGCTAAATGCTCCACTGGAACCTCCTTTAAGGCTTGGGGAAAGGCAGTGTGGATATGCCCGATCTAACTCTAACACCAACTAGTCAGTGTAATGGTAAGCAATCCAGCTGCAGCAGCACAAAACTCCACAAGCTAACCCCTTCAGATATTGTATGGCAGTAACAGCAGACAGGTGTGACAGGAAAGAAAAAGCCTATTCTTTTTTGCCCATTTGACATATTCTGGCCTATTATCAGCTCTCAGGTGCAAGGAGACTTACTCTGCATTAGCTTTTTATAAAACACAGTTCTTTTGAAGGGAAGAAGAAAACAGCAGAACTTTAAAGTTTGTAATTTACAAGGGGGCTGCAAAGTTAATTTCCTGCTCATGCTCCAATTTAGGCAACTTCCCAAGCAATGATGAGCTAAAGGAGTACTCTTTGGACTCATAAAATCAGCACTCAGTTGTGCTTGCAGTTCATCATTGATCTAACAAACAAAGCACAGACTTCAGAAGTACAGACAAGCAAAAGACTTTGGGTCACACAAAAACTTACAAAAATGCTATTTGGACACTTATGTAGGAAATGTAAAGAACTGGAGAACGCTCCAACATTGATATTAAATGCTACTATCTGTAGCCCCAGTGTGACATTTGCATTCAAGAGATCTAGGACAAATACCAGCATAAACAAAAAAATTCCATTTTTACTTTGGATGAAAGTCTTGCTGACTGATTGCAGCAGTGCCTGCTGGAGAATGGCTATTCAGAATAATCCTGGATGCTCGGAAGAGGAAATCGTCCAGCAATGGCTTTATCAAAGATGAACCTGGAACACAGTAATCCACATCTACTGTTAAATACTTACATTATCACTGCAAATGTCAAAAGGTGTTCTGTAACAGCAAAATCACTAATAGCACCATTTCAACAAAAACCATATCTAAATATTTTATTAAATGTCAAAGGTACTGCCAAAATGGCTTCTTATAGCTCTGCATCACTTCTACTCATGTATTATAATGTCTTCACACGTACTGTCTATGGATCAAGTAATCTGTTAGTGCCATGCAAAATTCACACTAGTCTAGTCGCTTTAGAGTAAAAAGGAATAATACTTACCAACCATTTCCTTCTCTGCTCCGCAAAGTGAAAGGAGAGTCTTGATGAGCCTCAAGTGTCCTGCTAACAGGATGTTATCAGCTTCACTGGTCTCACACTCAGCTGTGCGGTTGGGTTCAAAATTGTCTAGCCAGGTGATCTCATCTTCTAACATGGCAGCTGGGCTTATCTTTAGCTGTTCCATTTCTGATGCTGCAAGAGAAAAAGAAAACCCAGAAAAATTAACAGCTCTATAAACATAGAATATAAATACCAAGAATTTCAAACAGTTTGGTAATTGTCTAGTTTCCCCTCACAATGTGTACAAAGTATACAGAGTAACCCATTTCACTTTCCAAAAGGAATGAGCTGCTTTGCTGTTACTGAATGCCAAAAACAGTCCATGCCAGCATTAACACAAGACAGCCAGCACGCTGACAGGTCACATAGAGTTTATGGTGTAGTAACCACTCCATGAAGGCAATTCTACATCTCGTCTGCAGAAGTAGGACATGCTTGGAAGGTACAGTCAGAATGACATGTGTGCCTGCACATACTTACATGTGAGGTCATCCAATAACTGACACCTCAGGTCAAAATATTCTGTGCACTGGGACAAAAGTCTGGAAGAGGTACAAACAGAAAGAAAGTTTATTTTAAAATCAGAAACTTTTTTCTAAGCAGTTGCCTTTAAGGCTTGTGTGCTCTGTCCATATAATCCAAAATAGCATAGCCATCTAGGTACGCTTCTGCATGCACACGCTGCAGCTTTAAAACAAATTTCTTCTCAACAGCTACTTCTGAATGTTATGAACAACATTTAATCCTGCTTTCTTCCTTCACCTCGTAACAATTTTAATTATCAGATGACAATAAAACAACATAGTTTAACTTCTCAGTTACTCCTCTATTCAGATTCCTCTAGAAATTCCTGTTTAAAATTACTGCTAGATTCAGAAACCTTTTGCCAGTAAGAGACAAGTTAATAGGAGTGAAACCTACTGTCTTTAATGGTGTAGTGGGTAACATAAGCAACAAGAAATCAGATCAGATCACGGGTCTGGACATCACTGAAAAAGCTGGAGCCTTTAGGATTGGTTTCTTATCTAGATCTGTGCAATACTATCAAATAAATTCAATGTTACTGTCACAGATCCCATCACCTCTGTTCCTCATGCAGGATTCCAGTCAGGTTCTGACTGCCATGAATACATTCTAGAAAAAGCAAGCCTATTTAGCAGTTACCACCTCCTGAATGGGAAGTCAAATAAGATGAACTGTGAGAGTTTGCAGAGGATGAGTTGTACCTTGAGAATTCAGCTTGATTTCCCTTCAATTTACATACTTCCAAAACTATCTGGGGTCTGACAGGGATGTCTATTTTTGACAGACTTGCAAAGTCCTAATCCCTTGCACCTCAGAGCTTCCACAGCACTAGTTATTTAAAAATGTGATCCGCTTCCTCAATAAACATGCATCTGACTCACCTCTGGTTGATTCCTCTCATGATGCTGGTTGGTGACCAAAGAGGCAGCTGGGCACCAAGAACAACACTCAGGAGAAACTGGTTTGGCTTTTGTACGTCTGGGTGAGCTGATGTGTCTGTCTGACTAAGGGTGTACAACTGGTCACAGGCAACACGACGAATCTGAAACAGTGTCATCGTCAAACACTTGCAGCTTAAGCTTAAAGGTTGTAAGAAATACAATTCTGTTTTGTTAGACATTTAACAGGAAGAACAGACATTGAAAAGCTGGTGTAAACCAGACTATGATCCCTGCACCCACCAGCCAGAGTTTCTCTATCTATAGGGATTTAGCAATCCACTCTCATCCCTGAGCTAAAAGCTCTGATGCTTTATTAAACACAGATTATAGATTCAGATAAGGGGGAGAAGATGCAATGACTTCATGCAAAATATATTAGATGCAACGAAATGAAGTAAGCGTGACTTGAAAATCTCTAGATCTTAGAATATCCAGAATAATCTTAAAGCAGGGAGAATGAATTTTAGGAGGGTTCTGACATTTGTAAAAATTTTTCAATAGTTCAGACGAGTCCATTAAAACTTACCCAAATCTTTTGAGGTGGAAGTTACTTGGAACTTGCCCTAAATTACTAGTTCTACAGAATTTGTCTCACCAAAACGAGAGTATTTTCTTTAGACTAGCCACAGCAGAGTCCTGTGTGCCTCACAGATTCAACAAGCCTAAAGAATGTAATACTTCAGCATTTTCTATCAACACATCACTAGATACTGGAATTACTAACAATTATACAAAGGTTGTTAATTCAAATACAAAAAACTGTGGGAATATTTGTAATGAACAATTTCACCTTCAGACCATATTAAATGATCAAAGTGTACACATTTAAGAAGTAGAACATTTAAGAAGTTTTCAGAGAAGGATCCTCACCTCAGCACTTGGTGATCCAAGCAGTATGTCAATGATGAAATCAGCAACACATGGCAAATTGTAAAAAGACCCTAGAATAGAAAAGGATCGGACTATCTTTTCTTAAAATAATAAAATTTTAAAACTTTAAATAATTCAGTTACAGTCTTGCATTAAAATACCACAGGATCTAGAGGAAATCCCCCCATCAACACTGAAAAGCAGTAATGGCTATTTGCATATTTCCCCATCTCCTTCCCTCAGAGACTGGCACCACATTAGAGCACCATTTTCCTTCGCCTTCCACCACCACCAATGTTTACGCTTCCTGTACACAAAGGTTCAAGTACTAAACACCAGCTATGCAAACAGCAGCACTTACGGAATTACATACTTCAAAGCCAGTGCAAATATTTATATACTGGCAGTAAGTCAGCTTTTCCAAAACATTTCACAAAGGCACAGCACTACATGCTGTCTTTCATGCCACCTGTTCTTTAGTCCTGGATAAAACCCCCTGTAATTTTTAATGAAATTTTATGTTTTTAACTTGAGCTGTCTCAGCTTACAAAGCTAGAAGTTTCTCATTATTTTTTGCAGTTGCCTGCCTCCAAAAGCCTTCCCCCACCTTACTTATATTCTAGATAGTGAGTAATCCAATTCTATTTCATACCTAGTTGCTGACTGCGTAGCTGAAGGCAGGTTACTAAGAGGGACAAGGCTTCTCCAGCAATCAGAGCATCTTTGGTGGATACGGACTGCTGTCTCACACAGATACCAGCATGCAGTGCAGTTGGCTCTCCTTCGCTTCCTGAACTACAATTACTTCCTGCATTGAGAAATGAAAAAGTTCTGTAAGCCATTACATATTTCAGATGTTTTGAGCTTTTGCTCAGCTCTCTACAATTTAAAATCTTCTCCAAATGCCACATGAAAGTACAGCATTTTGCTCACATTTGTGTAATTCAATCATATTCCTGAGGTGGAAGGAACCAAAGAGGATCATCGAGTCCAACTCCAATCAATTCAGCTTCAAGCTTCGAAAAATGTTCGATTAAGAATAAACCAAACACTTTCTTTAGATTGGTTTAGAGACACAGTTAACCTACCGGAGCTGCTAAGTCTGTTTCGAATCCCAGCAGGAAATAAAGTGTTGCTCTCTTTTATTGGCTGACTACTTCCCACGAGGTCCAGTCGTCCCGCAGCAGCAGCCCAAGAGAGTCGCATGAAACAAGCCACTGTGGAAGTGAAATCATTCACCTCCATAGTCTGAAGGAACAAGAAACAGCAGTTACTTCTGTGATATTCAACAGCCTTTGTTAATCACAGGGATAAGAGGAATGTATCTTCTGGATCATGTCAAATCGATATTTGGATTTGTTTTCCTCTCTCTTCTCTAAGCAGGCTCAAGGATACAAGAGCCTTTTTGTTCCTAAGAAGAGATTAGTATTGCTCCCTTAATAGGAAGTACCTTGTTTTTAAATTCTCCACTAGGATAGATACCCTTTTCACCTATCTGGAGGTAGACATGCTGATTTCAAGTCATATCCATCCATTTGGGAAGCACTGCCCAAGAACCTAACATAGCCACACTTCTTACATTAGCTACAAAGTTTCTTTCAGCTGGACTCAACTTTCAAATGGGTTGAGTTCTTATCAGATTAGACTGTTTTAGTAAATAGCCAGTCTCAGATTAATTACACTGACATACCTATAAAGGGGAAACCAGCATTTTCTTGAAGTATTGAAAAGTTTCCCTTTTTCCCAGGGAACTACCAACCAAATTTAATTTTTAATGAGCTATCTGAAACAAAAAACTTGCCCAAAATTTCTAATTTAAAGAAACATGGACTATATTCACAGAAAATTAACAAGAACAAGATCTTGAGTTAAGTGTGACTGAAAGTAAGTCACAGGTGAGATTTCTGTGTAGATCTCTTTCCGGTGAGCACTTTTGGGGTACTGCTTCCCTTTGTATTGACAAAATAAATTCTGAAATTGTGTTAAAATTCATATCAAGATCAGGAAGAGAAACTGATGGTCAGGATTTTCAGAGGCTTTTAAAATGGAGTCTGGGCAAGAACCTGTATAAAAAACATGATGAGTTATACAGCTGGAGAGAACACTGCTACATCACCATAAATCAAACACTTCCTTAC
The DNA here is from genome assembly GCF_949628215.1 of Phalacrocorax aristotelis. Taxonomy (NCBI): domain Eukaryota; kingdom Metazoa; phylum Chordata; class Aves; order Suliformes; family Phalacrocoracidae; genus Phalacrocorax; species Phalacrocorax aristotelis. The sequence continues at coordinate 44,789,489 of NC_134281.1, read as the reverse complement.
TTGTATGGCAACTCTTGCTGCTGGTATGATTTCTTCTACCCTAATGGAAGATCTATCAGACACAGAGAGCTGTCGGTAGGATGACTTCTCAGGTGTTCCACAAATGGACATCTGCCTACTTGCTTGTCGGCTGACATTACGGAAAGGGCGTGAGGACAATGTTTCTACCCCATCTTTAATGAAATCCTCATCCAGTAAGGTAGGCATTGTCTGGCCAACAAGCAAGAACCTACATTCACAGAGGAAAAACGTCAGGCTTATTTTTGAATGTTCAGAGCAAGTGAATGAAACAGAACTCGAAGTACCAATTAGTCTTAAACGTTACAAGGTGCGCTCCAGGAGGCAAGAAAGCAGCACTTCCTCTAATGAAAGGCAATTACATACCTTGCAAGTTGCAGGCAGATGGAATAGACTCCCTGTCTTGTTTCATAGTCTACTTCTGATGGGATGGAATCTCTCTGCATCACATTCACCACCAAACTTAAAAACAAATCAATAAGACAGACTCCATTTGAAAATGTTTTACATTAGGAAAGAGCTACAATTAATTTATCTCTATCCTTCCCTCCTCCTATTCAGTCAGCTGAATGCCAGTTCAAACCACCAAACTGGAATCTTTGGAGACTAACATCCCCATTTCCCTTCCAACATCAACAGATGGAAGCTTTCTCTTCCTGCTGGAAAATGCTTCGGGATCTATGGGGTGGGGGAGCGTGGACAGAATTGCTGAGAGCAACATATACTTGATAAATCTGATACAAGCACAAGCAGTATTGCCAGGGCTTCCAAACCACTCACACTGTGCCTCAACTCTCATCTGAAGGGTCTGAGTTTTGGAGACTAGAGAATTTAATTTTGTTCCCACTGCACAGTCTATGCTTTGACTGCTTAATGTGTCCGCTGGTATCTATGCAGGACAGTTTAATGTACACACTTGCAAATTTGAACTGAAACACTTACCTGCTAACTATCCAGGTATCAACTACCTTATAGTAAAAGCTACACTTCACAAGCTTATCTGTGCCTAACGTTATTTTGGGGTTTAACAAGTACTCTGTTACATAACTATGGTGGCTACAGTAGCTTTTCAGACACTAGATGATGAAAAAACAGATCTGGGTGGATCTTTTCTGAAAAATAAGCTGACAGGTGTACTAGTGTGCTACACTGTGGAAATCAGAAACCATGCAGAACTGCTAACTAAATGAAGTGTTATAAGTTGAGTCAAGATTTTGAAATCTAACCTCAAACCTCCTGCTCTGAGGAAGTTTTCACAGAAAGACTTGGCACAATTTCTTGCCATTTCATCATCTGCAGTTGGCATCAGCTTGGAGCTCAGTACCTAAAATAAATGAAAATAAGCATGCATACGCACCCCACCCCTCGCCCATATTATTCTTTATCTGCTGAAGGTTAAAAGTATAACAGAAAAAAATCCACTACAAATTAAGCAATTTACACTTATCCAAAGCTTGAGTCAGTAAAGAGAAATCACATTAAAAATATTCAGGACAACTATGGCTATTTCAGATATTTATTCTGTATCAAAGGGCATGTTTTTCTCATTGCAATTTACTTGTTAGGGAAAAGGATAAAGCACATGAAATGTCTTCAGGCTCAGTTGGTGCTCCTTAAGAGCCCAAATCCTCCTCCTTTCTAGACTTGCAGTTCACAGTATCCCGTACAACACCCTACAGATGGCTTACTTATTGATTCATGCCTTCTGAAACATAACTATATCCCTATTACTGGTTTGTTTTTTTTTTAAAGATGGTCCAGGTAATTCTGCACTGTATCATCCCTCCTGTTTTCAGTCATCACTAAATTTCACAGAATGCAATTACACTCAGAAACACAGCTATAAGGAAGTCTCTGGTCTCTGTGGGTCAGATTTCATGTACATTTATAATCAATTTCACTTAATTTTACATAACAAAAAACCCCAAAACACCACCCAAACAAAGAAACCCCAGCCCCTCCCAAAACCCCAGAAAACCCCCAAAAGTTATTTACTTTCTTGAAAAGTCTCTTTGGCATGTACAACCATCAGTGCTGCATGTGGGAAAACAAAATGCATCTTTCCAGGTTCACAGGTCAGAAGAATGGTTTAGAGTTCCAAGCATGAAATCTTATCACAACACTGCATGATATAACCCTGAACATCTGCAACATTTAATTTTCATCTCTTTCACATTCTTTGCAAATTTTCTGTGCACATTTTTTCAGAAAGCAGTTCAGACTAGTTCTCGTATTTTCAACAGATCACCAGTTGAGGGATTAAAAAAAGCACATCATTCTTCTGACAGAAATCATCTTCCAGTTGGCTTGACTGGACTTGAGGAACAAGTCCACTCATATGATCTACACATCTAATCCAATTTACCACCTCTCATCCCTTGCCAGAAAAGCAAGCAATTTATTACTTGTTTTTATTATTTCCTCTGGCACAGAAGCATCAGATAACTGTCTCGTCATACTGTAATATAACCTGCCAGTTCAACAAGATATCCTTGCTGTGATATGCTAAACTATTTGCTTTCAGTTGTAGAACTTGTTAACATACTTCAAAGACATCATCAAAAATCTTTCATTCCAGCTGTACAGAAAAGGGGGGAATCCCAAGACTGCAGTGTGATGACAGTGTAGGAAGACAAAAAGTTAACATTAGACTGCAGAAGCCCAAAGAAAAGCAACTACACGAAAATTCCTACAGTAATCTTGGCACACGCTAGGAATGAAAGAGAATAACTTTGTCCACTGTTTCTGAAGGTGCTGGCAACTGCTCCTCCAACTTGAAGTTGTTCAAACTGTATTTCTAGTCAGTCCTTATAAACAGTGGGACCTGTGAGTAGAACTAGAAACTGTCCAGCCTCCCACAGTATGCAGATTACAGCGTTCTAACAAGTACACCAGCTGATCTTTCTCATGCTCTTTAAAATCCATCCACTGAACACTTGGGAAGAACCTTTTTACAGGGTCCAATCCAGCTTTTTGGCTAAAGCACTTACTCAGGAGAACACCTGGGGCTAAAAAAATTGTATGTATTCCACCCTCTTTACATGCACTGCTAAAACAGACCAGAAGCTTCTGTGTAAATGCTCTGCACACTTGGATAATGAAAATTCTTCATGGTTGAATGCTTCTCAGAAATTTTCCTCCTTAGCCTCTACATACAAAACATGATAGACTTATACAGGAGGGAGTTAGCGTTGTTTTTCTTTTGAATTGAATCAAGCAAAACCAAACAAAACAACAACTCCCATTAATTTTTAAGAGAGCAAATTCCTCCCCCCTCCCCAATATATATGCTAAAAATCACACACTCAGATTTTCTGGAGATTCAAGCAGGAATTTCACCTAAACAGTAAGAACTTTGATGTTTCTTTGTTCCCCTCCACTTAGTTACGAATACTCCTTCCACCTTGCAAATCACAAAACGAAGGGACTGGCTTCATAGTGTAGTCTCTAAAGGGGAACTTTTTACCCCTTTCATTCTGTGTAGAAGTTATCACATACATAAAAGCAGACTATGACATGACATTTCCATATTGCATAATTATCCTGTCATAGTGGACTCCTGCCCAAGAAACTTAGAACTCCTTAAACCTTAGTGCTCAAAAACACAAGTAAAAAGAAGTAAATTTGTTTTCTTACCTCTAAATTGTAGAGCACTCTAAAGGTGGACATGCCTGGAGCAAAAGATCGGAAAAGACTTTCTAGTATTGAACTAGCACTGGGCTGATGTTGGTGTTTTGAAGACAAGGACGGTGATTTTGAAGACTGAGAACTTGTTTCTGATAGCAGTGTTTTCTAGGAGAATTAAGCAACAGAAGAAATATTTTGAGACTACCGCATTTTTTTTGTAATTCGCAATACATTTCCTGTAATCCCCGTAATAACCCTCTCACCTCCAGCTGCTTGGAAATAAGTCAATAATACTTAACATGAGCATTAACTTGCAGTAGAGTTGCAAACCCTTCACAGATTATAATCTGACAGGGAATTTAAGAAACTTGGTAGTAAAATCCTTTTTGTTAATATCACCAAGATCAGTTACTGCTTAATCCATACCTTCCTTCCCAGGGAATCAAGCTGATCAAGAGCCTCCTGAATAGCTGGGTCAGTGGGAATCAAGAGCAGAAGCTTCCTCACTCGCAGTGTTATCCTGAAAAGTTATCAGAAATTACTTGTGCAAAATAGGGTTCAGCCACACTGTGGCCTGGTGGATGCCTACACGCTGTGAAATACATAGCTATTCAAAGTTTGCAGTGTGAGCATTTCTTCAATATCCAATAATCATTTAGTTTGCTTACCTTGGCTCCTCTAGATTGGCAAGCTGGTAAAGCATATCAAACACATTACACACGAGAGCCATGACTACTCCAGGGAGGGATTTCTCCTGAGAATTAAGCAGAAACACAAAGGTCTCTTTCTCCCCTCTGTGTTGCAAGTAATTTAAGAGAGCTCTTCACTGAAGCAGCTAACCCAGTTGCCAGCCTGCCCACAGAAATCCCAGTTACTTTATTGTCTGAGACAACATTTGAATTTTTACATTACCCTATTATTCCCCTTTTAACAATCAATTCTTGAAGTCAGCTTTTAGTTAGGGGTGACATACAAAACATACAAGGAACAGTGTGAACATGCTAGTTGATGCTTTTAGCTTATTCTCATACTGCAGCTTTATTAATAATGGAAACCTGGAAATCTCTCCCCCTGACCAATATATTTGTTTAAAAGACCCTGTAGAGATTAATAAACACCAAGCAGGCTACAATAGGTGACAGAATACAGATTATGAAGTCCAGTCTGCATGCATAAGGCAATTGCTCATTTAAATGCTTTGTTTCAATGGCAGTTTGAAAGCACAACCAGATACTCAAACTGATGCGAACAGCTTCTGTCTCATCTTACTGTACCTCTTCCACCCCAGCAGTGCCCCCCCCCACCTATTCCCCCCTACAGGTAAAACCTGAGGGAAGGTTTCAGGCTATTACACTGTACCTGTTCCATTGCATAGGATGAACTAAATACACTGCTGCTATTGCTGGAACTAGTTGAGGAATCTGCAGAGCTCCCTGATGGAGTCCCACTTCCTGATGTTTTTACTGTAAGGACTTGTTCATCAGAGAAGCCCAGCTGGTGGAGTAGTTTCTGATCTTTGTTTACTGTTAGCTGCAAGAAAATATTTATCATTTAGTTCTGGAAAAGAGACTTAATTTCATAAAGAATGAGAATTCTTTGTAGTTAACATACCAGACTGTCATTGGCAAATATCTGTATATTATCCACAGACGAATTCAACATCTTTGCTATCTTCCACCTGACGCTCCCTACAGTTTCATTGCTATGAGCCTGTAAAATTAAATGACACTGGTTCAGTAAGTCTACTCAAGCAGTAAATTCCAAGAGAAAAAAAGAAAAATCTTCCATTAAAGTCTTCCTGCTCCTCTGCATAGGGTGGTAAAGGTATTGTCCACAAAAGAGACTGACAGGGTAGGACAGCAGTAGAAATGCTCCATCACCAACAGTAAGAAAACTACTTTTTCCCCACCCCGGAATAATGATCAAAATACAGTCTACGGACACAGCCATTACAGTAGCCTTATACACACTTTTAGCATTCTTCAAATAGAGTTTTCAACTTGACTGGAGTCCTTAAATGCAGCTTACTCTGTTCAGTCCAGGCATCAGAAAAACCCAAGAGCAGCTACATGAACAACACGTAACCTGTGCACACATACCTCTATGGTGAAGGTATCTTTGGTAGACTCGTACGTAACATTAAGTGTTAAAAGATGTCCATGGAAAGAGGCACCATGAGGTAGAATAGTTCGGGGAACAGAGTAAAGGTCCTACAGGAATAGAAGGATGACAGTAAATACCACCCTTGAAATCAAAGACATTTCTATGATGGTATGTAACAAAATTACTAGAGTTGCATAGGTTTAAATAACTTTTCCTATTTTTAACAATATTGGAAGCTGTGTTCTCAGCCTTACCTAGTAAGAAGTTACATATCTTACCTCTATTGTTATCACATAACGCTCTGCCAACAGCAGCAGTCTCTCAATTATTACAAGTTTAGTTGACCTAGAGATAAATATTGAACACAAGAGTAACTTGTCTCAGAGATTAATTTTCAATGCCCACAAGTACCATGAATTACCTATTTTCAAATATAATTCCTTAAAATTGGAGTTAGTTCAGCTGAAATTAACTAGGTAAACAGGCCAAGAAGCTTGTGTTACACTGCTTGAGATGTAGCCAGCTTCAGAAGAAGCTTCATGTTCATAAAGGTCCCACCCTGCGCTCATATATTTAAGCTACACACATTTAGGTATGTGTAAATTAAGCTAAAGGATTAAAACCCATCCTTTCCTGTCCCAATTGAAAAACTGACCAAACAAAACCCAAAACAGGCCAAAAAACCACAACAAACCCAAACCAAACCCCACTACCCCAGATATATTACATGACTAATAGGCTGGTAATAGTCTGTGGGGTTTTTTTTGTTTGGTTGGTTTTTGGCAGGTTGGGGCAGGGGGTGATTTCTTTTTATTTTATTTTTCTTTAAAACCACAGGTTTTTCAAAGTCTCTTTGGAACTCAAATTGCATTGCAATTGGAATATTCAATTGAGAAACCACCAGAATATACAACTACCAGTATTTAGAATTTTAATTAGTACTCAAAATCATGTGGGAAGCAGCTGGGAGCAAATGTCTACTGACATATTTATTCTTTTAAAGCCAGGCCTACCTGTAAGGAGACTGAACTGATGTTGCTACTGTAGGCATAGCAGTTGCTGTAAGCATTTTTGTAGCTCTTGTAACAGCATGTGTTAACGTTGGACCACCAAGTGCAGAGCTGGCTGCCTACAATACAAAGCAGAATATAAGTGCTGGCTTACATGGACAATTAGCATGTCCAGGAGAGCAGAGAGGATAAGAAATATTTGCAGAAATAAATGTTTTCTTTAAACAGAATTATTGTAGTCTATTATTCTAAGATTAAAAAAACTGAAAAAGGCTGTAGGTACACGAACAATTTAGAATTTGCCCCTTACCTCTAATCGTGTGTAGCAATCAGCAATGAATTTCTTGTGCAGTGATACTGAATCCTAAAGATAAAATGTACAAATGAATTCAAACTTAAACCAAAATCATGGGAATTACTCAAACTGAGCAGAACCCAACAAATTACACATTTTTACCATGCAGAGTATCAAGGCTCTATGAATGTCAAAGCACTTTCAGGTACAAATATATGCCTACCTTTTTCAATCTGGGAGTTAGATTAATATAGCTGTAATTTATTATCAATTGAATAGCTTCATTGGCAATTTCTTCATCAGGTGACTCCATTGCAATCTTCCAAATGAAATCCATTCCTATTAATTCCAGTTTTTCTACACTCTACGCAAGAAAGAACAACAGTAAAACATGACTGACTTCTTACACAATAGGGAGAGTTGAACCACAGGAACAAAACAGTCTTCCATCTGCTGGAAAAGCATCTTTTGACTGAATCTTAAAGATTTTCTTTTCCCACATGCTGCCAAGTTTTGGCAAAGGCAAAGTGCAATCAATAGCTGCAGATTTGTATATTTATACTAGAAAAAAAATTGTTTACAGGTGGATATACAAATTCCGAAGAACACTCTCAGTCAAGCCAACTGAAAAATTAAAAACTTCAAAAGCATGGAGAAATTTAATTGGGAATGGAATTTGTTGAATAAAGGTCAACATGTTAAATAACCACGTAATAAACTATCAGAAAACCTACTATGATACTTGGCAAAAAATTATACATTTGAAGTAAGTTAACTCTCTGCGATAAAGATCTAAAATGCCTATGGAAACTACTTCACATGTAACCATTAATTTAACAAAAACATTGAAGGACCACGGAGTTAAAAAATATTGTAGGTTGGAATTTGAATATAGGCCTACATCTCTTGTAAAGAAAGAAAGAAAAAAAAAAAAAGAGGAATATTTTCCTGCCAGGGAGAAGCGAAAAAATGCACACTAGAATTAATGATTATTAATAAAAAAGTAGTCCACTCATTCCTCCTGCAAAATTTTAGAAGCTACATACCATCTTCCATCTACCGATTGCTGAATTTTAACTGTTGTAATTCTGGAGTTTTAGCTTCAGAATTTAACAATGTCAATGCTAGAAGGACGATTTGCATATTAATACAAACATGACCAGGTCAAACAGCTGCTAAAGAATCCTTGTCTTGCCTCCTCCCATCCCCAAGATACCACAGGTAGTATACAAGAATGAACTTGCCAGAACACTCACCAGTTGAGTTCCTTGCCTCTTTAGTCGATGGTCACACAGGTTCACATTTTCAAAGAAAGTCTTAAATAAACTAAAACCTGGAAATGAAAAAACGTTTCTATGTTTCTTTGGAAAAATGAAGGTATCAAATACAGGTGATAACCTTTTCCCCTCTACAGCTATTAAAACTCAAAATGATAAAGACCCCTTTATTACATTGATTTACAGAACTGTTTGGATATTTAATCTGAAAGCTTAGGAAGCAAATTCCTGGTACATATTTAAAAACCAAATCTGTTGACCAAAATAATTTTCTTACCATTCATTGTAATTTCATATGACTCCAGTTTAAGAATTTTCTCTTTGAAGAGCTGCTGCTGTACATCACTCTCTAGATCATGCTGTCCTTTTGTAAACCACTCAAAGCACATCTGTGAATGAAACGCAGATGTATTTTTACCCCATTGTCATAGCAAATATTTTAGTTTTATACAGCATTGGCAAACTATGTCAGATACTACAGTAACTCATCTTACAGAAGTTTTATCTACAGCAAGAGGTTAAAAATCTAGTCTAGTAACCTCACGTATTACACAGGCTTTATTGCAGCATTAGGGTACTTCATATTCATAGTCATCTTACACCCAAATAATGCTCAATGTCTCTTATGACTCCGCAAACTTGCACGTATCCCTTTTCAAATAAACCTGCAACTAATCTGGCCAACGGTCAAATTTAATGTTAGAAGAGCATCCTAGTCATAAGTGAGCATATAACAGTGACTCCATTAGCTGACACAAAGCATATAATGCATTATTGGTTTGTGTTTGCTACTTATGCTTCACATGTCTCAATAACATATGCTACTCATGACACATTAAGATTCACTCTGCAACCAAAGACACAAACTTTTAAAGTTTTTCTTACCTCTCGATCTAACTCACAAACATCCTGGCCAGTTACCAGGCATTCCCAGATCTCCCTGGCACGATTCCAGCCCAAATAAAGGGTGGCTTCTTGCAGAAAAAATGCCAAAAATTTTAGATGTGCCTCCAAATACTAAGAAAAAGGAAACAAAAACTCAAGCTTAAGACTTTTCTTTCTGAAACAAGAACTCTGAGTACTCTTTATTTTTTTTCAAGCTTAATTCTCAAAATACAATATACTTTGCTAAGCCTGGAAAACAGAAATTGTCTCTGCAGTGAGATTTATTCTTATTTTACACGATTTTTAATGTTACTTCTTTTTGATTACCTTTCCAAAAAGGAATGTTGAAGTCCCCTTGGATTTGCTATTACTTTCTTGATACTGATATTATTTGACACTAGTTACTAAGTCACAACTAGTATGGAAAAATGATTATCAAAACCTTAGCAAACCGTTACAACCTATCTGTGTGTGTAGCTTCCATGTCCTAACTAGCAAATCTCTTTTAGGTTTCAACAGCTTCACACTAAATTCAAAGGTATAGTCTCTACAAGGATAGTTGGACTGAAGCTGGTGGAGAAGCTGGAAGCTGCTTGGAGACAGAAGGTCCTGGGGTAGGGAGATCTATCTCTCTACCAGTTAAAGACTTTGCTAAGGAACTTGTAGACTGTGATGTTTGCCCACCCTTGCTCTATAATGTAATAACAAAGCTACAACAAGCCCTACTATATGTGTCAGAACTATAAACACACACTACTGTAATTATTCACCAGAGAATATACATACCAGTGAATTCCAAAAACAAAACATCACCTAATCTTATGCAACTTGGTCAGTGATACACTACACCATGCTTTCAAAAACTTAAGGCAGTAAGAAATTCAGGGTTCAGTACCTCACGGTAAGTGTATCGGCCATCCACTAATGTTGCTCCAACAAGCCCTCCTGGACCTGCCACAGATGCAGCCAAACGGTGGCATGATATTAAGCTTCCTGTCACCAACTTCACTATTTCAAAGTTTTTCTTTAAATCTTGAATAATGCTCTTGGGGGGGGGGGAGGGGGGGGGGGAGGAAATTAAACACATTGAGAAAAGAGGTTTTAAAGAAAATACATAAACAGGCACGTGTACACAGCAGCCTGCTCTTCTACAGATGCGTCTCTTGCCCAAAGAAGTAACTGTATCCCTTCCATGCATCCAAAGCCCGCTGATGTTAGTGTTTTCAGCATGTGCTGAGATACACGTGCTGCAGGTTGCAGGCAAAGTCCCACACCTCCACTCAGCCACTGTATAACACATGTGACTTGCTGGTATTTAGTCTGTTTTCCAAGAGTCAATGTCAATTCAATTACAAAGTAGCTGGTCTAAACATTAGCCATTGTTCATTTCTTAAGAGGCATGCCTGTTAATTATTCTACAAAAAGCTAAGAATAAAATAAATTAATCCTGACACAGCAAACAGATTGATACATATATAGATACACACACGCACACACAAATGGACAGCAGATGACACAGCATCTCTACTTGAACAGTTTGTTTATGCTACATCACTAAACTGTACTTGTCAAAGTGTTTTTTAGTTTGGTATCATGTCCCCCCTCTCCCCTATTCTAAACTCAAACTTCCATGTCCTACAGAAGCAGAGCCACACACACAAAACAAAGGTTTCAAAAATCATCTTAGTCTATATTCTTACCTTGTCTTGTTTTTGGTAAGTTTGCTTAATAAATGAACGTGTGATTTCATGGAGCTGACGTAATGCTGGCACCACCCACACAAATTGAGGATTATTGTGCTGGGATGACTAACAGTAGAAAAGGTAAAAACAGTTACACATATGTATATGTTCAAAAAACAGATTAACTTTCTTCTTAGACTCCTTGAAACCTAATGATTTTTATCAATGCCGCTGTTTCAAAACAACAGCTACTAGCTCTGAAGGCTTTAGTTACTTGCTCCTGGTCCCTTTCCAAACACGCTCAAGGTGCCCTTCTTCACATTCTACAAGAAGTTCTTTGACACACATATGCCATTTTGCTATCCTTATTAAGCCCGAAGTACCACCTCCTTGCTAGAGAGCATGCAAATTAAGTAGACAAAAAGAACTCAGTTGCACCAGAGAGAGATGATAACCACCACCTTCCTCAATTATGGGACATGAAGCAGGCCTGTTAGGGCATAAAAGGGCAAATCCAGTTAAATGATGTTACTTATTGCCAAAGCAAGAAAAACGGAAGAAAGAACCTGAAATACTACTGAGGGTTAAGAAACAAAAAGAAATTTCTGATTGGTGCTGCAAGGAGCCCTCTGATAGGAAGCAAAGGATACTTAAGCTGCATTTTGAAAGAGATCCTACAAAGAATAACCCTCCTACCTCATTGTCAGAACTGCTCATCACTTTTCTGGGATGCTTCATTTTCTGTAAAGTTTGACCACACAAACCAGTACTGAGGTTGCTTGTTCACAGAAGTGATGTCTGGTTTAAATACTGACAACAACCAATACCACCTACACACTTAGAGAGATTAAAGTAACCTGCCCATAACAGAGCGCTCTCTACAGAAGACTCCCTCATGTATTTGAGAATGCTGCCTTAATATTACACTCCCTCCCAGTTTATGTCTTCATTTCCCCTAATGAAGGGAAGTAAGAAAATTACGTATTTTTAAAACACCTGCTGTATGCTTACCCCAATCCCTTCCAGCCTACAATGACAGCTTTCTTTCCTTTAGTGTTCCCCACTGCAGCACCTCTGTTAAGGCCCTTGCCAGAATGTAATTAAAAAGAATGCAAGAACAGGAAAGGACAAGAGAAAATCTAAAAGAAAAGACCGCAAGTTCTACAGAGATTCAGAACTCAAAGCTTGAAATCCATATACATGAAGGCACACACACAAAAAGTGTGATCAGTATTAAGAAGCAATATACTCCTAAGCAACTAAAATCCTCTACAGATGCTGCAGCACAGACAAAACTTAATTTACCATGAAATAAATGAATGGGAAAAGTACAAGCCTTTTTCTTTATTTACAGTTATACTTCAGACTGAAAAAAAGAAGACAGGAGCATTCCTGCAGACCTCAAGAAAAACTGCCTGCTATGTGAACAGTGCAGGATAGAGTATATGCAGTCTTTTAAGCCATGCGCATCTGTGCTGCTGCCAGAAAACATCTTAGCACAGGCAGCTGCGGGAATGGCTTCTTTATGTTAGATTAAGAGAGCTTAAGTATTTTATTAAAATACAAAACTACCATGATCTAAGTATCGATTTGCATTTTGAGACTTAATGGCCATGCCAGAACACATGCTTAACTCAAAGAAAACTAATCTAGGCTTTCACATGAAAGGGACAGTTAAAATACTGACATACCTTTAGAGTGGTTCCATTTGCAAATTCTAACCTTGGGCCCATCCTGGTAGTTTCCCATAAACTGATCACTCCTTGTGCTGAAAATTTGCTTAAAACAAAGGCAAGAGACTTACTATGAGTCTCATGGTCAACAAACCGGCTCACACAAAGCCTACCCCTCTCATGGACTCCCCAAGGTAAGAACTTACAGATGGGACACGCAATTTGTGCATCGTGAAAGAAAGGGCAACATCAAGGCTAGACAACATTTCATTTTGGAAAAGATTAAATAATAAACCAACCCTCTTAATATCCTCTATGCATTTGATGATGTAGCTTCTTTTGATTCCCTCTTTCACGGCATAGGCATCACTGAGGATTGTCAGATGTTCCTCCAAGGCCTGCTGAATAAGACTACATGGTAATGTTGGAAGATGAGCCAGCTCCCAAAGTACCTCCAGAACCTAGAGGAAGAAGTGCAAGATCAGGACCTAGGAAGTACAGAGACTAGCAACCCTGTGTTTAATAAAGGAACAAAACTAAACAAAAAACCAAACCAAAAAACCCCAAACCAAACAAAAAGAAAGATTTTATTTCACATTCACATGCCTTTCCAGTGGTTGTCTCCACCCGTGCTTCTCGACCAATGCGCCCTATCAGGCTCAACAGCTTCTGTCGCACTCTGTCGCTCTCTGTCTCCCAGCTCTGTGCGGCAAAGAAATAACATTCACTATTAGAGCAGCAAGCACTGTCAGTCTGTTAAGTCTCAAGTGTACACAAAAATACAATTTACAATTGTTTCACTGCAGCAAAATGAAAATACAAACAAGTATGTTTCCACCATGCATATTACCTTATTTTTACTTATTTTTACCTTATTTTTACTGGGAGTTACAGTACTAATTTGCCCAACTCTTTTTCAAATATAAATTAGAAGATATTAAATATAATAATAAAATCTCAGTTTTTAAGTACCTTAGCCTTGCCTATATAATGTACTTAAAAGCTAAGTACGTTAGCAGTAGCAGATCAGGCTTTTGGAAGCTTTTTAGGAAAAAAAACCATCCCAGTCTTAAAAGTATTATTTTATAGCCAGTTTTATATTTATGTTTTTATATAGAAAATACAAATGTATTTAAGGCATTTGCCTTTTGGTAGGCTGGATGCACAAGTATCTCATCAATTCTCTTCCCAACGAACATAAACTAATGTGAAATCTTACCTTTTGGATTAGGACAAATAAATGATTGAGCTGATCAGAGCTAAACTTCACAGCAGCTGCAGCAATAATGGTATGTATGTTTTCAATCACAGTGGAGGATTGTCCTGACTGAAAAGAGGAAGGAGAACACATGAAGGTAGGTCTTTATCCCAAATGAGACAGAGAAAAATCTTCATGAAAGTGTCATCCCACTATTCATACTAATGAGAAAGAATAATGGTTTTTGACATGTTAGGAAGACAAGGAAAGAATAACTGTCTCTGCTCCTATTTCACTGGCAGAGAGGTCTTTGGAAGTAATTCCAAAGCAGGAAAGAACAAGTTAGCCTGCCTTTATTACAGCAGCTTCAAGATGCTGCAATGGCACATACCACTGTTAGGTGTGGTGCTGCAATACAGACATCCCTGTTTTTGTTGCATTGTTGTGTTTGTGTGCAGAGTGCTCCATCCCTGACACTCTAAGGCTTTACTCAAAAGTGAGCAATACAGAATCCTCACCCACACTGATGGGAGCGCCATGGTAACAACCACCAGAAGGGGAGAGGAAGCATTGTGTTTTATTAAAGAATAAAAGCGAGCGAGCTAGAATCATCCTTCAGCTCTACTAAGCATGCAAGACTTGCTACCATGCCTGCACATACTGCAGATCTGACAGCATCCAATGAGTTTGGTCTAAAATGTCAACATTTGGACAGAGAAGAAATTTTCCTGCAGAAGATTCTGGTCAGAATTTCCACGTCATTTGCATTAAGCAGTCAAACCACCTTTCCTACACAGTGATAAGTTGAATATACATAAAGTGAATGTGAAAAGATGACTTGTCAATTATATGTACGTACAGGGAGTTAAATGGGAGTTCATCCAGTCTGAGCCCACTCTCTTTAAAGTCACACTGTGAGGTGTATTCAAATTTATACCTCCAGCCGCAAAAATTAATATCCTTAGGCACGGTCTTTGGTCTAGACAAACACCTGTTTCAGGCTGGCAACCTCTTATTCCAAGTCAAATATTTTTGCATCCCCTAAAAACTTGTTGCAAAGAACTGAACTTCATCATTAGACTGAATAGCTGTGTTACAAGAAATTACCAGAACACTTGATGTTAAATGGTAAAGGAAGAAGTAGAAGAAAGCCTTTGCATTAATTGCACTGTTAAAATCTCAACACCTCCACTTTTGCAATAAAGAGATGCCTGTATTATAAACTACAAAATCCTACCACTAGAATGTCTGCTTTTGTAAGACTGTCTAAAAGTACCTTCTTAGGCTTGATTGCTTACCTGAATTCTCCAAATTTTAGTGAGCTCATCTAAAGATAATTTACTGCCCAGCAGTTCAATAATTCCCTTTATACGATCACAGTATTGTGCTTGGTCTATATTACCTATGAAATAAAGAAAGGCAACTAAATATCTTTAGAACATTATTAGATACATTAAATGCATAAGAATAAAGAAGTTCTTTCAAAAGGGAGAACAAAGTTACCTTCATTTGAAAATTCTTTTTTTACCGTTACAGAAAAAACTATCAGCTAAAAGAAAAAGGACGCTTCCATTTTTATTTCGTTTTACTTCATACATCTGAGAGCAGTTCACACTTACAGGGCCTTACCACTTGGAAAAAAACTCCAAAACCTCGCTTCTCTCTTTTCTAGGGGCTAACAATACACAAAGACAAACTGAGAGTAAAAACCCCAGGTACAGTGAGACTTCTGCGCAGACCTCAAACAGAGGTCTAGATGATAGTAGCAGAATTTGCAGGGTTTTCCTTACTCTATTTTGAAGACAACAAAAAACCTCAAACTCCTTTGTTAACAGCGTTCCATTAAAACTCATTGAAAGGGACAGATGAAATTTTTAAAGTTAAGACATTCAAAGCACATGCCAAAACTCTTTGTGAAAGTACTTACCTTCTAGAGCAATCGACAGGACAGAATTTTCTACTAGCCAATTTAGTAATCTGTCTGTATCTATTGCATTCTTCACTGACTTGGATACAGTGCTGTCTTCTATCAATTTTGTTACCTAGAAATTGCAAAATGTGCATTATACATGTACACAATGAAATCTATTCAAAAGGCTTACTGTGAAGCTTAAGTGTGAATCCTGAAATATTTTGAGCACAGGAAGTGTTTGGGGTTTTGTTTGTTTGTTCTGGGGGGTGAGGTTGTTAGTTTGTTCGGGGGGGGGGGGTTTGTTTGTTTGTTCATTTGTGTTTTTAATAAGCTGTTTAAAGGCAAGTTCCTAACCAGAAACACCTCCTTGCCATCAGTCTCTGATGCAGTAGATTCTTATTCCCAGTGTGACACAGAAAAGCTGGCCTGTGCTGACAGGTATATTTCTACAGATATACTAGAAGTAGGTTATCTCAGGCTTCTGCTTGTTACGCTCAAATCACCGTCCTATTTTTTATCCAATACTGAACCAATACAGGCTCCTCACTCTAGGGAGAAAGAGTACATTTCTGCTAAAGGCTTCAAAAGCAGCACTTTTGTAACTTCACCAAGGATACATGGCATTTATGATTAAGAACTAAACAGCAATGAGGTTCAACATCTCAATTTTCTCATAAATAAAGAAGCAAAAAAGCACAAAAGAGGGACTCTAAAACACCTTACAATGCATACTAAAAAAATTATTTTGGGGGGGACATCTAAATTGTACAAGTTCTGGAAGAGATGACTGAACAACCCTATACTTGAATCACAACCCCATGAAAAAATAAACTGTTTTCTTCTACTTATATCTAAGACTCTAGCAAAGAGAGCCTTGGTCCATAAACTCCAGCTCCTAGGTGCTACTAGTGTCCGTAAAAAAAAACCAAACCAAAAAACAATTACATAGTGTAGCGATCTGATATAACTGGACTGAAACACTAACCTAGGATTAAGTCCCATTTGTTTTTTTTTTTCCACCCCCCTTCTCTCAACGAGAGGAGGAGAGAAAAGGGATACCCCATAAGATGCTCTGAATTATCAGGGTTACCTCAGAGTATATGAATCTTATGAATCTATTATCTCAGAGTGCTATTCAATGAATAGCACAGACCACTGCTTATAAATCAACCTGAAATTGCAGTTCTTAGAAAAGGTTCAAACTATGTCTCGTCGTTTTCTAATTGGGAGGCCATGGTACTTGCAGTGGCTACTAATGTTACAAACAACTCTTGTCATATTAACTTGTTTTGGTATTTATTAGTAACTAAGCTTTTGCTAAGGCACCATAATTTGTCAGGAAGTATCGCACCACCTCTTTAAGGTTGTGGTTTCAACGACTTACTAACAACCCATCCCACCTACACACATGCACATGTACACACACACAAAAAGCCAACCTACTTCTTTCAGGGAATTCATTTTTGCACTGAAGTGAGGAGATTTTAACATGCGCAACAGAATGTCCAGCCGTAAGTCATCTACTGCAGTTACCAAATCAGGTTGGAAGCGCATACACAGCAGTTTGATACCAGACAAGAGCTCAGGGATACTGACTAGCCTCTGTTTAAAACAAACAAACAAAAAACCAAAACCAAAAAACAACAACAAAAAAAGAGGACAAATAGAAGCATTACTATTTTTGCTATTCTGTTTCGTACTTCAATGATTCACAAAGAGTAGGTTTAGTGACCCAATACAGACTGTTTAATCTATGAAACACAGTACCATGTATATCTGAAAATTTTATTTGTACACCAGAAATTCTAAGACAACAAAACCTTTGGTTAAAGTGGACTCTCCTGCTACAGATTTGGTACACTACATTGCTCCTCTGTAGTTGGACAACCTATGCATACTTTCCAGCTTACAATTAACAATTTAAGTCTAAGTCAACACTCAAAAATTTAATAGAACTGAATTCCAAATTCAGGGTAATACAGGAAGTAGTCACAAGTCACACAGCCATTTTATCAACAATTACCAAACTCTCAGAAGCAAACAGCTAATGCAACAGTCATACGCACACAAGTTATAAGAAATTAACAGACAGCAGTCAGCATTCCATACACTTCAGAAGGGGACCAACAAAACCATATTTGATAGCAACAGCAGCAAAATATTTTAAAAAGGGTCATAACATCAGATATCTCCTGAAAAGGGTATTGAATGGAATTGGGTAAATGTACTTTGTTCTACGTCATTTAGTCAGAATTCAGAAAAGGCTGTATTTTTGCCAGTGAAAATAAAGCTATTGTTCTAGTCTGCATTGCCAGCATTTCCAATACACAAAGGAAGTTCTTCCTAAATATTTAATATATAAAACATTACCTTGTCTTTCAAGTCCTTCTCTTCTACATTCTGTACGTATTTAATCATTTTATGAATGATTGGATCCAGCATGGGCTAAACAGTGTGAGAAAAGGCATGACAATCATTTTATGTTTCCTGAAATCAGTTCTATTACTCAGATCTGGCTGCAGCAAAGTGAAATATGTAGCTGAAAGCTCACGATTATCTTAGACATAAAGCAACACCTACAACATACATAAAACTATCCTGCTAGATACATCCAGAAAAAGAAGCAATTGGAGTAATAAGCCATTTCAGACCACTGTAATATAGGTGCATATGCCTCTCTGACTCCCAGTGGCTTCTAAACTACCTCCTCTTCAAATACAGACTTTCAGTCACTTACTAAATTGACAGTTTTTGTTAGTGAGTGTAGGTGTGAAGCCTGTGGTATATTTGCATGTACAAATATATCATGTGTTTTTTTTTTTCCTGTACCACATTTTTTTCCAGTATAAACTCTCATACCCACATGCTTGATCTCAGGCAGAAAGTTAAATTTCAGACAAAATCCATCCATCAGACTAGATTCTTCTCCCACATGCTTTACACTGACGAAGCTTACTAAAGGTAAAGGCAGTGGCAAGTTTCTCACTGTTGCAGATGTATATAAGGGACTACAGATCACTGTGCTTAGAAAATTAATCTGAGCATTGTCTGAGCCCCCTTATCCATCATCCTCAGGATGCTCAAAATTATTCTTGTACTTTATGCAAAGTGAGTTTTGAAGGCTTTTCAAATTAGTCCCTAGTTTCACACCAACACAGCTGTAAACTAATTTTCAATCTCTGGTTTTTCAAATTCCTGCATTAAAAAGAACAGGTTCCCATGCAGTTGTCTTTCTGATACCGTACTGCCTAAGATCTACCTTAACCATGAGAGCTCCGCCTAAATTTGAGCAAACTACTACAATCACGTATCAAGGCTTTACTATTTGCTGAAAAGAACTCATGACAAAGGTATTTTACCTGTACTACAGAAGAGTTAAGATATTCTGCACAAACTCCAAATGGCTGAACTAATGCAGAGATTGCCTGAAAGAAATACAGCAAGTATTTAGGTGCACACGCAAGAGATCTTTTCAGAGCTAGTGATCTATACCTTAAAAGGAAAATAATACTTATTCACCTTCATTTATCTCACACGATTATCTCCAGTCATTTGCTACAAATTGATTTTGGTGTGCAACTCCTTTACAACAACACACGGTTCAGCAAAGAGATTTACTCTACAGCATACAGTATGTGTTATATATTTTTAGCTGAAATAAAAACTGCCTTCCCAGTTTTTACTACATTTGGTACTCTCATCATTCTGTTCAGTTTTCTCTGTCTAATCCTGTTTCAGGCACAGAAGTAAACAGACAGAAAGGGACACATCATATTTTGGTTGCTCTCTACAGAAATGAGAGGTGAGAATGCAAGACTTAAGGTTAAAGCCATATAGGAAATTTCTTCCCCAAATCATTAAGTGGGAGAAAGCTTTTGTAAGCCTGTCATATACATGTCAAGATCTCTTTAACGCATTGTTTTATTTTTACTTACTTTATACACAAACTAGACACCTATACTACCCAAACCCTATTTGAGATTTTATATATTCAAAATATTCTATGATTTTCAAGTCGTATCTATCATCAAGAAAGTAAACTTATAAAGACATTTGTTTGCCAATAAATAATATCAAAATTGGTTTCTTCTCACATTGGATCAAGAATTGTGAAACTGAGTGTGCACCACTGTAATCAAAGGCCTAAACTATGCTGAACCAGACTTCCTTCCTAAGCAGGCAGTTATTAGTCATTAAACAAAGTCGAAGTTTCTATTGCAGTGTCAGAATTTAAATCGAGTTTCCTTATTCTTCTGTCATGCTCATATATAAGCCTATCTCTCTATAAAGTAGCAAATATCAATATCCCAAGAAAAGAAGTTGAATTCTCTCCAAATGACATTTCACTGAAAGCAGACTGATTTTATACTGAGGGACAAGATTCTAAATGGCATGTTTTTTTTCCCTTAGCCTCCTCGTTCTTCAAAGCTTGAAAGATTATGAAGTCTCCTGAATATAGGTTAGGAAGCTAAAACTAAAGAAGTTAGGCTTTGTCACCAAACAGTTTAGAACTGTTAAGCCAGGCAGCTTTTAGACACAACTCTTTAGAAGATGCTTAGGATTAGGCAGTGTCTGTCTTCCTAAGGATTTTTTTTTCCTTAAACAATGATTTCTAAAATAAATGATGGAAGTCAATTCACTTGCAGCTCAATGCAGCTACCACTGAAGTAAACAGAAAGCTAGGAACACACTTGTGAATTTACAGTGAAACTAGGCTTATTGATGTCTAACTAGAAGGCTAAATGTTAGCCAGAAAGGTACACTAATCTTTCCTCTTTTCTGTGATGTCTCAAAAGCTCTTCATTCAGGATTTTTATGTACAACCTCACTTGACCTCCAATCTGACAGCACTTCCCCAAGGCTCTGTGGGAATGCTGCTCTGGTACCAAACCAAAGGTAAGAGCACTGCCAAAAGGGGGGCTACTGGTTCTACACAAAGTGCATAACGGAAAGGGAGAAGCCTCGTGATGAAAGATGAACTTACCCCAAGTTCAATATCTTCTGAATTGAGTTTGGACTGAATTGCTGAAAATCCACCCAACTCTGCAAACTGAAATAAAATAATCAGTATTATGTTAGTGAACTACAGTATTTTATCTTTTAAATAAGCTGTTATAGAAAATACTCCAATGAGAATTCCTGGGATGCCAACAAGTATCCCTTACCATGGAACATCACGTTCAACATAAGCTTTATGTTTTCATGGGAATTCAGGGACACACTGGGGAATGCAGTTATACTTGGTACCAGTTTAAACATCAAGCTAGAAACCCTGTGTTATAGGGAAGAAAGCTAGACCACATACAGCAACAGCTGACTGGCCTAGCACGTTTGACTGGGAAACAGCACTGCAGCTTAAGCTGAGCTCTCAACTTCCTCTACTCATAGCTACCATGTCAAGGTAAAGGTGCTCAAGGGAGAAGGCAGCAACTCACCAAGTTTTATTTACCAAGACCCCTTCCCTATACAGAGGCAGCATGAAAATCTTGAATTTTTTTTTTTTGTGATTGTCACAAAAGTGAGGAGTACAAAAGCAAATTGGGGGGAGAAGGGGAGAAAAAATTATCTCTGAAGCCCAATAAATTCAAGTAACAAATAACAGTTCTGCTTAGTTAATGTTTACCTACCCTGTTTACCAGATCCACCAGCCACCCATGAGGTTCCTTGAACAATTAAAACATTAACAAATTAGTAGCTGCAACAATCAATACTAAACATCTATCTTCTGAAGCAGCAATTTGGAGAGACACATTCAGCCAATTAACCCACACCCCAAACGCATGCACTATTGTATCACAGAAAACAGCAATGTGTTTGTAACAGCTCCTTTACTAAGCATGTAGCTGGAGCTCTGGGAGGTTCTCATTAGCATCATCCCTTTTTTGGACTCCGCTTGACATCACTGACCATGTGCTGTGGCAACAGTACGCACTGTGGCTGCTGACTCACAAGCAACTATATTTATAGCACATTAGCAGCATGGAACATTACTAAAGAACCTTTCCCAAAGCAGCAGACAGAATTTTCTTTCTACGGCTACAAACTTGTTTCCTGAAGGAGAGGTCAACACCACCAAGGCTCCTTTTTTAGACCCATCCATCTGGAACAACTGTGACAAGACAGTGCAAACCTCAAGAACTGGCTCCTTGCCAGGGTGTCTGGCTTGAAGATATCCTATCCTTGGCCATCAGAAAAGCATGACTTCCCTGCTAGAACTGTACACTTTGAGTTATCCTGGTCATTTCACACTCAACAGCCAAACAGCTGTCGGTCCTTAGATACAATTAATCTACCTGTCTGATTGTCGTGATACTTTAGACATGAAAATACACCAATTTCTAAATCCAGCCTCTAATAGAGAGCTGGGACAATTTGAGAGGACAAATTCATTTCTACAGGCCAACACAACTGAAGATCTATTTGCTGTAATTCTTGGTGACACATTTCTTGTGTTACAAATACCTACTAATCAAACAATCTTTTCTAAAACAAACACATCTACTCTAAAAATAGGTTTTAGGGCACAGCCTTGCTCACCTTCTGAAAAGTGGATACAGGCGACACAGCATGCATGTTCCCCTCCCCGAAGACTTCTGCCCAGTTTCTCTGGCATACCTTCATTCGATTCTTGAAATGATACTCATTATCGGGGTTAAATGCCTTGAAAGAAAAGCCCATGGCAATGAACAGCATGGCTTATGCCGGTCTCAAAACTTATTTTCGTAATGCCCGATTTTTTCGGTTGAGCATTCTCCTGATTGACAGTTAAAGATATAGCAAAAAATAAAGTTTAACAGAATACCCCTGCTTCTGCCTCTCAGTTCTCACTGCATAAAGGGGGAGATGAACTCAAAGTACCAGTTTTAAAAAATAAACAGTAAAGTGACAGCAGATGTGATTTTTTTTTTTGAGAGCACTAGTTTTTGAAAGTTTTGAACAGCACTCACCCCTTATGAATTGCACACTGGATGTTAAAAATCTGCAGCAAGCAGCGCCTGCAGATTGTAAGACAATATGCTACGACTTAAATATAGTTAGGAAAAACAGTAGAGCATAAATACGAAATGCCAAATATCCAAATATTAAAAACTGCATCAGAGAGTCAAATACCATCGTTAGTACACCAAGCAGGCCCACAGGGATAGGGTCTTGTTTTACTCTCTCTGCAACCAGGTCCACTAGCAGCATAAGCATGTTGTATATTCCTTCATGGATTTCAGTTCCCCATTTGTGAACAGCACTGGATGTCAACAGCTTAAAAAAAAACAAAGTTAATTACATTTGTAATTTCGTTGAAGAACACCTTAAAACCACAGCTTATGATGAAAAATAAAGTGTAGCAAAGCAAACTGTCCATTTCCACACACTAGTAAAGACTAACCTTTGCAAAAAACTACACAAATAATTTTTTTTGCAGATTAAAGACACAACTATTAAATCTTCAAGTAGGTGTGCCACAAAGCTGTAATAATTATTTACCAATTCACGCTTCTTGAGCAGTTTCTATTAGAAAACAAAGAACATGTACCATGAAGAGAGGTATTTCATGCTGCTTTCCCACCTACTGAACCATGTGCTTTAAATCTGATCTAATGTGATTGTTTATGAAGGACATCAAGCTTCCATCTGCAAATTTCTGCTAGCTGTGTCTGAACATAAGCAGTTAAAAAGCTTAACACTTCAAATATAATTACTTTTTGTACCATTTTAAGAAACAAAAGAGTTTCTTGCAACATTTTCAGCAAATTGTAATGTAGCACCTTCTGAACCTAGATTTCTACAGAATCTTCTTCTGGAGGAGCAATCTACACTGTTTATTTAATATGCAAAAAATACCAAGTGATTTAAAAGCATTGTATGTAAAGTGATTACTTTAATAGCCAAATGGAAAAAAAATCCCCTTAAATTTCTATCTTCTTCAAACATACTTATATTCTCTGTATTTTAAGATTAGAATGGAGCTTAAAACTCTTTAAAAGGTGTATATACGTATTTATATATATGGTCTAAAAACTGGGCAAGAAATTTCAGCAACATCCAAAATGGATACAATAGTGGAAGTAAATTGTTCTGGGGAGCTCTGTAGAGAAAATTCACATTAACCCAGAGAACAACAGCTGGAAAGGTACATTCGGCATTAAGCACTGAGAGGAAAGGCAAATTCTAAACAGATCATGCAAAGAGGTAACAAAGAACTTCGCGATCCTCCAATGAAGAAGCAGAAAGAATAG
Organism: Phalacrocorax aristotelis; assembly: GCF_949628215.1. Lineage (NCBI taxonomy): Eukaryota > Metazoa > Chordata > Aves > Suliformes > Phalacrocoracidae > Phalacrocorax > Phalacrocorax aristotelis. Next base: position 44,765,578 of record NC_134281.1, on the reverse strand, counting down.
AGTTAAAGGAAATTTGATTCTGAACTTGCCATTGATGGCTGTATCCAAGGGTCTTTAAATCTGACTTTAGGCTCCACTAATTACTGTAGAGCTTTTCATTTAAGAAAAAAAAAAAGGGGGGAGGCAGGGGGAAGAAAAGCTATGTGCCAGAATTGGCCAGAATTGCAGAACAGACTTTGTACGATTTTAATCTAGGTCTATGTATGATTTTTATGTAGGAAAATAACCTAAGATTTTAATCTAAGAACATACTCACTAGTTACCATAGTTTCTGAAGTCTGGATTACAAGATACTACTTCCACCACAAACAATGGAAAGAAACATTAAATTGGTCTACTGTACCTACTTACCTTTTTAAATGCTTCAGGCATGCATCTGTCCATAAATCTCTTGCAATTCTCATCAGAATCAGAAAGACCTTAAAGAGAGTGTTTTTTTAAAAGTATTAAAAAAAAAAAAACAACAACAAAAAAGCCAAACCAAAAACTTAAGATTACCTCAGAGACCTCATTGCAAATTTTTGGGAACACCAGCCAAAACCAGTGGTAATAAATGCACTGAATGTTCATAACTAGCATGTTTTTTCAGCCACAAAAAAAGTGTGAGTCAAGAGAACTTACCTTTTAGAAACATGAAGTTTCCCAGTGTTCCATCTTTTACAACTTCTTCAAGCATTATTAGCACCGTATTTCTCCCTTCAAAGTTTATAACTTAGACTAACTTCAGATTATTTCTGATGCCTCCACCCAAACTCAAATCTAAGTACACCCTTTTAACAGAGATTAGAAACAAAGAAGCAAACCAGAACCACCCAGCAACTTCCATTCTGACAGATTATAACCTTTTAGTTTGCCATCAGGCATGATAAAAAAAACTACCTTGCACTCTTATTATAAACCAATTGTTGGGCATAATGCCTTGGTAACACCCTTAACCCCAGGCAAAGTACTGAATACAGAAAAGTCAAATTCAGGTCAAATTCAGTATAAGCATTTCACAAGGGAAAAACAACCAGTTATACAAGCCGTGGTATAGCATGGATTTAGATGACAGCTTGTTTTTACAAAGGGAAAACAACCAGCACAATGAAAAAAAGAGTAATTCAGCTCTGAAAAACAGTAATTCCTACAATCATTAGAACATAAAGAAACATGTGCTCCACTTTTTTAAAAAGCTTAAGTAAACAAATTACTTTAGAGGAAAAACAAGAGACTGACATTCTTTCTACAGCATTGGGTAGAACAGTTCACTGTTAACCACTGACAGAGATGCGACCATTCTGCAGGGTGCTAAGTAAACAACTGCAAGATTATTGCAAAAGACATAACAGCCCACCACAATGCTATGAAATCCTTTGAACAGATAATCTTTGTATGTGTAGAAAGAGAACTTACCTAGTCTTGCCAGGTAGGTGGATGCAATTAGGCACTTGCCTAGAGACTCTTCCCGCTTATAGGGTATGGACCAGTGATCTGTTAAAACTCTGCTCTCCAGTTCATACAAGTTAGTTGTTGGAAACTCAATACCTTCGCCAGAGCAATTCCCATTTTCATCATTTTTCTGTGAATAAAAAGAAAGTTCAGGTGAAAAAAATTTTCCTCTCTCTTTCCTAGACACTTCAAAAGATTTAGGTAGTTCAAGCAAAACTCCTTTTCTCTCTCTCCCCTAGACACTTTAAAGCACTTAGTAGATTCAGAAAAAATGGCTGTGCTTATAATAACCGTGTCAAATTCTGAACAACCCTGAGGCCGCTTGTTTTTCAAAGTAGAATTTAATATTTCCATTTGAAGGGATTACATACCTTTAAGTATTTCTTGTAGGTGATAACTACTATGTTTACATAACTAACTGCTAACTAATCGCCTATATAAGTAGCAAATCTTGTTCTTTAGCATATCAGATCTTAGAGCCAAGTGATAAGTATTTCCAGTCCCTGTGAGACTGTAGAGTACAATCCCTGATCTTCATAGATCTTCATATTAATTCTCTGTTCAACAACTGCTGTAGAATATGGAATATTTTAAGGGAGACCAATTCCATCACCGTCTCATCCCACCACATTAAGAAACATAAAAAAAGACTAATCCAGTACATTAGGATTATTATTTTTTTACTAGCTACTTATCCAAAGAAAAATTTACATCTCAAATATAGTTGTCTAACAAGGAAACTACAATTGTCCTTCTCCTGAAGTCAAAAGGAATTACTGGAAAACGCTGTGGAAGGCAAACAGGGAAAAAGCAAGCAGAGGTCTACAGCTCAGCTTTACAGGTTGCCTTGCTAGTGCCACTAAACGGCAACTACTTCTGCATACAGGCAGAACAAACAATTAGCCCCAAGTTCTTTCTGAAGGGCCATATGAGGTAACAGCCTCAGTAGCACCAAATGAAAGAGCAGACAAGTTATCAATTTATTTTCTTTATTTTTTTAACCTCACATAGACGCCTGATACCCAATGTGTCAAAGAGTTCACATGGACTAACTTTCCTTGCCTTCACAAGAACAGACAACTCAAGCAGGAGAAAGGACGGAATGTATGGATCAGGCCTGGCAGAAACCAGGAGCAACTGTCAGAGACAGAAGAAAACACAAGTGCAGTGATGGTAACAAGATCCCCCTGAGAGAGATGCCAGGGACATGTTGGGAAGAAGGACAAGCAGGAAACACGTTCAAGAGCAAAAAAAAAAAACCCAGTGTCAGGAAAGCAAACAGAACAAATAGAAAGGAATAAACCAAGAGAAAGAACTGGACTCAGGAGGACATTGTATACAAAGAACTAAATCAGTGTATGCAGACAAGTGTATTTTCCAACTCTCTCCCTACAGTTGCTATTTGCAGGATTAGATCTGTTTATTAAAAGGTAAATGTGTCATACTCATTTTCACAATTGTTCAAAAACATTAAGCCAAAGAAAGAGCAATTGTATAGAGCTTACTCTTTAAAGTTCACTAGCACAGATGACGACAGCAGACAGTGGCTGGACTTACTAACAGGTTTTGGAGAGCAGCAGTAAAGTTTATAGGAATGGAACACAAAATAGTACTCAGAAAAAAACAACATGTCAGTGTTCAGGAAGTAAGACGCCACCTTCCCCGAAACCTCTACTGAACATTTAGGCCTAAGTGTCATTCTGGGAAGTTGTACTGTAATAGGCCTGAATATCAGCTTCTGAAACTGTAGCCATCTGATCCAGCACTGTGTGTGGAAGTCTAAAGTAAATCACATCTAGCAAATCATGCCCTGTTTAAAAACTTCACGTTTTGGAGGAGAGATGTTTAAACGTCTAAATGAAAAGACACTGAAAGGATTTAAAAGCAAAAGTTTTCTAGGAAATATCCTGTCTTATTGATCCAACAAACAACAGTTAAGTTCACAGCTTTTCTAAAGGACACCCACCCAGAACACAAACCCATTTCCTGCAGAAAATAAATATGCAGTTATAAAGAAAGCCCTTAGAGTAACAGTAAGGCATACAGGGATCTAATAAATGTAGACTGAGTACAATACAAACACCCAATTGCTGGGTCCCACATTTCAGTTCAGCCTAGACTTGTAGCAAAAGAAAGCAACATTTCAACAAATGATTACAGTAACTGAGCTTTGGTTGCTCCATTCCCTGGAGGAATGTCCATGTTAAATAAAAATACCCATTGTTAACACTAGTTTAAGAGGTGTAGTCTAATAGCGGTGCAGAGCTTCAACTGTTGCTGAGAAGCTTCACCTGTTGTTCTGCTTCTCTGTCTGCATCTAAGCAATATTGCTCTATATTTACCTCTTTCCACAAAAGTGATTGCCAGTGTCTGTAATCTTATAGAAATTCCTAAGGAAAGAGTGAAATAACACTTGTTCTTCACTGTACACTCGGCTCCCGCAAATAAGGCCACTATCATAAAAAGGATATGTCTGGCCTACTGCTGGACTGAGTCTACCAAAAATGTACTGAAAAAGATGGGGTTTTTAAATACAAGAAATAACAAGGGGTGTGGTACTGGGATTATTGCCTTCATAACAATGGGACCTATTTGCGCTGAAGGAGCGCATCTTTGGCACATTCCACTAATTAAGGACAGCAGGTCTTCTTGCTTGTCAGTTTTCTGCTACTAAAATCCTGCCCAGAAAGTAAATAATTAAACTTAATTATTTATTAATTTTAGAAGCTATTACATACAAGTAGCTTCACAACTACTGTGGAACCTGCAACAGTCTCAAGTAAATGCCCAGGTAGTTTAAAACTTAAGTTCTCCTTCAAACCTTAATAACTTTAATACCCTGCATTATTTTTTTTCTGACATTACTGCTATGTTCAGTTTATATTACTCCAGACTGAGTCTTGTTTCTTACAATATATCAAGTATGAGTAACAGCCTCTTTAAAGACATTTGCTGCTCTTTCATTAGTGTCTTTCCATACAAAAAAAAAAACCCCAAACTGTTCACCATCCAACTTTTAAATCAATTTGTGTGCGGCTCTTTAAACTGAGGGCTTTATTAACAGCAGCTAGCAGCTGCTGTAGCAGGGTGCAATGTCAGCTCAGCTGTTGCGTAAGTAAGCTGGCCCGCGAGCCAACACAGGCTGAAGATCTTACCTGCTCTGTTGACATTCACAAATGCAACAGATCACAGCTCTGAACAGATAGCCACAATTAACACTTTGTAACTGAGGCACTAGGAGTTGTCACTACCAGACTCTAATGACATGGGTCCACAGGGGAAATAAAAGTTTTTAAAGAAAGAGTACGCTATACATGAAAATAAATAGTACACAAGGCCATGTCAGCCTCCCAGAAGTGGTTTTCTGTGTCTCTTTTTGGGGGAAATTTTTTTTTTTTCTCTAAATATATATAGAAACTCCCTTCCCTCAGATAGATGACTTAAGAATGGTGTCTGTCAGTCGATGATGACCTAAATCAGGACTATGCGATCCTGGCTGAACAGACTTAATACTGGACTGGCACCTGACATGCTAAGGATTTGTAGGGATATTCTCCACCAATAGAATATTAAAAAGCAATGAAAATATTTGTGGCAGCCAACAGGTCATCTGAAGATAAACGGTTTAAGAGTCTGTAAGAATCATCTGTTTTCCAAGATAGAAAATCATGATGCACATCACGCATGCTGTGACTATTCTCATTTCTGCGGCCGAAATCTTGAGACCAAACACCATTTGCTGGCAAGCCTTTAACACCATTTTCCATGCCTTCTGATATAGCTCTTCTTACACAAAAGCCCATGCCTTCTGATATAGCTCTTCTTACACAAAAGCCCTGAAAAACCCCCCATTCTAACAGCATTATTTGACTCTTTTGGCTTATTTTCAAGGTGTGAAAATGCAGTTATGTCCAAACATACACACACAGGCTCCCAAGAGAAACAGCCTCACGCGAACAGCCTCAAGCACTGACTCAAGATTCTCACTCTGGGGACCTGGCACCTTCCAGAGTTGTTTGCAAGGTTAAATAAACAAAAATTGTTAAATAGCTGATCAATAAAGCATTGCTTAACTCTGTAGTATAAAACCATCCATGGAAGGCTAACACAGAACAAAGATTAGTCCTCATACAAAAAGTGAAATATAAATTAACTTTAATTGCCAAAAGGTCAGAGTTCAAAGCTTTAAAATGTATTCCTGCAGTATTCAGCTAATTAACTCAAACACTGCTTAACTAAAGCCACTGATTTTTACCACACTACTAACTTTACGTAAAATCACAATGAGTTTAAGTGTTCTAATGCTAATTGGCAGTCTTAGTAAATGAAATGACAAATTATAATTTAAATTTGTTAATTCGATTTTGATGGAAGTTACCAACACAATTTATTATCACCAGAGCTAAGTCACATTATGTTCTCCTGAATCTAGTAAAATTTATGAAACAGAACCCCAAAGCCATGCTTCTTTCAACAAGCAACAGGATCAGACTTTCTAAGGTGCTGGCAGACCCAGCAGCTCCTTTCACCCTCATGCCTCTCTAACAAGTGATTTTCACAAATGATCACCAATTTACAGCCAAGAAAACAGATTTTTGATGCTTCACTATATTGTTAAAAATAAAACAACAAAAACACAAACCCTGTATTTTGTTACTATGTACCTACAAACAGGAACAAATTTAATCACTCTGAAAAGCAGTAATGAAAAAAATGCTTAAAGCCAGAATTAGAAGCCAGAAATTCTAGGTACACCTTTCAGTTTTTATCACAGCAACAATGAGGACGACAATTTTTCAATGCTTCAGCTTCCCCAGCTGTAAAGTGTCAACAGTGATACTTTCCTCTGCTACAGCATGCTGGTGCACCATTCACTAGCGTTTGCAAAGTACTCCAAGATGCTCAGGCAGAGGTAAAGTAAGAGAAATAACATCAAATAGCCATAAAAACAGACAGAGCATTTCTCTGATGTATTATGTCCATCAATTTGTGGGAGAACCTATGAATGCTGAAGTCATGACTTCATGGTCCGCCTATCTGCCAGACTACTGATTAAGGCAGCTTTTACTTTCATAGCTGTATGTCTTTTTTTTTTTTTTAATTTTTCGTTACCTCCTAAAAGGAGGATACTCTGTTACCTAGAAGTGAATCACAGGGGTAAGAATTCAAAGGCTTTCAAATAAATCAAAGCTACCACCTTGCACTTATACTTGAACACACTGAGCATGAGGTGTTGAATGTTTAAAACAATTGTTACATTTTCATACCTGTAATCTACTTGCTTTTTATAAACTGGTGCTCTGGGAGCTTAAAGAACTCCTTTAAACTCATGTTAAGTGGCAGATGTGGGAAGAAAATCAGAGAGTATTTCCCAGTTGCCTGTTCTTGCCATCAGATCAAAGTCATTCAACCCACATTGCTAAGAGCAAGCTTGGTATCCTGTTGAGAATATGACAATATTAGTAAGGCTCAGAAAGTGGTGTCACATATGGAACTTCCACATTATGTTTCTTATTTGGCAATAAGAAAATCCACTGTGATTTCCTAAATGTTTTACTGACAAACAGACATTTATTCGTGACGTATAGTAACAGTTTTTAACTGTTTTAAGTCCTGAACAGATACAGCATCTTGCCCTTGCATTTTCATGCACAGGAAGATATCTGTATGCAAAATTTGAGTACAGTGATAGACAGAAATGCTTTTTGTTATTTATGTTCTGCTAAGAGAAAGTAAGCTTGTTGGGGAGATATATGGATGTTTTATTGTTTTTGCAGAGGAGCAGCTCTTCAGTTCAAATTTTTACTGTGCACTACTTTACAGAAGCAGATGTAGTCTTAAGAAAAAAAATCTTAGTATTTCACCATGTTAATACAAAGGAGTGATACCAGTCTATCACTAAAGGAAAATAAATCCTTTGTTACAGACTCCACCTAATTGAAGCTGATTTGGACTCTCACCTCACCATAAAGACGTCTTAAGAAAATTCTGATGTATTCAGTGAATGTTCTCACAGAAAGTTTTGGACACTGACCTTAACAGAGTAGTACAGCAGCATTATCAAGAATGCATGGTTAGACTAAACCCTTCTTAGTAGTTGTAAGGGATTATGACAAATCAACCACAAAACCCCCATGGCTCCCTGCCTTTCCCCCATCTCTCACAACCAAGAACGGTATAAGACTGGGAGTAGAAACACAGTATGAATTTGAAAAACAAAAATAAATTCAGCAAAGTTAGAAATTAACTAGGATTTTCTAAAAACATTACTTGTACTGGCCTCCCTGATTTCCAGGGTGATGGTGCAACATTACTAAGCAATATTCCCCAATGTACTTGCCTAGCTGTTCAGAGGTAAACACAGTACTAAGCATTACAGCAAAACAAAATAAACAAGGCTCTATAAAAATCACAGTTGAATTAAAAGATTAATTTAACTTAAAGGGGGACACCTTTGTCCTTTTATACTACTATTACCATAATATTTAGTGGAATCTGAGACAGATTTATTACAACCACTTTTGGCAACGTATTTTAAATTTTGATAGCTACTTGGAGGCCAGGGAGAGGTCATGGAAAGCACTGTTAAGAATGCCATTCATAAGGAACCAAGGAAAACACACTTATCTTGCATGTGTTTTCAGTATTGTCTGTGGATGTATTTAAAAAAAAAACTTACTCCATTAGCGAAAGTACAAACAGCCAGACTCTAAGTTGATACCATTATTCCTCCCAACCCTTGAGTTTTCATAAGCACAAAACCCCATGCTTACTTCCAAATAACTCAAAATAACTTTGTGTGGTATCAGCTAAACATTGTGCTTTAATACAATAAGACAATGAATCACAAATGCTTAGCATTTCAGTACTTAAAATTAAGTCAATACTTCTATCTCCTTTTGCCAAAACTCCAGGCATTAATAGAGAAGTGCTGCAGAAACACTAGATAGAGTATTTATTACAACATTTTAGTGATGAAAGGTCAGGCTCTGGAAGGGAGAATTAATAACATTGGTAAACACTCATCTGTACTTCTGTTCTACGGACACATTGATCTATAGTGAGACAAACTACAACTGACAAAGCAGCTGACAATGAGTTTGAAATCAAGTTCTACAAGGTATAATTACAAAATTGTAATTATTTACATTAACTAATTAACCAATTAATCAATATTAGTCTGAATAACTAATATGAAAAAAATCTTTAAATGCCTCTCAAGACAGCTCTGCTGGGTGACAGAACAAGAGAAGCCAGAACTGCTGTAAAGTAGGGAGCGGAAAGACCAAGTGGCAAGAAACATTGAGCACATTGGCTTTTTTAATTAATTCTGATTTGGCCCATGAAGCATAACATACATTCCAAAGACTATTGCTTCCTATGGCAGCACAAATACGTGGTTTTTTCAAAGTAAGAGCTTAGAAAAGAAACAGGCACTTCCTTTCCATCTTTGCCCACCTCACACAAAGAGCTACTGTTCCTTAATCCAAAAGCAATCCAAATGATTTGCTGGAATTAACTTCTAACACTGGGTAATTTGTTTTTATTCTCATTCTTCCTCAGTATTTCACTTCCTTATTAAACAGCTGCGACAGAATAGCACTGTAAACTGGGAAGATGACCAGAAAATGCCTCCAGAGAACATTATAGCAAAGACACTTCCTGCCCAGCGAAGAAGCTGGCTATGTAGAGTTGTCTCCTACCTCCACTGATCCCACAGGCATCACCTTCACTGATGAGCCAGTAATTATAAAGTGCTCGTCTCAAGCTGTACTCCAACAATCACATTACATGATAATGAGTTTAAGTTATTCAAAACAAAGCTTACATTTAAAATTAGCCAACCACACCTCTCAGTATTACCCCTAATTTCCCTAACTTTGGGTAGCATCTCTATTTGTCTGTGTTATATCAAGAATGAAAACCAGAGTATTTTCTTTCAAAATCCAAGAAAGCATTAACATAACACAATCTAAAAAGGGGTTTTACACCAGCACCACTAATTTTTGAAAACAGTGATGCTGAAAACCAGGAGTGCTAAAATACTAATTCCACTTGACATTCTAATGGCATCCAGCCAGGGACTCAATGCCAGAATCCACTACAGAGCTTTATTTGATTGCTTAATTGTTTTACAAGGCCAATTCCTAGACAAGCCACACTGTAAAACTTCCACATGAGAACGTCAGGAATATTCACTTTTGCAACGCTCAACACTACTTACAGGACAGGAGACTGACTTTAAATTTATAAAATTGTAGCATGAAATCCATCTCATTTGCCTGAAGGCTAAATACCTTTTTTGTCTTTAAATAAATACGGCTCCCTCCATTCAAGGATCAAAGAACTTCACAAGCCTAACATCCGTGGTACTCCTAATAAAGCATACACCATAATCCTCATTTTACACACTAAAAGCTAAAGCAGAGGTTAAGTTACACACCCACCGTGACACAGCGTATCTGTGGCAGAACTGCTTTCAGCACTGAGCTCCAATAATGAGGAGAGATAGGGTTTTGAACAACAGTTCTGCAGCATGACTAGTGAGAATGCTCCTGGCACTGTTACTCATTACAGTCGCTGGCTTGTTTCTTTTACAAAACGCCCTTCTCTTGAAATCAAACAGCACCTCAAAAGCAATTTTGGACAAGTTTTGTTATAAACTGTATCTAGTAAAATCTGGTGTATATGAGCTTTCGATCCAGTTCAACTCAAAAAAAAAAAAAAATCAAAAGACCACATGCTAAAGGAGACAGGAATAGCTAGAAGGTAATATAATCTGTTAATCACAATTTACCCAAAAGGTCATACTAATGTCTCTCAGAGGCTGTTTAAAAACAAAGAGTAAAGGTTACACAAACCGTTGTTATATGTTGAATATTTTTAGTGTAAATGGGTTCCTACCCCTTACTGCAATTTTCGGTTCTTTGGTCACAATCCCCACATTCATTTGGCCTGCTCCTCTTCATCCCATTCCTCCCCAACTCGTGAAAGTCAGCACATGTGGCACTCATGGCAATTCATGGTCACACTAGCAGACATTGTCATCACATTCATTTACAGTCTTATCTTAAATTATAAGGATTTAGCAGCAGTTTATAAAACAGATTATTTGTCAGTCATGTGGAAAGATGACTATACCATCATTCCACCCCCTCTACTCAGCAAAGAATCACTTTCTAAAAATCTGTATGCTGGCTAAGGAATCACAGAATGGTTTGGGTTGGAAGGGACCTTAAAGATTATCTAGTTCCAATCCCTCTGCCATGGGCAGGGACACCTTCCACTAGACCAGGTTGCTCAAAGTCCCATCCAACCTGGCCTTCAACACTTTCAGAGTTGGGGCAGCCACAGCTTCCCTGGGCAACCTGTTCCACTACCTCACCATCCTCATAGTGAATAATTCCTTCCTTATATCCAGTCTAAATCTGCTCTCTTTCAGTTTAAAGCCACTGCCCCTTGTCCTATCACTACACTCCCTGATAGAGTCCCTCTCCAGCTTTTCTGTAAGCCCCCTTCAGGTACTGGAAGGCTGTAATAAGGTCTCCCCAGAGCCTTCTCTTTTCCAGGCTGAAAACCCCCAACTCTCTCAGCCTGTCTTCACAGAGCAGGTGCTCCAGCCCTCAAATCATCTTCATGGCCCTCCTCTAGACTTACTCTAACAGGTCCATGTCCTTCTTATGTTGGGGGCCCCAGAGCTGGACACAGCACTCCAGGTGGGGTCTCATCAGAGCAGAGGGGCAGAATCACCTCCCTTGACCTGCTGGCCATGCTTCTTTTGATACAGCCCAGGATACGATTGGCCTTCTGGGCTGCAAGTGCACATTTTTGGCTCATACCCAGCTTTTTGCCCACCAGTACCCCCAAGTCCTTCTCTGCGGGAATGCCCTCAATCCATTCTCTGACCAGCCTGTATTTGTGCCTGGGATTGCCCCAACCCACATGCAGGACCTTGCACTTGGTCTTGTTAAACTTCAGGAGGTTCACATAGGCCCAACTCTCAATAAACACAGAAATCCCAGATTCCTGCCAAAATGCACTTACCAGATTTACTTCAGCCAACAGACATAAACATAGAAGTTACATCAAACAGGCAGAACTACCTCTTTTAAAAGCACCTGACCTCAGCCTATGGAAGTGGTTTGGCACTACACAGGGCAAAACTTCAAACCAACTGTGAACTTAAAGTTGGACTTCCTGATACTTCAGGAAGACTGCACAAATTAATATGAAGCCCCCTTTGCATTTCCAAGTTTGTCTGGCCTTTTTGTTTTAATGAGTTAAGCATGATCATGCTAACAGCATCAATGCCAGAGGCACACCACAGCTATTAACTTAAAGCTGAATCAACTGTACATTTTTTGGAAGACATCAACCTTCTGAAACTGAAGTTTTAGCCCTCATGAAAATGGATTTATGTATGTCTTCACCTCAGGTCTCACACAGAAAGCGTAGAATGTGTGTCAGACCAGCTCATAGCAGCTGTCTTGCTTGTGGGCCAGTTATTCCAAATTCAGGCTTCTAGAACACCTCCAGACAGCCCTGAGGACCAGCAGTCTGGACCACTGAAAGAGGATTCACACTGGTTTTACTATCTTATCTAAAGTGAACATGTTGTTACTATTATGATATGTATCTTGCTCCTGTGCTATTCTCAAAGAAAACCAACAGACAAGCCTTTCTTTGATCAACATGCTTACTGAACGGAACAGATACTTACATTATGTAATAGAAACCAAATAAGCATATGCAAACATGATGGATTCATTACTGATTAGGAAAAATGTGAAGCGTTTAATCATTCATAAATCTATTCTTATACGTAGAGTAAGATGTACTCAGCCAAAAAAAGAATGCAAATACGAAGTACAGACCTGTTACACACACGTCTTGGAGAATGACTAAAGCCTTCTTGTTATTTTTAAATTTAAAAAAATTATATAATTCTAACTTTTGTTCATGAAGAAGATTACTAGACTGGAAAATTTTATTTAGGGGGAAATTTCTAATAGTCGTGCTCTTTTGATTTGTATGTTCATGTACATTGCTGATATATAAAATCCAAAAATCAAACCAAAAATCTAACACGCCACTACCTCCCCACTAAATAAAAGTTAAAACTGGTATTATGATGAGAAGGAAGAATACATACTCTAAGAGCTGTTAGAAAGAGAGAAGAAACTGAGAAGAAGAAAAACAGAAATAACATCTGAATTACCACAAGACAGTATGGGGTACAATATGTTTCAACATATGACTACAGTGGATAATATAGCTATTTGTGCAATGGCTTTCTGTACAGCTTCATATGCCATAAGCTTGTGCTGAATGGAAAACTACTTACTGATTAACCACCTAAATAATAGCTGTAGTTTATTAAATGTAGTTCTAGATTACATCTGAAGAATAAAAAAACCCCAAGAACTGATCACATGTCATTTTTTGCCCTTTTTCTAAAATGTATGTCAAAAGCTGCTAGGCTGTACTGCAGTATTAGACAAATAAGCACAGGCAACAACTGCAAGTCTTAAGATTTTTACAGGTATAACATATTACAAAAATACTGTTTTGCATACATTTGCAGAAGTTGACAGATGCTAATATGCAAATGAATCCAATTACTAAATTGAGGCATGACTTTATGTAAGTTTTGTGTAGCAAGATACTTCAATCCTTCTGAAATGCCTACTCTGTGCAGTCATTTGCCTATATTGAAATGTTTTGGTTTCCCTCCCGTGGGTTAACAAGAACTCAAGTCAAAGCTAACAAGAACATGAGTGCCAAAGGAAACTATAAAGCGTAAGCTTGATCAGACATACAAGCTGAAATAACGGGGAAAAATCCTCTTAGTCAAACTTGTCAAAGTGTCATTTGTAATAGGAACAAGAGGGGGGGGAGGAAAGTGCTTCTCTGAAGTTTACACTGACAGCTTTTCTTGAAATGTCACACTGACAACCCAGACTGTCCCAACCATAACTATATCTGACAGGAAAACCCACCCTCTTGGTGGCTAGAGATCTGAATGCAAACAAGCAGAACTCTCATTCACTCCCAACCCTTCAAAGTAAAGGTTAGAAACTGGTTCCCTATTGCTTCAATCAGTGAAGCTGAACAGCGACTCCTCTTCCGCACAGCACATGTGCCATCCCACAGATCACCTTACTCCACAGGCACGCATCATCAGCTTATGTGAGCTAAGGATCTAACCCAGTTAATTCAGTGAACAGGATCACGTATCTTTATTCTGCAAGACTGGACTTCAACATACTGAGGCTATGGATACAGATGATCTGTACAAGTGTAGCTATGTACAAGAAGATATGGTACACGTATTCTTTATGTATATATATTTACAGATACACACATGTACATAGAAAGATACCACTTCTGGTGCTGGAAATCCTCAGGATACTATTCACTGAAGCCTGGGATAGTATGTGAGTTTCCCTGGTTTTATTCATGTGCTTAGGCATTTGCTATTGACCACTTCTTGAGACAGTGACTACGCAAGGTGTTCCTTTGGTACTGCACAGCAGGGCTGTTCTTCTATTCTCACCCCCCACAAGTTCCACAGTCTGGACATTATTAATTAGCTCCTTTCATATGAGCACTGGGGGTAGTTTTGGAAAAAAGACTTGGACGAGGAGCAGGCCTTACAGGTAAGCACTACAAGACTATTCGAGGCAGCAGAGAAAGCACCGTGAACGTATCTGCTGACTGAGGAGTTGAGAGTTCTGTAAGAGGATGGGAGAAGAGAAAAAGGCATACAAGGAGGAAGGAGAGAAACTGGGAAAGGCTTGGGATCGCCAGCAGTTCTGTCTACTTCAGGTCTATTTTATAACACGGCTATAATTTATGTTATGAATTAAAGCCTCTATTTTGAAAATATTTGAACTCACTGCATTCCTATTTCAGAATTTATGCTTGCCTTTTCCAAATTAAACTGCACGCAAACCCAGACTGCACTTTACTTGACATTGTGCAAACAGTTAAAAAAATTACAGTCATTAGTCACTCGGATTATGCAAGAAGCCACAAGAGGGGGAGAAAAAAAAATAATTCTACGGTAGCCACACATTCCTAGAATGCCAAGGAAAAGCCTGGGTGCTCTTCACCTTGCAGCGGTCGCCAGGAGCAGCCCGGGCATGCAGCGCCCCGCACCGAAGGGGAGCGAGGCGGGAGGGCGGTCGGAGCAGCCCGCGGGTGAGGGGGCCGACCCCGCGGGGAGCGGGGACGCCCCTGGGGCACCCTCCCGCCAGACCGGCGCCCCGGGTCGAGGCCCGCCCGCCGGCGCCCCGCAGCGAGGCGGCTCCCGGGGAGCCTCCGCTCTCCCCGCGGCAAGGCCGGCCCTGACAGGAGGCCGGCCCCGGGGCCGCCCGCCCGGGGCAGGCCGCAGCTCACCTCCGTCTCCACCACTTCGTGGTAGGCGGGCGGAGGGTCGAAGCCGCCTCCTCCTCCGCCGCCGCCGCCGTCCCCGTCGCCGCCGCGGGGGCCCTGCCCGCCGGCGGGGGAGCCGTGCCCGCCCGGCGGGCCCTGCCCGCTCTCCATGGGCTCGTAGCCGCCGTAGTGGAGGCCGGGCCGCTCGTTGGTGAGCAGCGCCACGGCCTCGTTGATGTCGTTCTTGGCCAGGCGCAGGGCCTTGCGGATGGCGGCCGCGTCCGAGAAGCCCATGCAGAGCAGCGTGGTCATGTGCTGCTCCTCCTCGCTCTCCATGGCCGCGCCGGGCCGGGCCGCGCCGGGGGAGCGGGGGCCGCGAAGCGAGGGGTGCTGGGCTCAGGCGCTGCCCGCCCCGCGCGCCGCCATGTTGACGGGAGGGCCTCTCCCCGCTGCCGCCGCCGCGGCCGCCCCCACCCCCCCCGCACACACGCGCCCCCTCCGCCCCGCCCCGCCCCGCCCTCAGCCCGGAAGCGGCGGCGAAGCCGGGCTGGGGAGCGCACGCCGGGACCGCGTCACGTGAGGGAGGAGGCGCGGCCCGGCATGAATGGACTGGCAGGGGAGGGGGAAGAGGAATGCGGGGTGGGGGGGAGTGAGAGCGACTGTCACCATAGCAACTGGAGCGGGCGGGCGTGGCCGGCGACGTCACGTGAGGGCGAGCGGCGTTACCAGGGAACGGGCCCCGGCAGGGGGTCGGACCTCGCTGCGCCTCAGTGGCCGGGGCGGACCTGGGCGGCCGAGCCCGCCTAGCGGGAGCCGCGCCGTCGGTCTCCTACCCGTTGCCGGGCGTTCCTCCTGTAATTACTGCTCTTACTAATGAATTAAGTCCCTCAGGCGCGCGGGTGGCGTCTGGGCTCTCACAGCGAAACACGAACAGGCCCGGGACGGGGGGGTGAAGGGGAGCTGGGCAAGGCGGGAAGGCGGGCGGGGCCTGGTGCCAGGTGGGTGTCTGTGGGGAGGCAGGGAGGGAAGGAGCTGCTGGGGCAGGCGGTGGGCAGGTGTCCTTCTCTGAGGTGATGAGGGTCGGTTTTAGGGCGAAACAAAGTCCTGCCCCTGCTGAAAGCTCCCGCCCTGCCGGCGCTTGTGGGTGGCGGCCGGACAGCGAGTCCCGGGATGGGGAGGGGGGGCGGCCTTTCGGGCCTGCCCGAGAGGAGGATGCGGTTCACAGAAGAGCACCGAGAAGTTACCGACTGCAGGCTGAGCACTGCTGTCGCTGCCAGCTCCCAGTTTATTTCTCTGTGGAATGTGTTCTTCAGGCGTATAATATAGCAAACAGAGATGCAAATCCATACAGAATGAAGCAGAGTGCAAAAAAAACTCTTAAAAATTGCAGGTGCCCAAAGCAGAAACTAAGTTGTGCGTATTTCTTAAACACACGTAGTGAACTCTGGTGTTGTACGAAGGTCAGTAGATCTGGATCTTTTGGCAATCTCCCAGGCAAAATTTATCACCTCATTTTAACGATGTGTTTTCCATGTCCAAAGAGGAGGAAAAAGAGAAAATGTTTGTCAGGGTGGGTACTGGTATCTGCATGTATACTTTTGTCTTTGGAGGCTCGTATTTTGTGGCAAACTGTTTTGTGTTAACGGGCAGATATCATTAAAAGCACGGGGGTTAGGAATCTAGAAACATCTGTCTTAAGTCTTAGATACAAATCGCATTCAGTGTAGGAAATTTTCCAGTCTATGGGACACCAACAATACTTAGGTGTATAACCTTCATGAACTTCCAGAGCTCGGTGTGTGACTCTGCTCCTGAGTTTGGCTGTATAAAGAGACAGACTGATGGATCAGTCTGTTGGGCTGGCAAGGTTTTGGATTAATTTTTAGATTGCAGTATACCACCAAGTATAATACCAAGGGTTTCATATTTCTTGTATACTGACCCAAAAGGTAATTACAACTTTTTCGTCTTGCTCATTCATCTCTGATTTTTTTTCTGTAGGCTGACATTCAGTGGAATGGAGGTAAATGTGCATATGACTCTGAACTTCAGCTTCTGGATCTAAGGGAGGCCTTTCATTCGTGCTGATCGCCAGTTATAAAAGAAACTGTTATGGCTCAAGCTTGGCGGGCTTCAGAAAAATTCCAGCACTTCAAATGCGTTCAATTAATATGCTGAATATTGACTCACTGCTTGCTCACATGACCAACATTTAAATGACACTTCCTCAGTTTTTGAAGCATAATATAAATAATGGTTTCATCCTCACAGCCTGATGAAGTCAGTTGGCATCATTTTCCCCTACTAATGGAAGAAATTTTTGTACGAAAAAGTAATATCTTTTATTAGATGTCATTATTGCTTTCAGATTTATTTCAGGGAAGTGCTCCTGTAAATTTGCACTGAGCTAACTAATGAAAACATACCAGAAGTAATGGAGGAACTGATTGTAATCCCAGGTGACTAAGAAAAAAGAGAATGCTTCACAGTTAAGTTACCTATGCTTTATAGTCCAGCTGTCCTCCTGAAGGAAGTTTGACGGGAATTTGAATTTACCAATACGTAAGGGTAACACTTGGACACAGCAGCTCGACATAACTGACAGTGAGGTGTACTGGTCCTAAAATTAGTTTTTACAGTCTTGCCTTACAGCATCTCTCCTGAGACTACTTAAAGGACAAGACCGTACATTCCAGCTTGGTGGAGGAATGGGTGCATCTTTTTCTGGAAGTTATTCAGCCTGGAAGTCCCGGTTTGCAAATGTTTTTCATGCATTGTCACTTCAAGAAAAGCTGCAGGGAGAAGTACAGCAAACTTGTCTAACTAAGAATGAGAAAAGCAGCGAATGAGTCTTTCCTGATGGGGCACCAGGATGTGCAAGGAGGCAAGGCAAAGAAAGGAACTGAAGTGGGGAGCAAATATTCTCAAGATCTGCCTTTGGATAACTTGGAGTTTGTGCATGTGTAGTTGCCAGTTTGATATGACACACATTTACTAGTTATTTGATTGCATTACTTCATGGAAGGTAGTTACTTTCTACAGCATACATCATATGTGTATCCTGAAGCATGTCTGGACACAAGGAACCCTTATGTTACAGAAAAGAGACATAGTGGAACAGAAAACTACTGTTTTGGTAAGTGGTCATGCTATGACATCGAACCTGGCTTTTTGGGTTGACCATGGTGTTGCCAAGTTGCCTAAAAGAATTTGACAGAGAATTACAATGACTTCTGCAGAGGTGCCACAGTAGGAGTGTTTGGTTCATTTGTCTTTTTAACTGAGAATGCTTTTATGCTTTTCTTCATAAGCCAGTCCTGTGTTTACAGCTTGCTTGCTATTTAAACAGCAAATGCAGTGTTTTCCCTCAAAGAGACACAGCTGTATTGTTCTGGTGGAACATACACATGCAGCCCAACTAAGAGGGGACTCTCTGGCTTGTTGAACTCGATTTCCCTTGGTGTTTACAGTTGTTGGGGAATTCCAACCAAAATCTCAGATGTAATTGGAAAACATCCTTTGCCACCCTGATTTTGTTTCCTTCTCTGTTGTACCTTCCCAGCCATAATTGTTACATATATACTTAGAGACTTTGGTAGAAAGGAATGTAAAGTTTGTTGTGTTGCCACCAAATCTTTAATTTCATGTGTATGTTTTACTCAGGATAAAATAATATCTTTCTCATATTTTGTTAGAAGTACCATAGAAATATATTACCAAGGGCAGCTTAGTATGAGCTAAAACTTACCATTCATAAATATTTTATAAATAATGACTAAATATAAGAAATCAGGACAAAATTTAATTCCAGGCCTCCACCACTAGACAGTACATAAGCACGGAAGGAGCTGTATGAAAACTGGGGTTAGAGTAGCTAGAAGAAATTCCTGTGAAGTTGTTGTGTGAATGAGGATGGTGTTTGAGTTCATATAAAACCGAGGTCCTTCTTTTGGAAGGAAAGAATGCTCTTTTTTTCACTAATGTTAATGGTTTGGGATTAGGCGCCCGATATAGTTGGATCTTGTGATGGTAAGAGGCTTCTGTCCTATCTGCCAGATGAACAAAACACTCTCCACAGGCTGCAAGGTAGATGGGTTTTTGTAGGCTTGAAAAGAGGCAGCAGAGCGAATGGCATTGTCTTGCCGGAAGTCTCATCACCCAATGCAGACAAGAAGGTAACTTGCTGATGAGAAACAGCTTGTCTGTGTACCCCTAAACATACCAAGCACTGATAAGAGGAACATATTTACAAAGGTTTCCTTAACCTTACGGTTTGGATGGGCAAGACACTTCTTGGTTTTAGTGTAGCTGGCTGTTGAGGTAAAGGAACTTACTACCTGAAGAATGAGTTTCTGAGATATCGTAGAAACCAGCTTTTGTATAGTGTTGTGAAGAATTAATTTAGGTTTTCTGTAATTACTTTTTCCTTCCTTCCTTTTATTTCTTGTCCCACCCAGTCTCTTCCAGTTTCCTGCTTCTGATTTATTTATAGCTAAATGTAATAGGTGGGATCCCCTTGAATTATTGAAAACCACATTTCTTATATGTAGGTATCGATGAATCATGTTTGGTTGCCTTTAGCAGAGGGATTAAAAGCATTTGTGTAGTGAAGAACTATGTAAACCCCCTGAAAAGTACACTTGCAATACACAGATAACAAAATGCATTTGACTCCTCAGGTAGCTATGCAGCTTCGCACAAAACAAAGATTTTAGCAGACACAAGAAGTGTGTGAGTCCATTCACGAGCACCAGCTGACAGATTAATGCAATATACTTTTAGACTTCGTCTATGCTAGGAGTTTCTGCTGCCTTCACAGCTTTTGGTGGGCTAGAAAGGAGATGTGTACTGGGGTAACTACCAAAGCAAAGCCTGCTGTCAGCAGTGATTTGCTAAGAGGGAGCTTACCTTGGTTTCAAGCTGGGACTCATGCATGCTGGTTATCAGAATTACAATATTTAGCTCTAATACAGTGCTTTTAAGATGGGTACCTGACGACCCTTGTAGGGGGGGTGGAGGGGTATCATTAGCTCCTCAGCATGTATGAACTTTTACAACTGCTACAAACTGTAGTGGGGCTGAAAGGGAAAGAAGAAAGGTGAACAGATCTCGTGGTGTTGATGCACCTCCTCCAGCAAGTCTGTCGCTGTTGTTATTCTAGTGTCTGAAGGGAACAGGAGTTGAACCTTGACTGTTTTTTCTGCAGCAGAAGCTGAATACCCGCTGGTCTCCTGAATACAAAAATGAAGTTTCATACTCTTTCCCTTGAAGGGAAGCAGCATGACGTGTACGTGAAAAGAGTGGAACAGTATGTTAAGGGAAACACGACTGAAAGGAGAGAACAGCTGACTCCGGGGCCTGAGCAGATCTGCCCTCTCTGCCTCACTGTATGGGTTTGTTTTCAGCTCTTCAACTTGAACTGTCTTGTGGGTCTCACAACACATCTCCACAGCTCTGGACTGGAAAATTAAACAATTGCAAGGAGGTTGTTCATTCTTCCTGAAATAAGCTTCACAAGCTGTGGAAAATGAAAGCTAAGGCTGAACTTTAAAACAAGCTGAAAGCACTAAGATGCAGAAATGCAGAGTGAAGTTATTCAATAGAATCAGATTTGGAACAGAGCCCTGAAAAAAACTATGGTTATGACTAATCTGTTTTTAATGTGTCCGGTTGTAGGTAAAATAACTTCTTTTAAAGATAATTTCTCTCACTATGTTGGTTACAGTTCTTTACTGTCATTTTAGAGAAATGACTTGTTGACGTGTGAGTTCAGTATCAGATGAACTGCAATGACAGAATTATTTCTGATGCTGGAGTGGCCCTGCTGAGCTGCTGGCAAAGGGGTGAAACAGTACAAACAGGATATTCAGTGTCAAGCTGCAGTGGCACCCTGAGAGACCCACCCAGAGGCAGGCACTTGAATGCTCACTCTATCTTTCAGCCAAGTTAGCTGAGAAAACTTGACGTAATAGTAGACTGTAGAGCTCCATTTGTGCAGGGACAAGCTCATGCAGTGACATTTTAGAAGTGAAACAATCTGAAATGGAAACTTCTGGTGTTCTTGTTACACTGAACAAGTCTGAGGCACCATGCAGTTTTACAGGGTGGCCTTTGGGTGCCTTTATTTTGTCCTCAAATAGTCCCAGCCTTGCTTGCTGATCCCTTCTCAGCCATCCCTCCGATCCTGTGATGCAGAGCCACTGAAGTTAATACACTGCTGTAGAGAGGGGAGATGTGGTACGACACTATGCGTTTGAGTGTCATGACTGTTGTGATACCAACCCAAGATTTACAGACTTTGCAGTCTTATTATAATCAGTAGACCTGTGAATAGGAGTATGAATTCTATGCAAACAGCGAGAGTGGAGGGGAATAGCATGAAGACTCCTTTTAGGCAGGTAGGAAACAGTACAGTAAATCCAGCACTGATGGGATATGCTCAATTTATGGACTACATAAGTCTAGCTAAAGGCAGTGCAGCGTGGCAACAGTGAATGTAGTAACATGCAATACTCTGAGGGTGAAGGCTGCTTTCTGTAGCGCGTGTATCTGATATCCAGGAACAAAAGCAGTTGGCGTTTCCCTGGTGTAGGCTGAAATATGGTGCAATGTGATAGAGCAACAGGGAACTCCTTGCTGGCTTTTTGCCCTGTGCAGATTCCTTTTGAATTAGGTTTTGACCTTTAAAGTAAGACCTGTTTCTTTAGTTTCTCATTGTCTAAATTCTGCATTGAAGCTTGGGAAACAAGTCTGTGAAGCTGGAGGATTTTTTAAGCTCTAATTAGTGAAACACAGAATAGGTAGGAAGGAGTCTCCTGAGGGTGCCTTTTATTTTTTATTTTTCTCTGTTCCATGGCAACACAGGCTGGGCTTAAATCAGCACAAAACCCTGGTTCATATTAAAGCCTGGTCCACAACTCTTCTCCTGCTCTTAAAAGGCATCTCTACTTCCTGATCAAAAAACCACCTTGTTTGCCCTCAGTGATGTGAAACCTGAAATCATGTTCCTGCTGCCAGGATTTTGTATTACAGCACTGCAGTTCGTTGGTACCAGCAGCCCCGTGCAGGAATTTGTAGGTGGAAGAGGTGAAAACCACCATCCTGACTAAAAATCTGGGGATATTTAGGCAGAGGGGTTGTGATGGAAGAATGTCTTTCCCTTTTTGAATTTCTTTAACATTACCATTGCTTCAGTTGTTTTTGCACAGGATCTCTCAATTTCTGATTTGGGCAGATTCTGTCAGTTCATGCAGATTATTAAATGCAGACTGAAGGGAAGCTGAAACTGAAACTCAACTCTGGGTGGGAGGCAGCAGCCGCTCTGTGCCAGAGGAAGGCCTTGGTGCTGTGCTTAGGGATCTGCAGGTGGGACTACAGGGGAGGTGGAAGCATGTGATTATTTTTGGTTCATACACAAGGCTTAAGTTTTCAGAAATACCAGGAGGTTCTTCAAGGTTGTGAGAGCTTAAAGCCTTGGATTTCTCCTGCTTCATCTGCCTGCTGGCGTGCACAGCCATGTTGTCCCTTTCACAACGCATTTGATCTGTCAGGGGCTCTTTGAAGGCTCTCTATCTCCACCAGCAAAGTGCTTCAGGGCTGAATCGCACCCATGTATCAGCTCTTTTACTGTATCCTGTTATCAGCTATGCCTTTCACTCCTAGAGTGTTCGCAGCCTTTGATCTGTTACCATATTGCAGCAACAACTTCCCTTATTTTTTAATGCTGCATTACATTGTGCAAGGCTGCCATCAGTCCACAAATGCTGCAGTCTCTGTTGTCTGTGCACCGCTCTCACAAGTGCATCCATACTTTTTCCCTAAAGCATGACATAAACTCTTGTTCCCCTCAACCCTCAATCAATCATAGTGGAAATCACTTTACTACAAGATGACAATTTCCATTGGACCCTACATGGAGATATAATTAAATAGTTAATTCTTTCCTTCCTTTTCCGTGCTGCATTTGTCTGGCTGCTGCTTTTAAAAAACTTGGGCAGGGACAGTTTACTCCATTTGTGCAGCAGCTGGTGCTGTGGGCTCTGACTGGTAGGTAAATCCTAATGTTACTGACCAAGTGATGAATCCTGCACTGCAGCAGAAAGTGCAGTTTTGCTGGCCAGGCTGGATCTTGTTTAATTTGAGGTTGATCCTGTCAAAGCTAGAGACCTCAGTGGAAAGAAAGGTGCTCTGTGTGTGGCAGGACTGAAGACACTTTCTCTGTTTTACATTTTTTTTATGGTGACAAATGGGTAAAAGCAGAGACAACACAATAATTTAAAACTTCTTTGCTTAAAATCAGCCAAATTCCTAGTAGTGTTAGAAGCAAGACCAGTAGCAGCATTTGAGCCAGTTCTGCTGGAGATGGTGCTTATCAGATGACCTAGCAAAACCTTCCTGACTTGTACGATTTGGGGCAGAAGTTCCAGCGTAACACACATGCCATCTCACAGCCTACAGAGCAGTCAATTCCGGCTATCGTGGTGCAGATCAGTGATGCAACTCGTTTCATCACTACCCTCAAGGATGGGGCTTGGCTGGGCTACTGGGTGGAGGACGTTTGCTGTGCTAGGTCATGCAGTACAGGGAAGGCTGTGGCTTCTTAGGTGTTTGTCTCCTAACGGGGTCCAGCCAAGTGGCACAGCCTGTATCTGCAACACATGCCTAACACTGGGAGTCCTGACCACAGTGTGCTGATCCTAATGTGATTTAATAGTGATGAACCACTTTCCTTCCACTGGCCAGGTTGGGCTTGTTTTATTTATGCCTTAAAACCTCTCCTCTCTCCTGCACTGTGATCTGTGCAAAACCGTTTGGCAAGGTAAAAGCTCTGCCTGGTGTGTGGGCAGAAGGGCCACAGCCTGGTGTGGAAAACATGTGAGATGTGGTCCAGGCTTGTGGGGAGAATGAGGTGGGGACCAGAGATGCGAGTCGTGTGCTCAGTTCATATGACTTGCCCAGCCTGTTTCACAGATTCATAACTACTGATCCCTGACTATGTTTCAGGCTTGGCCTACAGTCAGGTTTTAATTGTCCCTATTAGTACGATGGATGCTGGAATAAGGACATGTTGGAGAAAGGTGGTAGTGTTTTCACTGCTGCTGCTGTTGTTGCTGGGACTGCCATTAAAGCTGCTTACTGGTGTTTGCCCTCCTGTGAAATGTGTAGGTGAGCTATTTATAAATGTGCAGAGACATCCCACATCTCTAGCTCGTGCTCTGATTTAAGGCTAATCCCCACCAGGAGGGGAGAATCTGGCCAGGACTGCAAAGGAGGTTAGTGGCAGAGTTGAAAATAATCCACTTCTGAGCCTCAGCATTGTCTCTACTATGGGGTGGATTTATAGGGGTGGGAGCAGGAGTGGAGAAGCAGCATACTATTTCACTGTTAGCTCTGCCTTTTACAGCATCATCTCCCATCTTCAGGATGAAGAGAGGCACTTTTCCTCCTGCACAGCCCCCTTCTCCTGTCTTCCACTCCCTCTACAGAGCAGATGCACACAGCTCTGTCCTGGGCTGCATTCAGCCTCAGTCTTTGCTTGCTTTTACTCTTCCTGTCTGGAGCAGATTCAGCCTGGTGTGCAGGGGCAATGTCTCTTTTCCTGGAGCAGTCCAGTCCCAGGCACACGGGAGTTAGTCTCTGTACTTCTCAAATATTCTTCTGCAAGTAAATACAGCAACTTGCTTTCATTATTCCTCTCCTGAATGGTGCAAATTACCCCACTCTTCAAAGCATGCAGTTCATTGAACAGCAAGCTTAATATAGCTGGATTTCTAGCGTATCTGATTGTCTTTTACATTTCCATATGTGGGTTTGCTGATGACTAATAAAGAGGCTAGCTTCTCAGCCCGTCCTCAGTGGGAACATGATTCTTCTGCCTGACTCCCAGTTTTTATGAAGCTTTGAGGCATGCACCTCAATGTCCAGCTTGGTTAGGGCTGACCAAAGGACTCAGGTAGGATTAGACAGACACAGATGCACCCCAAATGGATAGCATGAGCCTAATTGCCATAAGAAAGAAGGCTGATGCTATGTGATTGCACTGAGGAAATGAGACTCTTGCTTCTTTCCTTGAGAGTGCCTGGCATGATGGCTGTATCTGCAGGACACACTGCCCTCTCTTGGTCCTACGTGAGTTCTGGGTCTGGGCTGAGAAACCTGCCCTTCCTGACTGTCCGGGTGGCCAAGGAACGATCGCTGGAGCCTGGTGGGAGAATCAGATATGTGCTGTGATTTATAAACTCGGTCAGAGTTACCGACTTTGTCTGTGATTCCACCATCCCCTCCAGGACCTCCCAAAAGGGTTTATGTGGAGCTTCAGCACTGAATGAAATCAACTGTGGGAAAAACAACTTATGAGTGATTTTATCATTGTATACAAGAAAGCAATGTAAGAAACTGCAGAAATCTGCTAGCTTCATTCTTGAACATGTGGTGGAAGACTTTAATCTGTTTTTTCTTGTAAATGAGAGTTTTATGTAAATGTTGGAAAATCATAATTATGACATAAACATTTCAGAAAATTTATTCTTCCAGTTGTAAGTTGGAGCAATCTGGTAACACAGACTTATTTGAAAGAGGCATCTCTGACTTTATGTCACCGGTGCCCTTTGGGGTTATACTAGCTCAGAGCCTGTCCCTGGCTGCTGCCCGAGTGATGTAGGGTAAAGCTGAGCACTGGACTGCTCAATACAGGTATTTTAACAAGTGGGATATAATGGCTTCACATCTGCACATTTCTGCTGCATGTTGTGCTTGTTCCTGCTCGTGTGTGCGTTATTTTGTACTGGCAGTGTCTGACATTGTGTTCAACCTTTTCTATGTCCTGGAGAACCTCATTAATCTGCACTATCTCCTTTTTGGATTACTGAACTTTCATGTTACAGCAAGACAGGGGCAGCTAGGAAAAGTTAGCTGGTTTTCAGAGCGTTTGTTTTCTCTTGTTTTGTCTTTTATCAACATAATTGTTGTCAGCAAGAAAACCCAGTGTGACTTGGAAGTGTATGTAATCATTGTGTGTACTCTTGAAGGAGCAGCGGATGGAAATAGACAGTGCTTGGGTCAGAGTGCCCCAGAACACTCACCGTTCTGGGGCTGCACAAATTGATGGATATCTCCCCTTTCATCTAAATGCATATAGAGCCACAGAGATAGTTCTAAAAAAAAAGAAAAAGATACTGTGATCCCAAATGTCTCACCTTTCTTACCTGTCTTGAGGGCTCAACTTCCCTCACTGTGCACCCCCCATGTGGATTGCAAATCGCCCTGTCTGCCAGTAGCTCTGTTTTTACGCCATCCCAGTACTTCCCGCTCTGTGCTGTCACTGTCTGTCTTACCACAGCTGGGAAGTCCCTGGGGGCTATGCCCACATTGTGAGTCAAACCCCATGCAAAGTCAAAGTCTAAACACCGACACGGGGAGTGGGAGAGCTGGGGTTTCTGCATCATAGGGGAGTTTGTACGCACCTCCCAGAGACTGCCTGAAACCACAAGCTCCCGGGGAGGCCTTGGCAAGCTGATGGAGGGCTTGGGGCACTCTCGCTGGGAAGCAGAGGGGTAGAGCGGGGCAGTTACCCACATGAGAAAGCCTTGTGCGCTCAGACAGGAGGAGCAGGCTCTGGGCTCTGCTCTCAGCACACTTTTGATAAGATCCTAAGGAGACGTCTCTGTTTAGGAACCCACTGTCCTGGGGTACAGGACAGCTGCTGAGTGCTCTGCCAGGCTGGTACTCTTTCATATGCTTTTAAAAGGAAAAAAATCACTCTGATCCACAAGTACCCCACACCAGGGAGTTCCTGCCCTTGAAGAGTATTCCCAGCTCTGGGTGTAAAGAAGCCTTGACAGCACATAGTGTTCAGAAGAAGAGGCATCCAAAGTGATGTCTCTGCTTGCTTGCCTTTGCCAGTTCCCACTCCAAGAAATATATTTTTTATGCCTAATGCTTGCTAGAGGGGCTGAGATGCCTCATTTGGGTTTCTCAGTCCTTGGTGGTGGAGGTGGCTGTAGGTCCACACATACACTGGGTTAGCACGGAGCTGGTTACCTGACCTACTCTTGTCCTGTGACAGCTAAAACACAGCATTAGGTGGGAAACCATGTGCTGGCTCACAGAGCTCAGGTGAAATCTGCCCCCATAATTCTGGGGAGCATGGGTCAGCCACAGCCCCAAAGCAGTGGAGTTTCTCTGCACTGCTCTGACTGATGACAAGTCTGGCATGTGGGTTTGGTGAGCCGGAGAAAAGCCCCATGCCCACTTTTTGAGCTTGCCTTTTCCTCTGGCAGCCCATGTGTTTCCTCAGGCCATGGTCTATACCTGGCAGTCTTGCCTGTGGACCACCAGAAGTCAGAGTACGGTGGGAGGAGTTGGGGTGACAGGAAGGGGAGCCTTTCCATGAAAAAATTCAGCATGGATTTGCTATCACAAAAAGAAATGGCTTCTGTCTTGCTGGATCTCCCCTGCCTCTGCTTCTCTATCCCTCCTTTCAGGAGGCTGTATGTGTCACCTCTGTGGTTTCTGAGGTTTGTGACATCTTTTTTGGGAGTCTGCCTTGCAGTGACTGCTCATGCCTATCAGTGGTCTGCTGGCTGTGTTGTGATTTCCTTACTCCTGTGCTGGTGAGAAACCAGCCATCTTTAGTGCCCAGCCTCACCGCTTCTTTCTGTGGCCTTGCAAGCTCACTGCTTGCAGTACGCTGCTCTGTGCTGGTACTCTCTGGCTGGGCTAGCTCGAGGGAAAGGCACCCTCCAAGCCTAACTGAGTTCACTCCAAATCTCCACTTGGTATTTTTATAGTGATTACACCTTTCTGAGGTCGGGCCTTTGAACCAGAATTCTCTTTAAAACTGAAATGAAAAGGGAAAGGTGGAAAAACAACCAAAGGATTTTTTTTTTCCAATGCAACAAGCCAGATTTTGCAGACAGTTGCAGATTCCTGCTGGCCAGCTGCACAAAAGACATTTTATGTGTGGCAGCCTCCTTGCTGACTGATTAGCCTGTGCAGGTCCGGCTGTCGGTGACCAGCCTGGGCAAGTCTGCAGGTAGCCACGGCGAAGCCCGGAGCGGGAGCGTGTGCATTCATGTAGACAATTTGTTTTGAAGTTCTCACGCTTCAGCTTAACCAAAGCCATACCCTGATCTTATAGCTACAGGCATGATCAAAATGACTTAGCAACTGTTATTTATCCACTTATATTAGTCACTCATGTAATTAGAAGATAAAGAGGCATGCATTGTACGCCGGCCGTGGGTGACGGGGTGGGAGCCCCGCCATCGCGGCAAGCTTTAGCTGCTGCCACCAGGGGACACTGTTGGATAGTCTATAGACCCTCCTCACCACCCCTCCCGGCACGGCAGGTTGCGTTTCCCTCTCTAGTTCGTCTCAGCTTGATCATTCCTCACTCCTAGCCTCAGCCTCCCTCCCTCCACCACCCTCTAAGCTTGCTGTCCTTGGCGCTGCTTGCTCTGGCACTGGTTTCTTTAGAGCTGTTCTTTGCAACCCCGGCTATTCGTTTTCCTCGGGCAATTTTATCGCACAAGGTCACCGTGTTGCAGTATCTTGTGTTTTGTTCTGTCTCTCGTCCCCAGAGGCAGGTAGCCAATACACCAGTTTGCTGGGAGTGTGTCAAGGACCTGCATGGAGCTGCAGGACTTGGCGTGCTCAGGACCAAGAGACATAAGCCAGACACAAAGTGCCCTGAAGTTTGGAAGCACTCAGAGTAGAGATTTGGGTTTGGGCCTGTTTAGGAGATTAAGTTCAGTCCAGGTTCAGACCACTCCAGTTCCCCACGTTAAAAAATGTCCTATAATTCTATTCCCTGTAATAAGAGTGAAGTGTAAGCTTCATTGCTTTTGAAGTTAGTGCCTTGATGGTTTGTGCAATAAGGCAGACATGTCATTACTTGCTTGAAATAAAAAAAAAGTTGTCAGACTGTTTTTTCAGACGAGAAGAGGCATTCTTTAAGGAGCCTGAACAGGTGGGTGTGTCAGTGATGTGGGTTTTTGCAGGTTTCCTTCTGAGAAAAGGAAGCTGAATAACTTGTGTGTAAAAAAGGGCCCCTCCTCAGGGCTGATCACTGAGCTTGAGGCAAGGCAGAGAGGCAGTGTCCGCCGCTGCTGGTGAGAGGTTCCTCTCAGCACCCTGCTCAAGGTAGAGCAGCTTGGCTGTGCTGGCTGTCATATTGGCAGCCTTGGGGACACGGGAATGGAGGAGACACTGTGAGCTTTGTCTGGGGACTGTTTACTCATGGTGGCAAAAATGGATTTTGCTCCTTACAAAGAAAGGGCTTCCTTAGGTCCAAACTCAAATGGTCAAAATGACTCTTGATTGATTCTCTGTGGTTAAACCCATGGTTCAAACTTTCCTGAGAGCCTGCTTCAGTACTGGCTGCCCCCAGCCGCAGGTTCTCTGGTCTTTTGGAGTCACTTAGCAAAGTGATGGAGAATTGGACCCTGTCTCAGGCAGCATAGGGATGTTTTGCAGGGCCTTGTTCTGAATGTAAAACTACTTCATCTGTGAGAAGTTTTGGGATGGTTATAATTTTGGAGGGGAAGCTCCTCTGTTTTAGGATCCTCCATGGCATGAGGTATCTTTTGATTCGCAACATTGCCTAAAGGTCAGGACAGGGTTGTTACCATCTACTGTTATGTCTTTCACTGCCAACACACAGATTTAAAGGAAACACGGATCTGTATCTCTGGTCATGTCATTTGGCATAGTTGCCTTGAATTCAAAGAGTTTAATCCAGCTGAGAATCTAGTCTGTCTTGGACACACAGGGCTTTGTTTTATGTAACGGTATTTCTGCAGACATCTTTGCCAAGTACTAATAGTGCACCAGAGAGAAAGTTCACGCTTGTGCTTTGGTGAGAACTAGTGTGCTGAAAAACTCCATGCATTGTGCTAGGACCAACAAACAGGGCTTCAGACACCTCTGTGATGGGGAAGGATTTTTAGGTGGCAGTTTTCTTTCTCCTCAGGAGCTGAAGTACCCACAACAGTTACTACAGGAGAATTTAGCTGGTCAGCTTATGAGTGCTTTTATATTTGATGTAGGGGATGGTGATTTTAGAAGTGAAGAGTAAAAATGGTCTGGCAGTCAAGTGATGTTTAAGGATGAATGTAGTAAGGATGAAGACAATTCATCCTTACCCTTGCAATATGTCAGGAGGTGGGAGGCAGCAGTCTGTGTTAATTATGCTTATGGTTAGCAGCCAATGCCTGTGCTTCAGCCGGGACTAACTGTGCTGATTATGATTGATTGGAATTCCAGAGGAGGCTCAAACTCAGGGGGTCTTCTCAAAGGGGTAGGTAAGTATGCTGAGATGATAATAATAATTCATTAAAGTTTTCTATTCTTTATGGTGCCTTGTCCCCTGTGATCGTAGAAGCATTTTTGTAATCTGGAGTGTGCTGGGATATTCCGGGAACATTTCTTTCCTAAAGAGTATTCTCATTCAGAAGACTGCTTCATCTTGCTGGGAATGAAACTTTCCTGCAGAGCCCCAGATTTCATGTGCATGTGGCAGCCTGGGAATTGATGGGAAGAAAAGGAAGGTGCTGAAACACTTAAGACAAAACTCACTGCTTCCCTCCATCCCACATTGCTTCCTGAAGTGACTGAGGAGTTTGGCCAGGCCTCCTGGTTCTCATAGAGACAATGAAGGGTCTTTATGTCACTGAGGTTTAGGCCTTGTGTCAGAAAGGTAGTTTCCTCCTATAGTTGAAGAAGAAAGAGGTATTCTGACATGAGAATGAGGGTTGCCATTTCACTGACATGTCATACCCGGAGAACAAATGGGATCTGTGGCAGGAGTGGATGTGCTTGCATTTTTGATGAATTATCCAGAGCAGAATACATGGCTTTATCCTCTTATTTTTGCTTCAGGGAGACAGCAAAGTCCTGATCTAACATAGAGCTTGCAACAGCAAAAGGTAAACCTGTGAATTTCTGTTGGATCATCACTTTTGCATCATGAAGCTCTGGCTTTTTTGACCCAGTATTAGGAGTCCTAGAGTTGGGTTTAATATTTCAGGGTATGATGGCTTGGACTGCACCAGTTTTGAATTCATTTCTACAAAGTCTCTTTTCCCACTGGCTCTTCAACTGGCTACGTTGCTGAGTAGAGTATGAAACCTGGGAGTCAGAAGTTGTTTGAATACACTCTCCTGCCCCTGCAACCTCTCTGATATAGCAGGGTAAACCAGGAGCAAGGGTGAGGTTTTACCAGTGGAAAGCTGGGACCTGAATCTAATTTTTAGATCCATTGATTTCAGTGGATTTCTTTAGGGATTGAATCACCCCTTTACCCTGGTTGGATCATCTACCTGCTAATAAGTCTGGTGATAAACTTCTCTGGAGGGTCTGCTTGGAGTTAGCAACAATGCTGTGGAGGACAGGCACCTCCCACCCCTTTTTTTAAGTAATGCTTTTTGTCTGAATTTACCTCTTGCAAATATCTTTGTAAACATGCACAGCATATAGAGGAGACACCAGGGCCTCATGGCTTGGATCTGATGCAGAGGAACAGGAGGACACCAGCGTTCTGCTTTTGTGAAGCGAGCACGTGGAAGCCCCTTGCTCCTGTGCCTCAGTTTGTCCCTTTGCAAACAGGGGGACTTGGTAACAACTGCCTTGCAAAATTAATCCCACAGCGTGGCATTGGTGTCTCTCTGTATTATGGGGCCCCAGCGAAACAGCTCTTGCAGTAGGATATGATTTAAATTATTTAGGGTGTTGTCATGTGATCAGAACTGATTGAGTTCCTGTGGCTTAACAAGTTGCCATCTGTTATCATCTCCATTATGAATTATGCATTAGCTTAAATCAAGGCTTAAACCAAAGGAGTTCAAGCAAAGTCCTCACCCCAACGATAACATAAAACTGACTTTAGGGCTGTTAGTACCAGATCCAAAACACTGCAGCCACATGAGAGAGCATGCTGGTCCAGCACAAGCTCTCTCTGCTGGCTCAAATCATCCTGGCAGATTCCCTTGGTAGTGGCAGGCTTTATGCTGGGCCAGGTGTCATCTGCCCAACTTGCATAGCCTCATAAAACTGGTGAAAAGTCCATTGCCTGTGTTCTGGCTGAGCGGACAGAAATGAGACCAGAATTCTACACCAGAGTCCCAAAGATCTCAGGATTGTTTGGTCAGGGAGCCGCTGCTGAAGTAGGCGCAGTGACCACATGTTGAATTGCTGGCTAACTTGGTGTGAGGCTTTGTGAAGCGCCTGGCTCTGGATGTGCCGTGAGCTCTGCTATAAAACCTGGTAGTATACATGTGTGTGGTGGTGTCAAAGTGGCCATTTGCAGTAAAACACTTAGAATCGTTAAGGTTGGAAAAGACCTCTAGGATCATCCATCCATCCAACCATCAACCCAACACTACCGTGTCTCCTAAACCATGACCTGAAGTGCCATGTCTACACATCTTTTAAATACCTCCAGGGATGGTGACTCCACTACCTCTCTGGGCAGCCTGTTCCAATGCCTGACCACTCTTTCAGTAAAGACATCTTTCCTAATATCCAATCTAAACCTCCCCTGATGCAGCTTGAAGCTATTTCCTCTCATTCTATCGCTAGTGACCTGGGAGAAGAGACCAACACCCATCTTGCTACAACCTCCTTTCAGGTAGTTGTAGAGGGCAATAAGGTCTCCCCTCAGCCTCCTCTTCTCCAGGCTAAACAACCCCAGTTCCCTCAGCCGTGCCTCATAAGACCTGCTCTCCAGACCCTTCACCAGCTTCATTGCCCTTCTCTTGACACAATCCAGCAAATGGATGTCCCTCTCGTAGTGAGGGGCCCAAAACTGAACACAATATTCAAGGTGTGGCCTCACCTGTGCCGAGTACAGGGGCACCATCACTGCCCTGCTCCTGCTGGCCACACTATTCCTGATACAAGCCAGGATGCTGTTGGCCTTCTTGGCCACCTGGGCACACTGCTGGCTCATGTTCAGGCAGCTGTCAACCAACACCCACAGGTCCTCCTCCACTGGGCAGCTTTCCAGCCACTCTTCCCCAAGCCTGTAGCGTTGCATGGGGTTGTTGTGACCCAAGTGCAGGACCCGGCACCAGGCCTTGTTGAACCTCATAAAATTGGCCTTGTCCCATCAATCCAGCCTGTCCAGGTCCCTCTGTAGAGCCTTCCTACCCTTGAGCAGATCAATACACACACCCAACTTGGTGTCGTCTGCAAACTTGCGCTCGATCCCCTCATCCAGATCATTGATAAAGATATTAAACAAGACTGGCCCCAACACTGAGCCCTGGGGAACCCCGCTTATGACCAGCCACCAACTGGATTTAGCTCCGTTCACCGCAACTTTCTGGGCTCGGCCATCCAGCCAGTTTTTTACCCAGCAAAGAGTACACCCATCCAAGCCATGAGCCGCCAGCTTCTCTGGGAGGGTGCTGTGGGAGACAGTGTCAAAGGCTTTGGTAAAGTCCAGGTAGAAACATCCACAGCCTTTCCCTTGTCCACTAGGTGGGTCACCTGGTCATAGAAGGAGATTAGGTTTGTCAGGCAGGACCTGCCTTTCATGAAGCTGTGCTGGCTGGGCCTGATCCCCTGGTTGTCCTGCACTTGCCTGATGAGCTCACTCAAGGTGAACTACTCCATAACCTTCCCCAGTACCGAGGTCAGGCTGACAGGCCTGTAGTTCCCTGGATCCTCCTTCCAGCCCTTTTTGTAAATGCGCGTCACATCAGCAAGCCTCCAGTCATGTGGGACCTCCCCTGTTAACCAGTAGTGCTGGTAAATGATGGAGAGTGGCTTGGCAAACTCCTCTGCCAGCTCCCTCAGCACTCTTGGGTGGATCCCATCTGGCCCCATAGACTTGTGCGTGAACAGGTGGAGCTGCTGGTCGTAAACTGCTTCCTCCTGGATTATGGGGGGTTTATTCCACTCCCCATCCCTGCCTTCCAGCTCAGGGGGCTGAATACCCTGGGGATAACTGGTCTGACTGTTAAAGACTGAGACAAAGAAGGCATTTAGTACCTCAGCCTTTTCCTTATCCTCAGTGGCAATGTTTCCCTCTGTGTCCAATAAAGGACTGAGATTCACTTCGGTTCTCTTTTTGTTGTTAAAGTATTTGTAAAAACATTTTTTGTTATCCCTTACAGCAGTGGCCAGGTTGAGTTCTAGCTGGGCTTTTGCTTGCCTAATTTTCTCTCTGCAAGACCTAACAAGGTCTCTGTACTCTTCTTGAGTTGCCTGCCCCTTCTTCCAAAAGCGGTAGACTCTTCTTTTTTTCCTGAGTGCCAGCAAAAGCTCTCTGTTCAGCCAGGCCAGGTCTTCCCCACTGGTTCGTCTTGTGGCACTTGGGAACAGCCTGCTCCTGCTTGACTTTCTTCTTAAAGAAAGCCCAGCCTTCCTGGACTCCTTTGCTATTCAGGACTTCCTCCCAAGGGACTCTCCCAACAAGTGCCCTGAACAGGCCAAAGTCTGCCCTCTGGAAGTCCATGGTAGTGGTTCTGCTTACCCCTCTTCTTACTTCACCAAGGATTGAGAACTCAATCATATCATGGTCACTAAGGCCAACTCAGACATTAATCTAAGTCCTCTGCCTTGGAAGCATCATGGCTAGAAAGCAGATTCTGCCAGGACATTCCCATTTCTCAAGCTGATCTACAGTGTGTCAGCTAGTCAGTGCACTTCCCCTGTGCCTTGAGTCACTCCAGATGTGTGGATGGGCTACTTCCCTCTTAGGCCAAAGTGCTGTTGCTCCTACATTCCTCAGGAAGCTCCCACTGGCCAAGCTGTGAAGTCTCTTCCTTTTGGTTCTGTGGCTTATGTTGGATCTGCAGTGGCGAAAGCAATTAGGGCTGCTGTCCTTCTGAGGGCGCAATTCCCTGGTGTCCCATCGTCTCTCAAGTCACATTTACAGGCCAGGCATTCTATGCCTGCGATAAACCAAAACAAGGCAGCCAGCTTGGCAGCCCAGGGTGATTGGGGCAGGCTTGGCTCTTCCTGCAATTCTGGGGTTGGCTGAGTTTATACACATTTGCTCTGCAGCAAATTGGGTCAGTGACCTTGTTCTGATGCAGAGGCAGGCTGTTTATTACCATCCATTTGAGATCAGAGCCTATAAGATAAACATTTCTCTCTGCCTGGGAACAGGCAGAAGAGATTGCTGTAGCTAAATCAAGACTTACTTGGCGAGTGTGCATAGTAGGAAATGCAGAAAATTCATGGCCTCCATAGATGGCCAGGTGCTTTCACATAGATTGCATGGCTGTCCTGAGGAGGACCACTGGGATCTGTGAGCCAAACGGGATGGATAGGCAGGGAATGGATGTCTCTGGCATCAGCAATGGTTGCAATGATAATTCCTGTTTGAATTTTGGGTCATAAATCTGTTTGTGGCTGCAAGGATGCTTCCAGTGGCTCCAGCTTTATCCCAGTGTTCAGAGCTTTTTTTTTTTTACAGCTGGAGGGTGCTTGTTCCATCAGCTGGCACAAAGGCTAACTCTGGCTCCTGGTTTCTGCCCTTGCGTATCTGAGGGCAAAATCCTTTGACTTCAGAGGGAGTTACACAATGTCCCTGCTAGAAGTAGAACTATGTCTCTCCTCTTTAAAGCAGGGCCAGATTCTCTGTCTTCAGCTTGATGTGCAAAGTCCTTCCCATGGGAGAGAGCCAGCCTGCTTTTTCTCCTAAATTCACAAGTGTCCATACCCCTTGCAGTTTTACAGAGGGCTGAACAGTCTCTTCAACCGAGACAGGAAATCAGAGTCTTTCTTAATCTCCTTTGGAAAGAGGGAGGTGGATAGGAAAGCAATAGCACCTCCCTTAAGATTTATGTAAATTGAGTTGGTCATATTGGAGATCTTCTCTCACATTTTGTCCTGATGACTTTGCAGTCTGAATGTAAAGAAAAAGAATGGTGAAGCTCTGGATGCTGGGGCTGTAGTGGATCAAGAAGGAAGGAATAAGAAAGCAAAGGAGAAAGAGTTGGGGTTTAGCAAAGACCACCAGGATGGGAGAAAAGTGAGACAAATTCTTGAACTAAATCTTAAATTGCTCCAAACCACAGGGTATTGTGCTTGGGGGAGAAGCAGGGAGGGAATAGTTATGCAATTTCATCCCCAATCATGCAAAGGCAAATTATTGGACAAAGGGATTGTATTAGATATATTGCAGTTGGAGCCTGGCAGAGGATTTGATACAGGGTCTTATGAGATCTTGCCTTCCCTCCAAAATTGTTTGGCTTGTCTTGGATAGGAACTCAGTCCTGTGGATTAGTAGAAATGACAAATGATACATGGCTCTGATCATGCAGATTTTTGACCAATGTGACTGATGAAAATTTTTGATTCATCTGCTTTACTGAGGGCTCCTCCTGTGCATTAGCAAAGCAGTAAAGAGCATTTTAATGAAAGTTTTAGGTACAGTGTTTTGCAAACATTACTGAGTACTTTGTACATGAAGCATGGCAGAAACCAGAAAGTTTGGTAATTTTGGTGGGATAAAAATAATGAAAGCAATGGAACATTAGAGGAGGAAGAGAAGTTTTTCTATCTGAGAAAAACATCTGAAAGCAAATTTCTTTAGGAAGGAGGAACCCTGAAAGCTTTAAGGTGAGAGACAGCAAAGTCAGCAGTGTATAGTTTGGGCTTGCATACTTGGGTGCATGTGATAGACTAACAACAAGGTAACTGAAGTCAGGTTATTGGGCCAGACTGTTAACTGGGGTAAGCAGCGTAGCTCTGTGGAAGTTATAGAGATTTGGCAGTTTATCCCTGCTGCAGATACAGTTGGGGTAGAATTTACTGCCAAGAAATTACCAATCAACTGGATTGAAACCAGAGCTGAAAGAGGGATGAGTTACATGAATCTACTCCCCCCCTATATTAAAGCAGGGAGTCTGCTTACCCCAGGCCAGAGGAGAAGGAGAGAGGCTGTACAGGAGCCTGCCAAAATTGCAGAGGTGTGGGAGTATTACTGAGCAGCATGGGAGGACTTGCCACTCTTGAAAGGAGAGGGAGTATGGCACTAAAGCCCATTCCTTGGGAGCAAGACTGCTAGCTGGAAGGCAGCCTTGATGACCAAATCAGTCTTCCTACCTCTGTATAATTGGACTCTGGATTATGGCTAAGATTTTACCCAACAGTCCCACAGAAGAAGGAATTACTCTGCCCTGTAGTAGATGTGAATATTGTGTAGCCCAACCAGTTGTGGCTCAACATGAAATTTGCTTTCAGAAAGCTGCCCACTCATGGTCCCAAAGAGTCCAATTATGATGACTTTACTGTTAATGCATAGTCCATACTCAGGTCCTGTCCTTGGAGAGATGCATGCATGCAGGTCATTTGCCTACTGTGGCCAGTTCAGGATGGAACCTGTATGCCTCAATAGTGTGTTTCTCCATCCAGCTTGTATCCAGTAAAGCTCTGACCACCTGGTTGGAGAATAGGAATACTTGTTCATTGTTGTCCTTGCTCATTGTTTCCACCTGCATCATCCGCAACACTGTAAAACAGCATTGTGAGAGTGGAAGGGCTAAACCTGAAACAATACTGATTCACTGTGCTTGGCTTGCTGCTTCTGGGACTGGAGAAGGATGACGGGTTTCCTCACCTGTTTTCCACAGTTTGTATCAAATGCTGCCTGGGCTCTTCTCAACAGCCACCAGTGAGGAAATTGCAACTTACTGCTACTTGCGATACATTTTGTTCCAGCTATGGCTTTTTATATTGCCTTATATTGCGTTTGCCAGTTTAGTCTTTTGGAGCATCTGCTGATAGTGGTGTGAAGCAGAGACTTAGGTACTACAGCATTTAAAATGATGGCTAGTCAAAGGATGTACGAAGTGGGTCAGACTATAACCTTCGCATTATAGGCAGTAATGCTAATATGAATGCTTTCAGTGTGAAAGCCATTCATTTGAAATCTGCTGATCCAAGCAATTGGTAGTTCATAGCATGATCTTACATTGCAGCTTCAAACTTCTGTACTCATGGCATTACCTACATGTATTGAATTTTAGCTACAGCTAGTTGTCCTCTGGCCCATCTTGCGTGGAGTGCAGGGGCTGAGTTCACATGGTGGAAAGCAGAGTTCTGTTCTCCCCCTCTTCAGCCTCTTTGCAGCTCCTTTACTTGTAGTGGTATTATTCCTGGCTTACACCAGGTTTGGGCTTGCTATCTTTTGATTTGACAGTAGATCAGGGTGAAGAGGAGTGACTGGTCACTCCCCAGTCCATTTCAGGAGAGAACTGGCTGGTCAAAAGGTTACTTAGTTTTGTATCTTCATTTACTCCTGTCTTTCTGATTTCAACCTGTGAAAATAGCTCTGTGATTGTTACAGGCTGTTCTTCTAGATAGTGCCATACAGCAGAAAAGGCAGCATGCCTTAAGCAAGGAGTAAGCAGCTAGGTTTCAAACACACACTGAGCTTGGTCCTTCAGGCAACTCTTTAAGAGAGTTTTGCACCAACAGAAAAGGAGAGAAGAAAGGAGAAAGTGGAAAGGAGTGTTTGCATTGAAATCTTTATTTAGTTCAAAAAGCCTAGAGCAAGGCATCGAAACACAGAGTGCCTCATACAAGCCAAGGCAGGGAATAGAATTTCCATTTTATTTCAGATGAGAAGTAGGTCTTGTTATAAAGGGTTTGGTGACAAAGCTAAATGTACTTAAAATTTCACTCCAATCTATTTTTAATTATCCATGTGTAGATTCTTTTGTAGGGTTAACAAGGAATTTGCCAGAAGCCAGCCCACAAAGGCTTGAGTTGTAGTTTTTCAGCAGACATCCTGAAAAAAACACTGTCACAGGCAATCAGCATCCTTGGGGAGGTGGCCTCTTAGCAGGGTGTTTACTAATTGGGATCATTCTGCAGCGGATAATTGTTTGTGACACCCATGCTGATTGGACCCACAATATCTTCCCATCCTGCAAATGGTCCATGACAGTTTTGATGAATTTGAAGTTTGGAGTCTGAATAAATCTGTGGAAGGAAAAAAATGTTTCCACTGGAAAATATATGTAGAAGAGCAGAGCTCTGCCCTGGGTCAGCCTCCAAGAATGGAGCCACATGAGCACACAAAAAGAGAGGCCACTCAGTGGGTCTTGTCAGGCTTTCTATTTTTTTCCTCTTGCATTTAATTAAGAGACTGGGGGAAGACCAGCCATGCCAAATTAAAAATGGGAGAGTTGATTTAGCTTGCACAGGACAGGGATGTCCAAACGAAAGACTTTTGGGCTTACTGGGAAACTGCAGATTTATTGAAATATCCCTGGAATGAGTTCAGATGCAGGTCAGGCCTGCTTGCTGGCAGACAATAGCAAAAGTGATGCAGATGTCCCCAGCAAACAGGTAGTTCTCTGGGCTTGGGAGCAGTATGTCAGGGTTGCAAGCATCATTTTGCAGAAGACCTGTAGAGATCATTTTGTTTCTGGGGTCTGGATCAAAATGTATTTTACATTTTTTGCTACATTGGCTACATTGATATGTGCTTTATGGCCAGATCGAGGATCACAGAACCGTAAGAGCATTGTTATGCAGTCCCCTGCTCAAAGCTTTTTTGTCCTTCTGGCCCAAGCATAAATTGTATAGCCAGGATAAGCACCATATAATGTATTGTCACTCATTTTACAGAAATGTGGTTGTTGTGGTTTGTCTGGTTTGCATCTGTACTGCACCAAGGTGAGCTCGAGATGCAGCAGTTTTAGTCTTTGCAGTTAAGAGAACAGAGTGTCAGTTGGATTCAGTAAGCTACATGCAGCCATGCAGCATTTGCCAGATTTCAGACTGAGGATGAAGTTGCAGGGCTGATCTCAGGCCATTGATCAATGGTGTGATATTCTGGGCTTTCCTGCTCCTAAGATGTCCTAAGTAGTCAATATTTTTTCTATACACGTTTCAGGAAGACTCTAGCAAAATTAGTACTGGATATATATCAGGTCTAAGAATCACTGCTACAATTCCCATATCTGTTGCTTGGATCTTTGGATTTTGAAGTAAGGAATTAACAAAACATTACTTTGTAATAAGGTTGGCAAGCCAGGAAAGTTATTAGTGCTGTTAGGATAAACCAATATTGATATCCTGAAGTCATATAGGGCTAGTAATGGCTAAAGCATAGGAGACAAGGATTCAAAGGTGTCCCAAGGCAACAGAGTTCATATTCCTGTTCAGAACAAAGGTCAGTCATCCTCCTGAGCCACCAGAAACTATTTCTGGAGACAAAGCTCTCCTTCTGTAATAGCCATTCTCCATTCCACAAACAAATGAAGTTCCAGATGCAAGTTAGCATGGAAAATGATGACAAGCCATCTAGCTCTGAGCTTTGGAGAAGGGGAACTCTTTATATCATCTCATTTCTTTCAGATCCTCCCTGCCTGGCCCAGTGAGAAGCATCCCATAAAAGGCCAGCTCACTGGATGTTTTAATGGTGGTCCCTGTAGAATTAACCATAGCAAGGTGAGTGGTGGTATATGATACAATTGCAACTCCCTCCTCCCAGTGGTCTTATCAAAATGCAAACAGTTCTCTGAAGATCTGGCTGGGTACTGAAGAATGATCTCAATAAACTCATCACGCTAGGGCCTGTGATCACACTGCATGCATTCAGTCCTAATTGACCGAGTTAGATGGTGGGAGAGAAAACAGCGTCTTCTCTTTGAGGCAAAGCTGAAGGTGGTTCTTAGGACATCAAAATTGTAACATGGAGTAAAAGTGCCAGGGCACTGAACTGTGTAGCTTCATCATTTATGCAGATGTGTTGTTCAATTCTAAACAGAATCACTAATGTAATGAGAACTCCAGCTAGCACAGCAGAAGGCTGGATGAGTGAATGAAAATGCACAGGACTTGCAGAAGAAGATCCATTTCCACAGAAAGGTGGGTAGTGCATATCAGATACTGGCCATTTGACACTCTATATTTAAGTTTCCTCCAGGGAAACCCTCTAAATAAAAAAAGAACTATATTCCCTAAAATAAAATTTTCAAGTATTTCTCAGCACCTTTGTTAGTCTTGTGTGTTGTTGTGGTAAGGTCAGAAGACTTGCCCAAAGCCATACAGAGAATAAAAAAGACCTGACTGGAAGTGTCCAGGTACACTTTACAGTTGCCCTTTGTATGTAATGAATGGGGTTAATTAAACATTTCTAAAAATATGTTAAAGGTTTCCTCAGTAGTAAAAACCAGGATACTCTTCTGGTCACAGAGCATTCCACACGAGCCAGCAGGATCATACAGGAGTGGTGTGGTCCAGCTTTCTGGCTCCTAACAGAGGATTATGACTTAAATGGGATCAAGTACTCAGTGTTTTAAGTTGGAGCACTGGTTACAAGAGATGATCATTTTTATGACTCTTACCAGGGGTAACCCATCTCCTCAAACCCAGTGTCCTGCACATTAGCTTAACTCTGATAATCTTCTGGAGCTTTAGCAGATTCACAGGAAAGGGTGGACCTGGAAGGATTCCTGGAGGCTGTCAAATAAGTATCCAGCGTTTCAATTGCAGTGAGCTCCAGTGCATCTTCTCTAAATCTGTTTCAAGTTTTTTTGGGGGGGTCAGTGAAACACAGTATAAATCCCGGCTCACTCAAGTTCTTCAGGCAGAGAATTTGGGGAATACATATGGAAATACTTTTGCCTGGTGTTCTCTACTCTGCACTCCTCCCAAACAGAACATACATTTGTGTTGCAGTATAAAAGGGAAAAACCTCTGAGCCTGGAGTAATGTATACAATTCAATAATACATGAAATTCAAAGCCACACATTAATCACATTCATGTTTAACTTGCAGATTTAAGACCCTGCAGGTTGGCTGGCCTTTGTTCTGCTAAGTGGAAGGGGGCATTCCAGCCTTTCAGTGTAGAGTTCAAAAGCTGCCTCGGGTAACAAGTGCAATTGACTTTATAGGCCTCATTGTATTCTTCCTCCGGGGCATGGTGAGAAGCTACTGCACAGGTTGGCCCCTTATCAGGCTGTTCAAAGGAATAAAAGTTTGGATAGCAAAGGTTTCACAGGTCACTGCGAGGGGCTGCTTGCAGGTTCAGGAGGCTAGGACTGGAAAAGTGATGATGGTGCAAGCCAATCCAGCTGCATTGGCAGGTCTGGGCAGGAGAAGCAAGTTATACAAACAACAACCTCTCCTTTCCTCCCGCCACCATCCAGTTTCCAAGCCCCTTGTTTTCATTAGTGTTAGCTCATTTGCAGTTTTTTGTGAACAGCATTTCATGATGGAGCGCTTGCCTCTGATGTGCCCTTGTGCATTGGATTATTATTAACTGTTCTCGGTGGTTACCTTTGTCCAGGACTCACTCACTTAGATGAGTGTTGCAGCTTCCTTGCGTCTGGTTGTTCAGATCCCCAGTCTCCCCTTCTCTTTCAGTCTACTCAAAATGCTGTTGCAGTATGCCTTTGTCCTACCCTTTTCCCAGTGAGCCTGGCTTTCCAGGGCTCTACACAGGCAAATTAAGCTACTGGGAGCAAAGACTATTCTGCTGCCCTTTAGCAGCCTGCTGCCATAGGAACCTGCCTACTTGCTAATATCTACACTGGCCTTAGTTATAAACACCAGTGGGGTGCTGTGGCTAGCCAGAGAATAAATTTATTTGCAGTAGCTGATTTGCATCAGGGTTATAGTCTTGGGTGATCCA
The DNA here is from genome assembly GCF_949628215.1 of Phalacrocorax aristotelis. Taxonomy (NCBI): domain Eukaryota; kingdom Metazoa; phylum Chordata; class Aves; order Suliformes; family Phalacrocoracidae; genus Phalacrocorax; species Phalacrocorax aristotelis. The sequence goes on along the minus strand of NC_134281.1, from coordinate 44,723,165 downwards.
ATCATAGGATGTGGCAGTAGTGATGGTTGTGCTGTGGCTGAAGATATATTGGAAGTAACTTCAGGTGGACCAACCTGGGGGCTGATAGTGGTCCAGCTGTGGTATTGTGGAGATTAAGAAGGTAGAAAATCCTCACCAGAAAACTGGTAAATGACAATTAATCTACAATATTTTGGCCATCAGGTAGTGTAAAGTGCATCCACAGAGCTGTAATGATATGTCCTCCAGCTTCCAAATCCCAGTGTGTCATCCCAGGTGAGACCTGATCTTAAGATGTTCTGTCTGAATGGGGGAGATGCAATGAGCATCCCAAGAGTGCTTATAAACATCCTAGAAAACAGGATATGGGACAGACTTTTGAGAAATAAACACACTGGATGACTTAGTGAGACTACCCATCACCAGCAAATGAGCCTGGACTTTGAAGTTAAATGGTCAGAATTCCAGAGAGTCTGAAGGTTTTACAGTGGAGTGAAATGCCAAATTCTGCAGGCATATCAGAGGTATAGTGTTGGATTAAGAGCTGTATATATAGTGATGACCTCTTGCTGGTGGGTCATCCAAGGGTATTTTCTGTGCTAAACTCATTTTCTGATGGTGCAAATCATTAATAGCCATCAAAGTGGTGGAAGAGTTTTATCCTCTCAGGTCCTCCCCAAAACCTAAGCAGGAGAATAAAGAGGTCTTTTAACAGGGTGTGGAATTCAAATGCCTGTTAAGATCAAGTATTAAATTAATCACTCTCACTTGCAAAATTGTGGGCTGACAAACACAGCCCACCACCCGACAAGAAAGACAGCATGGTCTGAAAGACTTTCATATAGGATACAAATATAGAGGTGCAACAGCAGACATAATTTTCCTGTGCTGTCAGCTGGAGAGAAAATATTTTATGCAACAACACTGAATTTAACTTGTACTTATAAAGTATATATTGTTCTTATAGGGCCACACTAGGGTTTTAATGAAGCAAATGGCAAAGCTCCCACTGACAGGGTTTCGCCCTCAGCAACTTCGGTTCTGGAAGTTATTCTGTTATGTATTATATGTAGAAAGAGTAAAGTTTCCAACCTATCCAGTTTTGATGCAAATAACTTTTCCTATTTGTGTCAAAAGGCTGAAGTGTGTCCTGTAAGCAGCATGCAGAAACTTCCAAAAGGCTGGGTTATTGAATAGTACCTTGGAGTTTTAGTGAGAGATCACATAAGTGACTTTCCAAACTTACTTCCTATGCTTCTGCACTCTCCAAATACATGGCAAAATGTGGAGCAGGCTTTTCAAAGGCATTAAGAACCCCACCCCGATTTTAAGGGCTGTGTTAATAAACCAGGTGTCTAACTTTGACATGTTTCATAGTTAAAGGTTGCCATAAAGAGCAGTGTTAGTTAGGACATAGTGAAAGATCCCAGAGAAGTTCTGCTGACTTAAAAAGGAACAGGACTCAGCTCAGCTTCTATCTGAAGGCTTTGACACACAGGCAAGCATCTGTCAGCTGCCCAGTAATAACTTGCTATTGGTATATTCTGACCCTGTGACAATCCACAATAAATGGCCAATAATTAGATTTAGTGTTTTTCTCTTTAACTTGTGGGAAAACTACCCCATATCTGGAAAAAAAGGTCCCCCATGGATATAAGTGTGCATGTGGACTGAGAGAAGCTGGTGTGTGGTGGTTTGTTACATTGCAATCATTTCTGCGTCAGAACTCTGTGATACAGCAATTTCCATTTTTTCTAACTTCTCTTGCCTTTTCTGTTGCTTCCTTTCAATTGCTGTTTTCCCTAACAGGAGAAACTTCTGTCATAGTATTCGTCGGCCAATACTGAAATTGGAAGTTTGATGCCCACATACCATTTCTTCTTCCTGTTTTCTTGACTGATGGAGATAAGCTGTATCCCATTGCCCTAAGGGAACAAAACCCAGGGTGGTGGTTTGCTGCTGGTTCTTTCAGCTTAGAATAATATGATGCAAACTGCAGCTTTTGTTTACATCTATAAGGGTTAGATGGATGCTTGTTCAACCACTGGAGGCTTCTGTCCTTTAAGGTGGGTTACAGCTGGAAGTACTCTGTGCTGGCAGTTAACTAGCTATTGGATGAAAAGGCAGCAGGAGCTGGCACATCTGATTCAAAGTTTATAATCAGTGGACTGTGAAGAGGAGTACAGTTCCATCACACAAGGGGAAAATGCAGAAAAGAACATTTTTTTTGGTCCAAGGTGTGGGAAAATGAAACTCCTTTGACATTCTGGAGAGGAGAAACCAGTGGCTCTTTGCTTAAAGCAAGACAGAGGTGACTTATGCCTTCTAGAATGCTGTGTAGGGCCTTCCTTGGGTCAGGCTCAGCTCCCTGGCTTCATGACTGTGCTCTGGTAGAGCAGAAGATTGGTTCCAATACCCCAAATTGTTAAAAATGTAGTTAGGAATACTCTTTGAGAGAGCCTGGAGTTAATGTGAGGCAACAGATTATACCTAAAAGGACTTTTTCTTAGAAAGCAGTGTCTGATGAAAGACTTGCAGTCTGTCTTCAGTTCATATGGTGGCAAAAGAAATTTTAGCCACACTGCAGGCAGCCATATAGTTCATAAAATCATTCAGTAACTTAACATGATCTTACTTGTATAGACCTTGCTGTTCTTTGATCCAACTAACTCAATCCAGGAGGACTTTAAAAGGAGAGAAATAAAGTGGTTCTAATTAAAAATTGGAAAAAAAAGTTGTCAGGAAAAAAAGCCAGAAGAACATCAATTGTAGAATTATTTAATTTAAAAAGTTTCCTAATTCTCCATATGTTTTTACATGAAAGGTGGATCTGTGGCCAACTTGTTAAGCGGAATCACTTGGCTACTGGCCCACACGCATTGGTAGCAAGCGAATTTCTGCCCTACCTCCTCACTGCACTGCTGATGTGCTGCAGCGTGGCAGGAGGAGACAGATGGATGCGAACAGGAGTGGTGCAGGATTGTCAGAGTCAGCAGTTGATTGGATGCCATTTTTACAGCTGTTGGATGTTTGAATTTGGGAAAGGAAAGCCAACTTGTGATTTTAAGAAAAGGATAATTCCAGACCTTTAGTGCCCTAACAGGGGAGTGACCCGGAGTGACAAAGTCTTTGAGATTCTGCAGTTTGTGTGTACTCTTTTTCCTTGTCAAGTTCTTATGGTGACAAATTAGGAGAAAGGGTTTTTTTGTTGTTAAATCTTTGTGGGGAGAAGCATGTATGATATTTCTTAAGTAGGTTTAGGTCAGGGTAAAACTTATTTGATCTCGAGTTTCACTGCAATTTCAGTCATTCCCTCTGGCATCTGGTGCCCATTTATAAGGTACAAAATAAGGAATCACTTAAAAGCATGCACAAGCAAATGTGAAATTTGTGCTAAAACAACGCACTTGGGGATTTTAATACAATAATTGACCCCTTCCTTGTTTGTCTGCCTAATGCTCACTTTGTTCTCTCTAGATCTCACAAGATATTGAATTTACTGGCTAGAGAAGCACCGCAGACTAGAGAATACAGAAAAATTTGCTGAGAAAGCAGAAGAAGAGGTTAGTGGAAAAATCTTGTTTTCTCTGGGCAAATAGTACTTATTCTCCATGTGATCAACACCAGATACTCTCCGGCAATAGTTCCTTTTTTTTCAGTCTGCCCTGAAAGAGTTCTTCTAACCAGAACTTTTGTGTTTTACTGGTTTTACAGATTTGATAAAAACATTCAGAGAGTCGTACTATCCATTTCAGATAAGAGCAGATCAGTACTGAAAACCTTCCACCTCACAAATTCCCGGCTACCAGAGAGATTTACAGACAGTGGTGACAGCCCTAAGCTCTCTTGCTCTTGTTCTGCATGTTTGTCATGCTGGAGGCTTTTTGTATTTTGCAGGTAGATCTTAAATTTGTAATGGAAAAGAAAGCTGGTGAGTGTTTTGTGGCTGGCAGGCTGGGAGGGAGAAACAATGTGCATCTGACTTCTGGATGAATCATCGTGCTCAGTACGAAACAAATGCTCAGTACTGCAAAATCCCCTGTACTTCTCTGTGACATGGATACTGTGAAACCTGCATACTGCCACCATGGTTTGAAGTGCCTGTTCTTTGGACCAGAGCATGCAACTTTTTCTGGAACCTAAGAATTTAGTGCTCCCTATGTGTCTGGTCCCATGCCTCAGCACTGGAAGAGAGCTGCTGGTGCACTTCACTGAGCTGTTCTGAAAGTGCAAAGGGGGCCGAGAGCCACCGTTTCAGTGGCATCTTTTCAGTGGTGTCTCCTTGTCTGCATCCATTCCTTGTGTCAAGTCATGCCAGACTCTTCCAGCCAGATATCCATTATCTGGGCGAGACTACTTCAATCAATGGATGGAATTATTTAAGTATTTCCTATTCTAACTCCTGGACTAATGCTTAGGTTTCTGGTCTCTCATTTAGTTCCTTGTTTCTCAGATGCCAAGCAGCTATTTGGATCCTGTAACCGGGCTTTCCTTATACTGGCAGAACAAGTTATCAGCATGGCCTCATTCCTATCAGTAAGCATACTTTATGTAGCCTCTTTGTTTCTCAGCCTGTTAGTTTTACCTGTTCCAGGAGCAAGTGTTCAGTAGAGGAAGGATTGCACAGCCAGGCCTCAATGCAGGACATCCGTGTGTCTCACTTGGAAATCCCGAGTTTTGAGGTCTGATAATTAAGTGTTTCATTAAGCCCGATGCTGCAGTGGAGCCTGGAAAAGTATGTGCTGTGTGTTAGACCACTTTCACATGCTGGAGTGTGGGCCTCTGCTAGAAACAGCCACGGGGGGAGAGTTGTGGCTGCTGTGTTGGATAAAATCTTTGTCTGAAAGGATCCAGCGGGTGTCTGAGTGAGGGAGAGGTGCAGCTGATGGCAGCATATCCCAGCAACAGGCTGAGCCGTGCACACACTGCACCACCTGCGGCCTCTTCCCCAGGAACCTCCCAGGCGGAAGCAGAACAGGATGAGAAGAGAAGAACTGTCCTTGGGGCAGGAAGAGGCAGAGGAGAATATTGAGGAGGGCCAGAAAGTCCCAGGGAGTTGGAAGACTGTCAGAAGGGAACAACATGACTGGAAGGGTCCCAGAGACATTAAATTTGGGGAGGAGATTTTCTCTGCATCTTTACATGAACTGGAAGGCATTTGAGTGTGGCTGGTTCCCTGTCAGCTCCTTTTCACCATATTCAGGCATCTCTCCAGAGCCTACCAGGGAAAAGAGGTTTCTTGATGAATCATTTGCACTGAGCAGTTCTGCTTCAGACACTGTAGGTGCAAGGCACTCTTTGGTCCTGAGGTTTGATGCAGCTATACTGATCTACATCACATCTCCACTCAAACTAACTTTTGTCCTGAGAGAAACACCACACATCATGATCAGAACAGTCTTTCTAACAAGAAAGAATGAAATGAGAATTAAATGGCAAACAGTTCCAGTAAAGGGAGTTAAATCTTAGAAAAAGACTTACACTCCCAGAGTGTTCTTACCACTGCCAGGTTGTGCTGTAGTCAGTATTGCATTGGCCAGTCTGATTTTCCCAAGTGCCAGCTGGGTTTATGGATTGTACCTGCACAAGAAGGAAGAACCTTGTATGATGCTGAAAACTCCCTGTTTAGGTGCCTGTGCATGGACAGGTGACGTATACAGAAACAGTTAGGTAAAGGGTATTCTGTGGTTCGAAGAAAACACTGTGTAGCATTTCTTTTACACCAGTGGGAATGACCTGTGGTCTCTGCTTTTCTATTCAGCCTGCTGTTTATTGCTCACGAACAATGGAAATAGCTCACATTTAAAGAGTTTTCTCATCTTAAAACCAAGACCCAATCAGAAAGAACTCTTTGAAAGAAGTTTTCAGCAATAATTTACTTCACTATAATATGAACAAGCTTGAACTGAAACTTTTATGACCTATGACTTGTCAGATTTTTCTTCACAGACCTTACCCTTTAGCACATTTTTCATGATAATACAAGCCAATCTGTTTATTATTTTCAATTTTAAAAAGTAAAAAAGTATTGCATCCTCATGAAAATTGCTTCATTGTTGGGCTGTTTGAGTGGTCAGTGTAATATATCATTGTTTGATCTGGCAGAACCATCTATTTATAAGCTAGTATGTGTCAAACTATTTTTTTGGCAAAACTGGGAAGACACCTGGTTTAGTTTAGATTCCTCGCTATGTAATTCCAAACATCGCTCAGTCCTCTTGGATTGAAAATGCAGGCTAGGATCCAGACTTAAGAGTGCTGCTGTCATTCACAAGATGCTCAAGGGCCTCTGCTCTCAAGGTTCATGAGATCATAAATTCTTTTTTAATTTTTCTTTTTTCGTAGTTCAAGTCTAGGCACAAACCCAAAGTAGGGTGCATATTAAATCTAAGTGAGGTGCAGTCGGTCCCGTTCACTGTTTTAGAGTTGCCTGTAGTGATCAACGGAGGTAGCAGGAAGGCAATTAATGGAAGTTTGCTGATGAGATCAAGAGGAGTGGGTCACCTTTGCAGAGCTGTCATAAAACTTGGGAGGACTGGCCCAACCCTGGGCCATGTTTGGGAACAGGAATTAGAAACATTGTATTTCTCCAGTCCAGTAAGTTTAAGGGAGCTGATGACTGACTTGCTGTTGAAAGGCACTATTCAATAACAGTGTAATAATACCTTTACAAAGGTGTCTCTGTAGTTTACTAGTCCCTCTTGTTAGAGCTGATATATGACATGCTGTGTTTTACAGTACTATGTTTTAATACAGTTCTCCTTTTGAGTCAGCTAGATCGTGCTATTAGACAGGATTCAGGATGCATATGTCACCGTTGCTTGGTTGTAAAGTTCAAGAGCTTATAGTGATGGATTGATATTAATTTCAACTATAATTGTTTACAGGTCTTATAAAGGGCACTGGGATCATCATTGTCAAGTGATTGGTATGATGAGAGTTGTAGTATGCAATACTGTGTACGTGTTCAGCACTTATATAAATGTAGTAGTAAAGGCCAGCAAGAAGACAAGGTGAGAGCGAGTGAAAGAGAGGAGGATGTGATAGGAGAAAGAAAGGTTTAGATCCTGACTGTATGCTGTTTTCCTGGTTAACAGTGACCCTGGTCCTTTCTGTGCAGTAACATACCATTGCACCATTACCATGTTCAGCCTTAGCAGACTTTGTTTTCCCTCTGTGGTGGATCTTCGCTCTTCTAACCGAGAAGGAACTCTTCGCAAGGAGCTGGCCAGTTGTCTAAATAGGCTCCAGACCCTCTTGATTATTTTCTCTTCATCCTCCTGGTGAGGGAGATAGGTGGTCTGGAAAACAGAGTCCAAGTGAAATGGTTCATGCCCAGAGCAGCTAAGCAAAACTATGCTTTGAGGCCAACTTATTTTTCATAATTTATCTTGTAATGTAAGCCAATGCAGTAGTTTAAGACAAGTTTATTTTAAGCCTTAAAGGGCAAAGGACTTGTATATTTAACTACAGGCGAAGCTTGACTTAAGTACACTGAAGTCAGCAATGACTGTTACCTCAGTGACCTCCTATCTCCTACTAGGCAAAGTCCTTCTGTTTCTGCAGCCCGTGTTTAGACACTCCTCAGTAATACAGCCTTGACAGTGCTCTGGCAGGAAGAAGTGGAGCTTGGTTGTGAGTGAATGAGTGATTATTAGTGGCAGCTAAACAATTATCAATGTAGCGAGCAACTCTGTGTCACCATTTCTAATGTGTATTAGGAATTCAGTTGTGCACTGAATGCACCCAAAACCAGCATTGACATCAGCCATCTTGCTGAGAGGGCTGTGAAAGGCTGCCAAGAGAAATATCAAAGAGAAAAGGGTGTCTGAAATATTTTCACTCACGTTACTTCAGGTGAGTTACCTGTAGTAACTGTAGGCTTTATGAGATTGTGCTTTACAGCCCAAAGTGGTCTGTTGCATGGTGGTGCTGTGTTGCTCCATTGGACAGGCTTTCTCTTAAAATACAGCCGGGTGGGGTCACAGTAGTGACAGCTTTCTCTATAACAGACCTGAAGTTACAACACTTGGCAAAGTGGAAGAGGTGTGCTTTAGGCCTTCTTTAGCCCTGAGGGTTTCCAATCCACCTCCTTCCATTTCATATTGGAAGATCACTGGGATGAGGGAAGGGGATTCTCCAGCTTTTCCGTTGAAGCTGCTGGGGCCAGAGGGAACACTACTCTATCCACAGAAGATATTCCCTTGTTTTCCAGTGGTCCTTCTTGAAACTGTACATATTTCACTGGGTGGCTCTTTAATGCAGAATTCAGGAGATGTCTGGTTACATGTGGTTTGTGTCTTATCTTCTTGGGTTCTGATATCTGAAATCCATCCAGCTTGCACTGTAGGTACCTAAGTGGTTTGCTGGATCTGTCCCTAAATACTACCTCTGCTCAAAATATGAAGTGTCATCTTCCTATTAATAGAGCATCTTCTCTGATAAGGCCATTCCTTTTCTTATTTGTCTAATACCAATTCCAGGTTACTTAAATGAATAGAAGCTACGTGGCTATACATGAGAAATACCTTCATTTAAAACCAGGCAGTAACCGTGCCAGCCCAGTCTCTGATGACTTGTGGGTCTGAAAAGGTAGATAAGCTAAGAACTTAGAGAAGGTAAAAGAAAATATTGTTATCAGGTGTCAGTAAAGGGGCTACATTTTCTGCTTTTGCATTAGAGATTGTTTCCTGTAACTCTTGCAGAAGCAGTGGGACAGACTATCCCCCACTATATAATTTCTTTGAGCATATATTGGGTTTGAGTTGTTATCCAGTGAGAGGAAGCAGGATGTTGTGGATTGGAAGCATTTCATACTGAGTCTGTGTGGACTGAGAATTTGGTCCTGGAGACAGTGAGACATTTTGATTTTTCCTGTGCTAGTAGATCACTGTAGAAGCAGCACGTTCCAGCTTCTTAAAAAATAAGAAAAATTGTGAACATCTTCCACAGCTTTTAAATGTAATATTTAATTTTTAAACAGTTCTATCTCTGTGTCCAGGGACAATTGCAGACTTTAGTAGATTAACATTCCTTAATAAATGTGAACACCTCGAGCTATTTCTTAGACCGTTACCAGCCTGTCCTTGAAGGATGTGAATGTCCTTCAGTTTCCTGTAAGGGATGGCATTTTATTTCTTGTTTTGCCAGTTTTCAGGATCCCAAGATCTTCTGTAATTTGAACACTGGGTTTTTGAAACACTGTGTCACCTTTACCACCATAGGACTTTGTTGAAAACTTAGTATTTCTTGAACAGTGTTACCCAACAGTTAGCAAGCACAGATTCATAGTAATAGGAATGTGACTCAAAGTACTTGCATCAGGCTTAAGAATGTCTTTTTACCCTGCAGTCACACATCTTTGTTCTGCTCCCTTAATACTTCTGACTCCTGTGCTTCCTATTTTACCTATTCATTACAACTAATGAGCTCAGTCTTTTATATTTGTCCTTAATATCATAAGGGTAAAGAAGATGCGGGCTGTTGGAACAACTAAATTATTTTGTCTTCCATATGCAATATGGAGTTCCAATATGGGATCCTTGCTGCTCTTGAATGCTTTTGGCTGAGCCCTGTCAATGAATGCTACTTTCAGTTCTGTACATGTCATAGTAAAAAGTATGGCCTGTTCCAGTGGTGGAGACATAAATTTGTTTTATGAGTGTGTACACAAAACACCACAAGCTAGTAGATTCTGATTTTTATTTGGTGGTAATCTTGATCAATAGCAGCTAAATCATTTACAGAAGAACAATAAATGGGAAGAAAATTTCACATTTATATTCCAGCTGTGCAAAGGGATCTTGGGTTTTCCCCCATCCTCTCCTCCCAGAGCTTGTCAGCGTTAGGAATTCATAGTAATAAAAACCAGACTTATTTCCAATGCAGGTGTTTCTAGAGTGATTGTAATCTTTCTGATTAACTGCATCTGCAAGAGATCTCATCATTACAAGCAAAGCAGAAGTTATGAAGGAAGGTGCCCCCAAAGCTGTGAACTGGCAATTAAAATAATATTATAGGCTCTGAGACACAGGATTGCATGGGGAATTTGGAAATACAGTAAAGATAGGTCTGAAGATGTCATTATGCCACCAAAATCTTTGAAGCCGGCAGCAGCATAATGGACTGGCAAAGGCAAAGGAGCGCAATGCGATTAGGTAGTGCTGAAATCCAGCTTTTGGAGATTAAGCTGCATTACTAAGATCAGGGGCCCTTATCAAACTCAGTCCCAGCAGACTGCCCTAAGTCATCTGCCCTAAGTCATCAAAGAAATGGCTGCAGAAAATTAAAGTGCTGATCTTGTGAAAATAGCATTTTACCGCTTGTGAAAGTCCCTAGGACAACAGCCTTGGAGACTGGGGTTTGGTTTCCTCACGCAGAGCAGCAACATACGGTTTGGTACATTACAAACTGAGTGGTCTCATGCTGTATTTGGAACAACAAGATTTAATTGAGAGGGAAATTGATTAACAGTTGCTAATCAAGGCCACATTTTCTTCTAGCCTGTTAGTTGGCGCATGGGAAACATTTGCTAATGGTTGTCATTCCAAGACGAAGTTTTAGTGAGAGCAGGATAAATTTACACATGTAAAATACCTATGCTGTAACCTACCTAGAGGTTTTCATAGTTTTTATGGCCACAGTCTGAGTAGAGGTGTCACAAAAGGGTGGGACTGCGAAAGGTGGAGTGGACCTCAGCTTCCTGATGGCTATCCCCTTCTGCTCACCCTTGCTGCTGCTGGCAGATCTTATTCCCAATCTTGCTTGGTTGCCTGGGAATGAGATTTCTTTCCCCTAGTGCTCATCACTACTCTGAGCTCTCCAGTCATAACAGGATGTTGTCCCTACAGCAACCTTTTGGGGTAAGAAGTTACTTCCATACCATCAGATGCAAAAATAGGTGATTATCCAGGACATGTGTTAGGATTTGAACCCTTGAGTGCCATTCCAGGCCCCTGTTTTTGAGATAATCCATCCTGCTTTGTGGTGTAAAACCAACTGACACCTGGATGAGTGGCACAAACAATTAAACTGTTCCTTCTCAACTAGAGGCACAACAGTCCTTAGGTTTTCCTGTCATTACTTGTAGAGGGACAAACGAAAGGAATCCCTCAGTGTCATACAACCATGACCTAAAGTCAGAAGGCTAAGTTGTTACTGGAGGAGATCCAGTTGTAGAAAGAAAAATTCTTGCCAAATCAGCTACAGAAAGTTGACTGAAATATGTTTGAACAGACAGATTGTTCAGCCATCTATGCAGCTGGCTGAACAGAGGAAACAGTTATTCCTGGGTAATTGGAAGCAACTATGTGTATATACATACAAAAAATATTAAAATATATATTGGACAATCTTTCTAGTTGTCACCGTTTCTCTTAGTGAGACATCAGAAATACAAGGGTAATAGGGGGAGAACTCAAACCTAGAAATTCCGTGTCGGTACATTCCCACCCCACCTTCCCCAATAATCGCTTGTTTCATCATAGGAATGCTTGGCTCTGGATATTGCTGAGCACTTGTTCTGTGCAGTGGGAGATGGTGTTTCACATACACTATCCAGCTGTCCCCATTCTGTCCTGCCTTAACAAGCCACACCAGATTTCCTTTGCTTCATCATATATCGTGAACAGGGAAAACCATTTGGTTTAGTGAGCCGGGTTGCTAAATCCACAGATGGGGTTTCCTCAACAGCTAAATATCAATGCAGAACCATGACATGTACTTGTTAGCGAAACATTTCAAATGCCCCATTCTGCGTTAATTTGCATTCTGGGACTTGGCAGCAGCACCAAATTTTGTATTTGTTTTGGGATACCACAAGAAGAGAATCTGTTCCCTTTGAAGCATTTACCCTTCCCTGGCAATCTGTCTCTGTTGGGCTAACAGCAGGACACAGCTGCTCAGGACCTGGCCTTCCTAGTTTTAACTGAAGGGTTAAACTGAGCCCCAAGCACTTGTTCTTCCAACATACCCTGCTCTCCTCACTCTCCAGGATTTATGGTCATCTCATCACATGTTAAAAAGATGATTGGAAAATATGTAAATGAAAGTTAATAAGTGTAGCAGAGTGGTGTAAAAGCAGACCTATTAGCAACAGGATGCAAGGCTCTGCACATGCTACATTTCTGTTGCTGGAAACATCATCAAAGAGATTTCCAAGGCTGCAAGACCCAAATGGATTTTACATCTTTATGCAGCAGCCCCAAGCCAAAGCTGAATTCACAGGTGAAGTTGACACCACAGCACATGGGGAGGTGCCTGGGTTGCATGTCAGTCCCTCACCAAGGCTGTACTTCTGGCTCCCAGGAGAAGTGGAGGTATCCTCAGAAAGGTGGTTTTGAGGAAAACTTTGCTAAAACTAATAATTAAAAAAAATGGTGCAAAGGACAGCTTTGCTTCTGCATTGGGAATTTAATGAGGCTTTGGCCTTTAGACTGAAAATACATATCACACCTCTTCCCTTTCCAGGCCCTTTGGAGCTTTTCCCCCTCTAGAGGCTACATGTCTTTTTGCCAGTAGCCCACAGGGCAGTGCTTTAACCTTGTTAAAGCAAAAAAGTTTTCTCCCATTGCCAGCAAAGAAGTTTTAGACTTCAGCAAAACACCAGTGCCACAAAACATATCTGCTTTCAGCACCCACGTGGCTTATGGCCAGGATTTCTGTGGCAGCTAGCAGCAGTGGCAACCGGTCTGGGCAGCAGAACACTGAGTAGTAACCCCTTTTCCCCAGGGTATCTGCCTTCCTTATTGCAGGCTCTGCTCTCTTGAGAGAGCAATCCTTCTGCTGTGTAACTGATGGAGACATTTCACACACCCAATACCCCAGGGGAAGAACCAGAGCCAGATCTGTGGGTATACTCAAATTTTTGGGAAAAGGTTTGACTGCAAAATTTGGGAATTAATATTATTTAAGTATCAAACAGTTAGGTATACTTGAACTGTACTCTGCAGAGCCCCTCTTGAATTCAGTAACGGAAGCTGTCAGTGTGCCAGGCTGGATCCCATTTTGTAGCCAAGAGATGTAGCCAGAGTCCCCACTAAATTCCCTGTCTGTAATTGCTCTCTGTTTACCCAAACAGCACTGATCCCTTTTGCATCGTGAGCAGAGCATTTGGGGCTGCTGCAACAGTCAGCGCTGCACTGCTCTCTGTCTGCTGGGAAGACAATGCAGTGTGCCAGCGGGCCTGGTGCCGAGATCCACGCTGTCCGTGTGCAGGCCAGCGATTCTGCTGTATGTATTGGTCCACTTGATGGGAAACCAGATGGGCATATTCAAGTCACCTTAAATCTGGTCTTTGGAAACCTCAAACTGAGACAGCCTTTAAAAAAAAATAAACCCTCAAACAATAACAACAAAACCAGCATGTGACTAAAAACTGGAATGAGGTTCTGCCAGGATTTCTCTTGGCAACCCGTCATTCTAAAAATCTGATTCTTGCCACACTTGTGCAAGGCACATTATTGAACATTTCCTGACTATTTGCCCAGGATGCTATAAATGCTGTCCAAATAGCAGGGTCTCGCCTGCCGCTTTGATACATCTGGTTAAATTGCATTAAGCAGCACGCCAGAGGCTGATGGAGCCCCCACAGGACATGCTCCATCTGTCAGGCTCTCCAAAGAGGCTGGGTGATGAATGATAGCACTAACATTAAACAGCTTGCCTGTGATGTTTTTCAAGTGTCCCTCCCCAACAGCTCGCCTGTTGCCCTGTCTTCTCAGAGATAACCCAGCCCAACAGAGCATTACCTCATTAAGAAAGCTAGCTCTAATTAAAAACAGACAGGGCATCACCTCCCTTATATTAGCTTGAAAGGTCCACCCTGCCATTTAAATTCTTCTTTGGAAGATTAATGCCCATGCACATTGTGAAGAGTGATGTTCTTAGAAGTAGTCTGTTCAGAGCAAATGTTAGACATGATGAAAGTGAGCATCAACAATAAAAATGGTAATCACAGGGCCTTCAGATGTTCATGCCATACTCTGGAGGGGCTGTGTTTATGTGGGGGGTGTGTGTGAGGGGTCTCTCCATCCCTAGCTTAGAAGAAATGGGGAGACATGATATTGTCCTAACCCCATGTTAATACCATCCAGACATATTGTTTAGGCCCAAGTTCTGTACCACTACAATATACCTGTCTGTACCCAAAGAAACAGCATACCAGCTGAAGAATATCAAGAACAATTCACAAGACATCTATGGCAGAGCCTTCTACAAACATTCTGTCACATCAACTCCTCTGTTCTTCCCATTACTCTGAGTTCAGGGTAAAGAAAGGCCAGGTAAGAGATGGATTTGGCTGGCCCCTGAATAGATGGAAAGGAAAGGGGAAAATGAATCATATCCATGAACTCACAGCTCAGGTTTCATGGCACTCAGGTTTTTCTTCCCTGATGACTCTCTGGTTTATTTTAAACCAAAGGTTTTAAGTTCAAAAATGACTTAATTTGGAATAATTTGAAGCAAGCCAGTAGCATCACTTAAGTCACTTACTACTTATTTTGCCTTTTATTCCTACAGAATGTTTGGCGCAGAGCACTGCCATGATTTGTGCAGAATTCCCATTGCAGGAGCAGCCTGACACAATGGAAGCACTTTTTACTTCAGATTTTACTGCCACCACCTGACTGACAAATCTAAGGCCCCCAGGCAATGAGCACTGACCATGACAGCAGCACAAGCTTCAGTGAGCCCATTCCACACTGCCTTTCAGGTATGCCAATACAAGCAGTTGTGTTTTCTGCTGGTTAAACAAAATCTGCTTTTTTCATATGAATCAGTTTCCTGGGATGGTTTGTTACCCCACCGCCCCCAGAAGTGGTACTGGCCTAAGTCTGGCAGGTGAGATAAAGTGGAAAAAACCCCAACCCAGCCACCTCAGAAGCAGCAATAAGTATAACCTGCAACTAATCTGTGGGGCACTGT